>NC_135233.1:375578546-375899796 GCF_051348905.1 Ranitomeya variabilis | reverse complement strand
ATCTTGCTCTACACAACCCTCATTGGACAATATCTCACACCAAACCTAAGGAACACCTTGGAATCTAAAAAATATTTTTGCTCTTTTCAATACAGCTGCTGTCCCTATGTTAAATCCACTAATCTATAGCTTGAAAAATAAAGATGTGAAAAAATCTTTCAGATGGAGCATGGGACAGGCGAAACAATATTTATCTGTATGCTCTATGCATTTTTTATCTGTTATAACTAATAGTTCAGAGTCTAGGTTACATGTAAGATAATGACTAAACTGTGTTTCTAGGGTCAGGTAGGGGCGAGTAAAGCCAATGAGTTGCTGAGATAAAAGGCAAGTTGTAAATGCGCAGAATGAAAATGGTAATTTAAAAAAATATGTAAAAATGTAGAAAGTTAGAAGAGCAATTATATCAAAGCTTTTTGACACAGATTTCCAAAATGTTGAAAGAAAATAATGGACAACTGTAGATACTTATTTCACAACCTCAAAAATTAAGTATACAGGCAGAAAAAAAGAATGATCTCCTTGTTATTTTGTGGGGAATTTGGAATTCCAAGGGGTACATTCTTGAAGTAGAAAAACCTCACTTCTAGGGACTTTAAGATTGAAGGTCAAGAAGATCGAAATCAAAGGTTGGAGGAACTCTATGAAAGAAGACTTTCCGTTCTCGAGATGTAAGAGGGAGTGCTTAAGTTTAGGAATTTGCTTCTAATTCTAAGAACCTTCACTTCACGGCCCAAACCTTATTTGATGATTGTGTTTTTCTCCTACTGTGCCTATCCTGTTCATCTATTGGCCAGAGCATATAGTGGCTACCAATAGCATATCTTGTGCTGGAGGACCTGGCAACTCCTAAACACACAGAGCCATGGACTTTAAAATGTGCAATGCTTAACTTCGTCTGGGGTGGAGCTGCAGGGAAACAGAACACTCGATACTAGATTCTCATATAGATCACAACCGATTACTGAATATCCAGGCAGGGGTATATGCTTTAATGAGCATTTTTTAAAGGAGAACCATCAAATAAATTGGAACTGTCTTTAGTAGAATTGGCTTTGGTGTTATATTAAATCCTTCTGGATTTTTTTCTAGTGACGATCAAATGTGAAAAAAAATGAATTTGGCAGTTTGCAAGAACCAGGACAGGAAATTCAATTTGCATATAATCTATTAGACACAAATCAAGTAGGCCTTATTATGCCTCCAGCCTGAAGACCATAATAAATGATAAGGGTAAAAAATAATATATACACTCACTGCTCACCTGTCTCGCCACCACAGCTCCCTGCCCTGTTCTCCGTTAGGACCCTCTGGCTCTGATCTTTTCTAGCCTTCATGGTAGACTTCTTTTTCAGTCTTCCTTTACTCTTCACTGTCTACTTTTAGTAGGTTTATGGCGATGTGTCATGATGTCACAACATGCATCATCTGAGGTCTACTCAGCACAGAGTGATGAAAGGCACAGGAGAGGACGTGTCTGCCATTCCTGGCCATTTCTTGCAATGTGGAGGCCAGCCAGCAGCCATATTGATGGATTTTCAGAACGTCCATCACCAAAAATTTCAGATTAGAGCGAATCTGAATGTTCATTAAAATTCTAAGCAAATTCGATTCACCTCTAATTGATACTGAATGGCTGCTTTACAACACAGGTCAAATCGATGGCCTAATCAAACTTTACAAGGTAATACCCCTTTAAATGAAAATTTAGATAGACCTGCCACTCTCATAGTTTATATATTCCAGTACATGGGACAGTCTTGCGAAAAATTGAACGGCTGGCAACTATGAGAGCTAAAACTTAAAATTTCGTAGAGGCTGACGGTAGTCTGCATATTGTTAACTAAATGGAATTTAGGGATCGATATCAGAAAATCAGAGTTCCCAATGCAACATTATATCGATCAACATGGAATATTTGACCTATTCACGTTCGAAAATAGGTGTCCATTCACTTCAGTTGACATTTACTGATGGTTTGCTTTACTGCAATGTTACAGACCCAAGAGAATAGACGCCTGAGTGTTTATTACGGTAGATGAAAAAATATCCAAAATTAATGTAACTGTTCCCTAATTGCCAATTAATGACTTAATGTAAGATTATTCATGAGTAAACTCCTGGGATTAATCATCAGAAAATAAAGGCTTTCAGATATTTATAAGCATCTGGGTTATAGGATCAGCGGCTGCGACTATAGAAGAGAGGGGGCTACAAGGGGCGACGCAGAAGTCCAAATATTGCTATATCAATCAGCACGGAAAAAGTTATTGGTAAGTTTTCTAAGAAAAAATAAAAGGACATTTACACTAATATAATTTACATGGGCCATTACTGCAAGTTAAAAAAAAACAAACAAAACAATCCTTATAACTGATCCTAAATTTTACCCCTTAAAGAGGTCCAATCATTTGCTATAATTTGTTTTACCTTGCGTAAATGCCACTGTTTTCCTGAATCCGACAACATTTTTCTTTTGTTCCTGCACCTCTCTGTTTCTGAGATATGATCTACTTTGACAAGTAGGCATTGTCCTCAACTCTTCCCTGTGAGTGTCTTTAATAGGACCACACGCACTTGGCTAACAAAACTAATTTATTCACTATTGTGAAGGTGCCATCTCTCAGGAATGGAGTGGCGCAGGAACAAAAGAAAAATATCATCAGATTCAGGAGAACAGCGGCATTTACACCAGGTTAAAAAAAAATCATACAGATCTATTGCAAGCGACTGATCATTTTTTATGTTGCTGTCTAGGTTGGGCCTTTATTTGGTTGTGTTACCTCATGAATTTTTCCAATGAATACCAGATAACGATAGATATTTTATTCCATTCTGTTTTATTTTCTGATTATCGATTTTGTTATTCTATTTTCTAAACATGATAATGGGGACGGCCATCCTTCCTGAGCTGCTGTTAACAGTAGTTAAATGTTGGCTTTGTAACATTCACGTGGATCTGAGGAATTTGTCCTCCGGAGATGTATATTGATTTTTATGTGACTGCTGAGGGCATGCTCTTTGACCTGTGCAGAGCACATTGTACAGGGAGGGGAGGAGATGAACTTTGACATCACTTATTTTCATCGGTTTTCTATATTTAAGTGATAGTTGTCAGTGCAATTGTGCTTTTTATGATAAAGAGATGACTACTGAGAAGTGACCTTTTACAGAACAGAAATTATCAGACTATCACGAGGCTCAAAGGATAGGTAGATCATTAAAAAAAATCTTCAATAAATATTTGTGATCATCTGTCATGGAAAATATTAAAATCCCTAAGCCACACTAGAGAGGGGGCATTTACCCCCTCCCTCCTCCAATATCACACAGAATTGCAGCATGAGACAAGAGCTGGCAATCTAGCTGACATTCTTCGAAATAGACTTAGAAATGGAAGTAGGGAATTAGATCTGGTTTTGAAATTATCCATCCTAATTAACATGCAGGCAGCCCCTTTGTGAAGTGAAAGACCGAGGCAGCACCCAGGTGACTAATCGAGGATGTCTGCTGGGCATGGACAAAGAGTTACAGATTGTTAAGTTAAGACAGGAAAAGGCTTTTTAAGTTTTGAAAGGAATTAAGCAAATGTCGCATCCTCTTTAGAGATAACTATTGTTCTTCACAGGTGCACATTCCTTTCATCCAAGCATCTTTGACAGTCGCTTGGCATCGGTAGAAACATATAAATATTGGGACTTGTATAAATCCAATAGAGATGGGAGATATCTTTCCAGCTTCAGGGCTAATAGGGGAAGAAGATGCATATTTTTTCATAACTGTAACCCCTGCTTATAAGGCCCAAATCCATAGTGAATAGGAATAAGAAAAAAAATGTGGATTTAAAAAAGCGCTGCCAAGTGCTGTGCCATAAAGTGGGTGTCAAAACAAATGAACATTAAAAAACTATTTTAAAATGCTACTTATTTCAGAGCTGAACCAGCTCCTTCCTCAGTGGTAGCTGCCCAAAAATTAGCACAACTCCTGTGATAACATGTTGGGCGGAAGTTCTTACCCCTAGCCTGTCCGGGAGATGGGAAGTTTTGTCCCACTTGCTGCTGTTGAGGGAGGATTTAAAGTGATCCTTCACGGTTAACCCAGTGATTTCCAAATTAATATATAAGGTGTTGCCGGCAACTGAAAATGACCAGACGGAGACGTGTGTCTCTGTATGGGGGATCGAGCTGATCTCTAGCCCCCGTTTATTCTGCATGACTTTATCATAGTCATAGAAATTACACTTCAACCAATCAGCATAAGAACACGCTCACGGTTCTTAGCCTATAAGAATACAGGAACAATCTGTGCATCAAAGTTTTGTAGAACAATACACCCTCAGTCTCATGTTCTACCGAGGTTGCAACAATCAAGGTCTCATCAAAATCTCATAACAGCTGTAACCTTTAGCCTACTAACAAAATTTATATCAAAACAACAAAATGGAGTCGAAAAGCACAAAATGGAGATTCTTTCTTAATTTCTTCCTTCACATTCCCCCCTAGATAAATTTTGTTAATTAATGTCCAGCATCAGAGATACTATCCCAAGCTCTAAGCTCGAGGGGTACTGGTCTTCACATGTCTGGTGCCATGTTACCAGCCATGTCTGCTGCGGCATACCCGTCCCCCCTGTATACTAGAATTTACGAATAACAATTATTGATAACAGTAGTGGGGATCCTTTGAAGACAGCCATGCGCTTGGCTTCAACATCTTCATCAGATAACTTTGTGAAATCGGTGTAGAGAAAAGCAGGGGTGGCAACGCTTTTGGTTTCATCATTAGTTATCCTAGTACAGAATTTCCTAATACACACAGAAATACACCAAAAAACAAGTTTTAGTATTACATACATGACAAGGATAAAAGTGAATACTGGCAGCCATTTTAAATACAGTTATATCTGCAAACATAGGAAAAAGTTACTGTTTCACAGTATGAGTATAGCAGTACAAAAAAGGTATAAAGATATATATTTTCACCTTGACAATCCCCCCTAAACACTAAGTTTTTTTCCCTAAAGAAAGATCCTTCGAGACTGTCCATGTGATGGGAAAAGGGGAGGTGGATTTCTTCATCCAGACACCTCAGAAACTCTCCCCTAACGAGAGGCCTCCAGGCAGCTGAACCCTTCACTAACTTCACATGGAGTTCTCCCACTGTCCCTAAACTAAATCTCTTAGCATCATCTGAGAATGAGGGGTTCTGTCTACTCTTTTGAGGGGGACATACTTAGGGATCTCCCCTGGATCAGTACCATCGTACTCTGGTGGGTCTACTTCTTGATTGAGGAAGGTGCCAGTCGGAGTTGCTTTCACTAACTACCTAGGCCTGCCTAGGTGCACTTATACGTCCATCATATTATCATTATTTATTTGTAAAATGAGAAAGGTTGGTTCTCAGGGTCAGCCAATTGTTTTTGCATAGCTAGTCAGAGGGCCTCCAGGGATAATACTCCTGTATCTGTCTTACCCTACCTGATGTGGTTGGTTCTCTGGTGGTGGGGGCGACATGACATGCTGGTCTACAGCTCCTTCCCAAAAGGATTACTGTCAGCCTACTCCCAAAAGTTAATGTCTCCAGTATCCACCAACCACAATCCTGTGTCAGCTTCTTATGTCACTGCATGTGATCTTGTCTGGACAGGATTCAGTGTAATTCTCTTAGGTCGGGTTGCAGCACGAGTCATACAAGTGTTAGGGCCCAAATCCTCAACTATACCCTAAAAGGCATCACAGCTATAATTAACAAATCTTTGTTCACTGTAATATATACATATATATATTTGATCCATTCAACATTTTTATTAATCTGCACCTGTGGGATTATAGAAGCAAAGCCAGCATAAATCTGGTTCTGGGCTTTAAACTGGTCAGGCACCCCCCTTGGCACCCCAATAGCATCAATATATACTAGTGGATCTTCTTCATAACTCATGTGGAGCTGATCGAGACTTCTCCTCTTTCTGGTAGGTTCATCAGGTATCTTTGGATCCCAAAAATAAAATCTTGAACTGCATGGCTAGTTTAACAAGGGTGCATTGACCTATCCAGGCATTAGGCAACCTGGGACGGAGCTTACCATCTCCACATAACCAATAAATGTCGTACATATATTCTGTATGTTTGGTTAGCAAATCAGTATCTAGAGAACTGCTCCCTTTGTAGAAACCTGTCTCGAAGATCCCTACCAGTGTACCTGTGGTGTCGTGGGAATTATAGCAGGTGTAATTGTCAGCTAATACGGTTACTTCTCCTGGAACCTTTAGTGTTATGGTTCTCAATGGCAAGAGAACATAGCCCAGCAAACATAAGTACTAGCTCTTGGAAGGATGGAAACTAAACTGACCATGAACTAAACCTGCCGCACAACTAACAGTAGCCGGGTAGCGTTGCCTACGTTTTTTATCCCTAGACGCCCAGCGCCGGCCGGAGGACTAACTAATCCTGGCAGAGGAAAATATAGTCCTGGCTCACCTCTAGAGAAATTTCCCCGATAGGCAGACAGAGGCCCCCACATATATTGGCGGTGATTTTAGATGAAATGACAAACGTAGTATGAAAATAGGTTTAGCAAAATTGAGGTCCGCTTACTAGATAGCAGGAAGACAGAAAGGGCACTTTCATGGTCAGCTGAAAACCCTATCAAAATACCATCCTGAAATTACTTTAAGACTCTAGTCTTAACTCATAACATCAGAGTGGCAATTTCAGATCACAAGAGCTTTCCAGACACAGAAACGAAACTACAGCTGTGAACTGGAACAAAATGCAAAAACAAACGAGGACTAAAGTCCAACTTATCTGGGAGTTGTCTAGCAGCAGGAACATGCACAGAAATGCTTCTGATTACAATGTTGACCGGCATGGAAGTGACAGAGGAGCAAGGTTAAATAGCGACTCCCACATCCTGATGGAAGCAGGTGAACAGAGGGGATGATGCACACCAGTTCAATTCCACCAGTGGCCACCGGGGGAGCCCAAAATCCAATTTCACAACAGTACCCCCCCCTCAAGGAGGGGGCACCGAACCCTCACCAGAACCACCAGGGCGATCAGGATGAGCCCTATGAAAGGCACGGACCAGATCGGAGGCATGAACATCAGAGGCAGTCACCCAAGAATTATCCTCCTGACCGTATCCCTTCCATTTGACCAGATACTGGAGTTTCCGTCTGGAAACACGGGAGTCCAAGATTTTTTCCACCACGTACTCCAACTCGCCCTCAACCAACACCGGAGCAGGAGGCTCAACGGAAGGCACAACCGGTACCTCATACCTGCGCAACAATGACCGATGAAAAACATTATGAATAGAAAAAGATGCAGGGAGGTCCAAACGGAAGGACACAGGGTTAAGAATCTCCAATATCTTGTACGGGCCGATGAACCGAGGCTTAAACTTAGGAGAAGAAACCCTCATAGGGACAAAACGAGAAGACAACCACACCAAGTCCCCAACACAAAGCCGGGGACCAACCCGACGCCGGCGGTTGGCAAAAAGCTGAGTCTTCTCCTGGGACAACTTCAAATTGTCCACTACCTGCCCCCAAATCTGATGCAACCTCTCCACCACAGCATCCACTCCAGGACAATCCGAAGATTCCACCTGACCAGAAGAAAATCGAGGATGAAACCCCGAATTACAGAAAAAAAGAGACACCAAGGTGGCAGAGCTGGCCCGATTATTGAGGGCAAACTCCGCTAAAGGCAAAAAAGCAACCCAATCATCCTGATCTGCAGACACAAAACACCTCAAATATGTCTCCAAGGTCTGATTCGTCCGCTCGGTCTGGCCATTAGTCTGAGGATGGAAAGCAGATGAGAAAGACAAATCTATGCCCATCCTAGCACAGAATGCTCGCCAAAATCTAGACACGAATTGGGTTCCTCTGTCAGAAACGATATTCTCCGGAATACCATGCAAACGGACCACATTTTGAAAAAACAGAGGAACCAACTCAGAAGAAGAAGGCAACTTAGGCAGGGGAACCAAATGGACCATCTTAGAGAAACGGTCACACACCACCCAGATGACAGACATCTTCTGAGAAACAGGAAGATCCGAAATAAAATCCATCGAGATGTGCGTCCAGGGCCTCTTCGGGATAGGCAAGGGCAACAACAATCCACTAGCCCGAGAACAACAAGGCTTGGCCCGAGCACAAACGTCACAAGACTGCACAAAGCCTCGCACATCTCGAGACAGGGAAGGCCACCAGAAGGACCTTGCCACCAAATCCCTGGTACCAAAGATTCCAGGATGACCTGTCAACGCAGAAGAATGAACCTCAGAAATGACTTTACTGGTCCAATCATCAGGAACAAACAGTCTACCAGGTGGGCAACGATCAGGTCTATCCGCCTAAAACTCCTGCAAGGCCCGCCGCAGGTCTGGAGAAACGGCAGACAATATCACTCCATCCTTAAGGATACCTGTAGGTTCAGAGTTACCAGGGGAGTCAGGCTCAAAACTCCTAGAAAGGGCATCCGCCTTAACATTCTTAGAACCCGGCAGATAGGACACCACAAAATTAAACCGAGAGAAAAACAACGACCAGCGCGCCTGTCTAGGATTCAGGCGTCTGGCGGACTCAAGATAAATTAGATTTTTGTGGTCAGTCAATACCACCACCTGATGTCTAGCCCCCTCAAGCCAATGACGCCACTCCTCAAAAGCCCACTTCATGGCCAAAAGCTCCCGATTCCCAACATCATAATTCCGCTCGGCGGGCGAAAATTTACGCGAGAAAAAGGCACAAGGTCTCATCACGGAACAATCGGAACTTCTCTGCGACAAAACCGCCCCAGCTCCGATCTCAGAAGCGTCGACCTCAACCTGAAAAGGAAGAGCAACATCAGGCTGACGCAACACAGGGGCGGAAGAAAAGCGGCGCTTAAGCTCCCGAAAGGCCTCCACAGCCGCAGGGGACCAATCAGCAACATCAGCACCCTTCTTAGTCAAATCAGTCAATGGTTTAACAACATCAGAAAAACCAGTAATAAATCGACGATAAAAGTTAGCAAAGCCCAAAAATTTCTGAAGACTCTTAAGAGAAGAGGGTTGCGTCCAATCACAAATAGCCTGAACCTTGACAGGATCCATCTCGATGGAAGAGGGGGAAAAAATATATCCCAAAAAGGAAATCTTTTGAACCCCAAAAATGCACTTAGAACCCTTCACACACAAGGAATTAGACCGCAAAACCTGAAAAACCCTCCTGACCTGCTGGACATGAGAGTCCCAGTCATCCGAAAAAATCAAAATATCATCCAGATACACAATCATAAATTTATCCAAATAATCACGGAAAATGTCATGCATAAAGGACTGAAAGACTGAAGGGGCATTTGAAAGACCAAAAGGCATCACCAAATACTCAAAGTGGCCCTCGGGCGTATTAAATGCGGTCTTCCACTCATCCCCCTGCTTAATTCGCACCAAATTATACGCCCCACGGAGATCTATCTTAGAGAACCACTTGGCCCCCTTTATGCGAGCAAACAAATCAGTCAGCAGTGGCAACGGATATTGATATTTAACCGTGATTTTATTCAAAAGCCGATAATCAATACACGGTCTCAAAGAGCCATCTTTCTTAGCCACAAAGAAAAAACCGGCTCCTAAGGGAGATGACGAAGGACGAATATGTCCCTTTTCCAAGGACTCCTTTATATATTCTCGCATAGCAGCATGTTCAGGCACAGACAGATTAAATAAACGACCCTTAGGGTATTTACTACCCGGAATCAAATCTATGGCACAATCGCACTCCCGGTGCGGAGGTAATGAACCAAGCTTAGGTTCTTCAAAAACGTCACGATATTCAGTCAAGAATTCAGGAATCTCAGAGGGAAGAGATGATGAAATGGAAACCACAGGTACGTCCCCATGCGTCCCCTTACATCCCCAGCTTAACACAGACATAGCTTTCCAGTCAAGGACCGGGTTATGAGATTGCAGCCATGGCAATCCAAGCACCAACACATCATGTAGGTTATACAGCACAAGAAAGCGAATAATCTCCTGATGATCCGGATTAATCCGCATAGTTACTTGTGTCCAGTATTGTGGTTTATTACTAGCCAATGGGGTGGAGTCAATCCCCTTCAGGGGTATAGGAGTTTCAAGAGGCTCCAAATCATACCCACAGCGTTTGGCAAAGGACCAATCCATAAGACTCAAAGCGGCGCCAGAGTCGACATAGGCATCCGCGGTAATAGATGATAAAGAACAAATCAGGGTCACAGATAGAAAAAACTTAGACTGTAAAGTGCCAATTGAAACAGACTTATCAAGCTTCTTAGTACGCTTAGAGCATGCTGATATAACATGAGTTGAATCACCGCAATAGAAGCACAACCCATTTTTTCGTCTTAAATTCTGCCGTTCACTTCTGGACAGAATTCTATCACATTGCATATTCTCTGGCGTCTTCTCAGTAGACACCGCCAAATGGTGCACAGGTTTGCGCTCCCGCAGACGCCTATCGATCTGGATAGCCATTGTCATGGACTCATTCAGACCCGCAGGCACAGGGAACCCCACCATAACATCCTTAATGGCATCAGAGAGACCCTCTCTGAAATTCGCCGCCAGGGCGCACTCATTCCACTGAGTAAGCACAGCCCATTTACGGAATTTCTGGCAGTATATTTCAGCTTCGTCTTGCCCCTGAGAAAGGGACATCAAGGCCTTTTCCGCCTGAAGCTCTAACTGAGGTTCCTCATAAAGCAACCCCAAGGCCAGAAAAAACGCATCCACATTGAGCAACGCAGGATCCCCTGGAGCCAATGCAAAAGCCCAATCCTGAGGGTCGCCCCGGAGCAAGGAAATCACAATCCTGACCTGCTGAGCAGGATCTCCAGCAGAGCGAGATTTCAGGGACAAAAACAACTTGCAATTATTTTTGAAATTTTGAAAGCAAGATCTATTCCCCGAGAAAAATTCAGGCAAAGGAATTCTAGGTTCAGATATAGGAACATGAACAACAAAATCTTGTAAATTTTGAACTTTCGTGGTGAGATTATTCAAACCTGCAGCTAAACTCTGAATATCCATTTTAAACAGGTGAACACAGAGCCATTCCAGGATTAGAAGGAGAGAGAGAGAGAGAAAGGCTGCAATATAGGCAGACTTGCAAGAGATTCAATTACAAGCACACTCAGAACTGAAGGGAAGGAAAAAAAAAAAAAAAAAAAAAAATCTTCAGCAGACTTCTCTTTTCTCTCCTTTCTCTGTCAATTAATTTAACCCTTTTTGGGCCGGTCAAACTGTTATGGTTCTCAATGGCAAGAGAACATAGCCCAGCAAACATAAGTACTAGCTCTTGGAAGGATGGAAACTAAACTGTCCATGAACTAAACCTGCCGCACAACTAACAGTAGCCGGGTAGCGTTGCCTACGTTTTTTATCCCTAGACGCCCAGCGCCGGCCGGAGGACTAACTAATCCTGGCAGAGGAAAATATAGTCCTGGCTCACCTCTAGAGAAATTTCCCCGATAGGCAGACAGAGGCCCCCACATATATTGGCGGTGATTTTAGATGAAATGACAAACGTAGTATGAAAATAGGTTTAGCAAAATTGAGGTCCGCTTACTAGATAGCAGGAAGACAGAAAGGGCACTTTCATGGTCAGCTGAAAACCCTATCAAAATACCATCCTGAAATTACTTTAAGACTCTAGTATTAACTCATAACATCAGAGTGGCAATTTCAGATCACAAGAGCTTTCCAGACACAGAAACGAAACTACAGCTGTGAACTGGAACAAAATGCAAAAACAAACGAGGACTAAAGTCCAACTTATCTGGGAGTTGTCTAGCAGCAGGAACATGCACAGAAATGCTTCTGATTACAATGTTGACCGGCATGGAAGTGACAGAGGAGCAAGGTTAAATAGCGACTCCCACATCCTGATGGAAGCAGGTGAACAGAGGGGATGATGCACACCAGTTCAATTCCACCAGTGGCCACCGGGGGAGCCCAAAATCCAATTTCACAACACTTTAGTTTAGGTTCCTCATGAATTAGTGGGACATAATCTGGGCAATCAGTGGACTTCAAACCTTTCAACAAATTCATGACACAGGCAGTGGTGTTGTCATCAGGGAAAAACAATGCATATGTGTATAGGTGTGTATTCGCAGCAGAACAAGCAATACATCCTACAGAGATATTCTGGACTCTTACATTGTATCTCACCCATTCTAACCATAGGTTTTTCCTTGGGGCTGTTTGTGTTTCTATGGAGAAAACCTCTTGCCAACTGAGACCTGGAATGGGGATCACTTCATTAACTACATTTTGCAAACGCTCACCTGGGCCTGTTTTAGCTGTACTGGTAACGGGGGCTTTGGTTGGTCTGAAACTAATATCCTGGAGCTGTATATGGCCTAAATTCCCATGGTATCCACTACTAAATACATAATTATAATGCCTTCCCAGTACAAATGTCTGTAGGTCAGCAGATTGGGGACTTTCGAGATTTAGGAGGAGGGGGTGACAACTTTTACCCCATTTACAGCCCCTAAGTGGTTGCAGAAGGGCTGTTAGATGCATTTTCTCACGAAAACTCCTACCCGTCCCATCCTTGGGAACATGGCTTCACTAGGTTTATATCCCCAATCATCTCCCGTATTCCAGGCAGCATCTGACCAATAATAACGGTTATTGTTGTCATTTCTGGTAACACACATATAAAACTGGATGATCCCCTCTACCACCCGTTCAGTCTCGGGGCACTTGACTACATTACAGAAATCAAATCGCCAGATATTTGCCGGGGCTGTCAGGTTTACCCAGAGAATAATGGGACCAGAATTCTTATTTTTACAATAGGGACCAAAGAGGTAGGGGCGAGGATAGCCCTCAGTTCCAGGATCAAAAACAACAGTCTCTTTTACAGTGTGAGGCATGGATCCAGGTGCTCTTTCCTTCGAGTTTTACTGCAGTGGGGGTAACCAGGATCACCATGTGAGGTCCTTCAAATCTCGGCTGGAGACAATCTCTGCGCACAAACTTTTTCACATACACCAGGTCTCCTGGCACAAAGGGATGGTGTCCAGGAACCTTGTCTGGGTCTGGAAAAGAACTGAAGACAGTTAAATGCACTTTGGCAAGGTGTCTATGTAAGGCCTGCACATAGCTAGTCAAGTCCTGGTACTTGATCTGCAACTGTTGTGGAAAGAAACATTCAAGATTGGGCCCCTGCCAAACAGAATCTCATATGGTGACAGTCCTGTCTTCCTGTTTGGGGTATGTCTTACTGAAAACAAAGCTAGAGGAAGGCATTCTGTCCATGGTTTACCAGTCTCTGCCATTTCCTTCTGGATTTTAAGCTTAAGAGTTCCATTTAGTCTCTCCACTCTTCCACTGCTCTGTGGATGGACTATGCAATGCTTGACTTACCCCCAGTGCTGCCATTACCTCTGACATGATCTCTCCAGTAAAATGGGAACCCCGATCGCTTTCAATGACTTCAGGAACTCCATACCTGCTTATGATCTCAGCCATCAGTTTCTTCACCGTTGTCTTAGCCGTAGCTTTGGCAACTGGGTAGGCTTCTGGCCAACCTGAAAATAAATCAATGCAGACCAACACATACTCATACGTCCCTACCCTGGGTAACTGAATATAATCAATCTGCAGTCTCTGGAATTGGTAAAGGGGCCGGGGAGTGTGTTTGGATGGGGTTTTCACTGTCCTACTCTGATTATGTGTGGCACATATCATGCAGCTCTGTACCTGGCTTTCTGCGCAGGTGGAAAACCCGGGGGGCAATCCATTGTCTCTGTAGGGTGTCACACATGGCCGTCTTCGAGTGGTGCACATTCCCGTGGAGAACCTGTGCCATCATTGGGTACAGTACCTGTGGTAGGCAGACCTTTTCACCCCTCCCCCATAGTCCAGTGACGGTATCAGAGCAAGCCCCTATCTTTTGCCACCTATTTTTCTCCTCCTTACTTGCCTGTTCTTGTAACCGGGCTAAGATGTCTTTCAACACAAATGGAGATGGTGGGGTGTCTAGGTGATGTACTTTAGAGGCTACAGGAGTGCTTGCTGCTTTCTTGGCAGCCTGGTCTGCCAATGCGTTACCCTTTTTGTCCGTCCATCAGTGCCTTTGGTATGTGCCTTTACCTTTATGATGCCTGCTTGGGTGGGAAGCTGTAGTGCATTCATAAGTTGCTGGACTGCCTCAGCACGTTTAAAGGGGTGGCCACTTTGCTGTCAGGAAAGCCCTGGCTCTCCAGATAGGCCCATAACCGTGTATAATGCCAAAAGCATACCTGGAATCAGTGTAGATATTTAGAGTCTTACCTTCTGCTTCTTGTGCAGACATATGAGCTGGCATTGACTCTGCCTTGATTACCTCATGTTCTGAGACCACAGCATATCTGGTACAGAAGCGTCCTTGGTCATCTTCGTGACGGGATCCATCTACAAAAAGCTCAAAATCAGCATTAGAATAGGCACACTAGAGACCAGCCGTTTCGTGAGACATCAATTCTAGACAATCATATGGTTTGGAAACCTAATCTTGTTCCTCTGGATCCATTCTAGAAAGAAAAAGTGTCCTTGCTCATGTCACCTACTCCTCCCCCCTTTGGATCCAGGGGAACTAGGGGAAGAGTAGCGGGGTTCAGGACAGCGCACCTTTTTAAAATAGCACACTGAAGTCGCAGCTGTCTAGCCATGGACATGTGGCCAGGTTGTACTTGGTTAAGGATACTATATACATTGTGTGGGGTGGCCATAGCCTCTCCTGGTTGCAAGGGGCCATAAGTGGCAAGGTAGGCCTGACACTCTTGGGCTATGACTGGCCCCCCTTTGGCATAACTGTCCTCGTCAATTGTCATCCCTGATAAATGAATGCAAACAGAACTGGCAATCTGGGTGTAATGGAATGCTGAAGAAGACATTGGCAAGATCGATAACTATGAACCAAGCGGCATCCTGAGATATCTGGGACAAAAAAGTATGTGGCTTAGGCACCACCGGAGTTTGTGGAACAGTAACTGCATTAAATGCCTGTAGATCTTGTACCAGCCGGTACGCAGGGGGTTGGCCGGGTGGGGTCTTTTTCTTAACGGGAAACAAGGGTGTGTTACATGGGGAAACACAGGGTATCAGGGCACCATTATCGAATAACATTTGTATTTGCCCCTTGAGACACTGCTCCTGATCATATTTCAAAGGGTATTGATGGACTTTAGAAAAAGGGGCACCAGGTTTGAGAAACACTTTTACTGGTTCTACAGGCATTATTGGGGGAGAATCTGGGTCTATCAGGACCATCATAACCGTAGGAAGGGCAAGTAGGATACACATCTCTTTATATTCATTTGCATAGGAGTTATATAACGCAAGGACCATCTGACCATCATCTTGGAATTGTATTCTGGAGCGGAACTGTGATAATAAATCTGCCCCCAGTAAATTTACCGAACATATAGAAGAGATTACGAACTGAGCAGTAACTTCAGGGAAAGGTCCCACAGGGATAGGTTTTATAAGAGTATATTTATTGGGTCTGTCATCTACTCTAATTAAAACAAGCTCTTGATCTGAGAATTTGCATGGTGGGGCTGGGGAGAGAGATTCCCAGACAGGGTTAAAAGGGATATTTTAGTATGAGACTGGATTTGTGTACCATGGGAGGAGGGCAGAAACTAGAATCTGTTACATGAACCGCTGATAATGAGCGTCCTTGCAGCTGTGAAAGGGGGGCTGTATTTGGAGCGGGGGAATTGCTGTCAGCGTTTAGCAAGGGAAAGGTGGGGGCTACAACTCCGGGTCTTCTTGCTTCACAATGGTAACAGACCTCTCTTGAGAATTAGTAACTCCGCATACATCACAGATCCACGCAGCCGGATCACAGGATGGAGGCGCACTAAGTTCTGACAACCCAACATATATATTGGTGCCTTAGGATTGAGGGGCACAACCAGATTTCACTTTCAATTTACAATATTTCACAGATCTACCAGCGCGTACAACACTAAGAAAACACAGAGAGACTCAAGAGCGCAGCGACCTGCTGCTGCCCCTCCCTACCAGAAACACGGAAATAGGAAGAATCAAAGCATTCCTCAGCACAGAAGAAAGCCATAACGCAGCTGTATAACTCCCCCCGCCCATCGGATATTCCAAAGACAAACACAGACACGGAAATACAGCAGTTCTCAGACTTAATTAATTTCTACAAAATCTTCATCGCACAATTCACATACCAGATTGAGAATATTTTCCCTGCATTCCTGACAGATTTCTTTTCCCTTCTTTGGGTTAACAATATCTAATTTTTATCACACAATTCAAAGTCTTCTTCTTCCACGGACTGATTCTCCTTTAAAGCAAAATACCCCTACTTAGTCGTGTATAGTTACCAGAGCGGCCGCTTAGCCTATTCCACTTAGGGTTTTTACCTGTCCCCCGCTGGGACAACCCAAAATCGCGGTACTCAGTGAAAGGAGGAGGGCGTCTTAGACTTAACCCTCCGGACACCCCTGGAAATATTTAAATCAATATATTCCTGAGTTATGCATCCTACCCATTTTCGATCACCTCACCGCGCAAATCGCGGTACTCAGTGAAAGGAGGAGGGCGTCTCAGACTTAACCCCTCCGGACGCCCCTGGACATACACATATATATCTATGTATTCCTGAGTTACGCATCCTACCCAATCTTCGATCACCTCACCGCGCCTGATTCTAACAGTGATCAGGAATTCAGGATATTTTGACTGTAAAGAGAATTACATCACTGGTTAATCCGAGGTGTCCGTCCCTTATGAGGTACGGTTCAAGCACTGGGCTTCCAACGGAACTACACCTCTATATGATTCCACCCAAGAATCATCCCACTCCGGGGACAAACCTCAGATCCTCTTTGCAGCAACAAACACAGGAAAACCACACCAAACGGTCAGTCTGGACAGTATAACTGCCAACTTACCGTGGTTGTTGTGGGGGATGATCAGTCTCAATTTTCCAGTGCCTGCGTCCGGTCCGAGGGTCCTTTGTCTTGTTGTCCTCCGGGGGGCAGAAGCGTTCCTGCTTGGATCCCAGGTTTCGGCACCAACTGTTGAGGGAGGATTTAAAGTGATCCTTCACGGTTAACCCAGTGATTTCCAAATTAATATATAAGGTGTTGCCGGCAACTGAAAATGACCAGACGGAGACGTGTGTCTCTGTATGGGGGATCGAGCTGATCTCTAGCCCCCGTTTATTCTGCATGACTTTATCATAGTCATAGAAATTACACTTCAACCAATCAGCATAAGAACACGCTCACGGTTCTTAGCCTATAAGAATACAGGAACAATCTGTGCGTCAAAGTTTTGTAGAACAATACACCCTCAGTCTCATGTTCTACCGAGGTTGCAACAATCAAGGTCTCATCAAAATCTCATAACAGATGTAAACTTTAGCCTACTAACAAAATTTATATCAAAACAACAAAATGGAGTCGAAAAGCACAAAATGGAGATTCTTTCTTAATTTCTTCCTTCACACTGCCACCACATTGCAAGTGGGAAGAGCTGGGCAAAGCACCAGAGTTGACACATCTAATAGATGTGCCTTTTCTGGGTTGTGTGCGTGCTGCTATTTTCAGGCTGGGGTGGCAATATCCATGGTCCACTGCTGTACCCACTCCCCATGCATCCATGTGTTAATTTTCTACATTAAAGAATATTTTTTTACCTGGTCACTGAGTGACACTTTTCTTATCTCTTTGGTTTAATTTTGTTCGACGCTGTTCGTTTGAGGTGCAGCCCCTGTGACTGTGAATCTTATAAACTGCTGGTGCACTGAAAGCTATGCAATATGTTGTTTGATGCTGATTCTGTCACATTTTAGCAAATATCTATGGCCCCTTATCAGCCTGAGAATACCATCCCCCGGCTGTCTGCTTTAGGTTGGCTAGTTGTCAAACATGGGGGGGACCTCACACCATTTATTTTTTATTTAAATAATTTAAAAAAAAAAAACTGCGTGGGGACCCGTCTATTCTTGATAATCAGCCGTGATAAAGCTGATAGCTGAGGGTTGCAGGCCACAGCTGTCAGCTTTGCCATACTGGTTAACAAAAATAGAGGGTTCCCCACTCCGTTTTTTTTTTTTTAATTATTTAAATAAATAATAAAAATAGGAACCAAAGCCATTTTTTAAAATGAATTTATTTATAATGCAGACACAGGCACTTCTCTCACTGTCAACAGGCGACAGCAGGCGTAGGCTGATGGGAGTGGTTCTCCCATTACACAAAGCTTGTGTCTGGAGTTAAACTTAATACTGCCAATCACAGCTGCTGGCTCATGCAGTCATATCATAGCACTGGAACCGCAGCTCTCTGACCCTTGGTAATGATCTTTTCACAGATCAGAGCTGCCAGAGTTTCTCACACTGTTGTACAGATGACAGCGTGGGAAACACCCAATGTTTGGCATCTGTGTGTTCCCAATGTTATGGAGAAGTCCATTTTCAGAGTCCGTAATTGGTCAGATGATAGGGGCAAATGAGAGCTGTTTGACACAAAGATCACAGTGGGTGGTTCTGTGTGGCCTTCCTGCGCTGGGATATCTTGACATTATAGTTTTTATAGATACTATTGATACTATTTTTTCACTGTTAAGGATGAATAACATCAGCAATATGAACATAGTGCTCGGCTTTCTCTATCAGACCCATGGACAATGAATAGAGCAGAGGTTGAGCATGCCTGCTTCTGCTTCATTCAGAATGGGATTGCCATTCCAGAAACCCAACGTCAGCATCTTTAGGGGTCCCAGAAGTCAGACCCCCAGTGATCAGTAAGTTATGCACTATTCTATAAACAGGATAATTCCTCTTTACTTCCTTTGGAGTTAAGGAAACAGTGTAGAACAGTCTGCCTGACTGTTCCTGGATTTCTAAAGATCAACTACTGGCCACTAAAGATATTTCCAGCACAGCCATATGTGGCTGTGATGGGAATAACCCTATATTGAAAGGTATTTTAGTAACATCATTAATGGAGGGTATTAAAATGCTATTATCTTTCCAATAAGAAAAATACAAAATATTGATTTTACCTCTCTTTCAGGTACTTGAGCTTGGCCACAATGCAAACTAACCAGACATCAGTCATATATTTCATCATTAAGGGCATATCGGAAGATCCACATTTGCAGCTCCCAATCTTCTTACTGGTTCTCCTGATTTATCTCACTACTGTATCCGGAAACTTAACCATTCTCATTGCTTGCAGAGACCCTCATCTTCACACTCCCATGTATTTCTTCCTGGGAAACTTGTCCATAGTAGACATCTGTTGCTCTACAGTTTCCTTGCATAAGATCCTTACAAATTTCATCATTGGGGATAAAAGAGTTTCTTTCTTTGCTTGCATGGCTCAGATGTACATGTTTGGGTCATTAGGAGGTCTTGATCTGGCAATATTGACAGCCATGAGTTATGACCGCTATGTGGCCATCTGTAAACCTTTACAATATCACTTGATTATGAACTCTAGGACGTGCGGAATTTTGGCTGCCGTCTGTTGGATTTTGGCATTTTTGCAAGTTCTTCCTCCTGTTGGGATGGTTTACAGATTTTCTTGCTATTTCTCCATTGAGATCAATCACTTCTTCTGTGATATAATACCTGTGATAAGAATTTCATGTGAAGACACCACATTTGTTGAAATGCTCTTCTTCATAGAAGGACTATTTCCCATAATCCTGACGCCATTTCTCCTAACGTTTGTGTCTTACATATTTATCATACATGCCATACTAAGGATACGTACCAGCTCTGGAAGATTGAAGGCCTTCTACACATGTTCCTCACACCTAGCAGTGGTCATATTGCTGTATACAACACTTTTTGGACAATATCTGACTCCAAACCTAAGTAGCACTTTGGAGTCCAAGAAACTTTTTGCGCTGTTTAACACGGCTGCCGTTCCTATGCTAAATCCAGTAATCTACAGTTTAAAGAATAAAGATGTCAAAAGGGCTTTGAAAAAAATCCTAGGTCCTGGTAAACTAATTTGAAGATTATAATGGTCAACTTCTCCAACTGGAAAACTTATTTAAGTGGTTAATAAATTCAGAAAAAAATGTTTCTAAATATTCTACATTGTGCATTGGAAAGTAGGGAACGATTCAAGAGCTCCATCCGTTATCCTGAGCAGACAAGGTTCCTTAAATGTCCTCTTGGTAGGACCTGTCATATAAAGCCACCAAAAGACCATTGGTTTCTTGCTTGGCTAACATCTGATCACTGGTTTCAGTAATAAGGCATCCGATAGACAGTTTATTTTACACAGTGTGTCATCAGAAATTACCTATTTTGTACATCATTTGCATTCTTCAAATTTTTGGCAATGTTTTTTTCTTATCAAAAGAAATCTTACAATTTTTACATTGGCTACAAAGACTTATTTAGACTATCTTCCTGTAGTTTCAGAAAATGCACATGTAGGTTCATAGGACTGAGCAGACTCAGACCATATCTATTGTATAGAAGCATTTGATCCAGTGTGTGCAAAGGTGTGTGAAGGGAAGGGGAACATTTTGAATGGTGGATTCTTTGTCATCAATCATTGCACAGGAGAAGGTCAGAAGTGACATCACATATCACCTGTCATTGTAATCCCACCTATGATCGGGAAACTGGTAAAAATTCTTCCTGAAAAGACAAGAAGTAGTAGTCTTAAAAGAGCCCTTATGGCCACGGTAAAAAAGATTAATAATTGATAATTGTGTTTTTAATAATAATCATAATATGACAAAATGGGGGAAAAAACCTAGGGTGAATCTCATGGGATTTAATAAAGAAACGTTTCGGCCTATCTGGCCTTCTTCAGTCAACTATGTACAAAATTCAGAAAATATAATGAGTTAACATCACTCAAAAAGGACAAAATAAAGTATATACACAGAACAAAATATAAGAGTCATTAAGAGAACATCATGATATAATATAACAAGAGACATCCAATTATTACACAATGAATTGCAATCTCTATCTAGGAGGGTACCACTAACGGTCTTAAGTTATGCTAATATATAAGCTATGGTAATGAGACAGTATAATGTGTATCATAGTGAGCTATGGGACATACCGTGCTGCCTGCAAAGGCTGTAGAAAGTGGGGCAATATACCCTGCAAATGCTGGTAATCTATATGGAAGATGAAATAATGCCTAAAATTAGAGAGGCAGTGAGGTGCAGAGATGCCCATCTATGTAGCTAAAGAAAATCCATACCATAGAATGTCACTATGAGTGAATTCGCTGCGTCCGGCTCAATAGAGCAAAGTATAGGTCATCAGTAGTGTTGAGCATTCCGATGCTGCAAGTATCGGGTATCGGCCGATACTTGCTGTATCGGAATTTCCGATACCGAGATCCGATATTTTTGTGATATCGGGTATCGGTATCGAAACAACATTAATGTAAAAATGTGTAAAAGAAAGAATTAAAATAAAAAATATCGCTATACTCACCTCTCCGACGCAGCCTGGACCTCAGCGAAGGAACCGGCAGCGTTGTTTGTTTAAAATTTGCGCTTTTACTTGGTTACGTGAATTCCCGGCTTGTGATTGGTCAGGGCGGCCATGTTGCCGGGACGCGGACCAATCACAGCAAGCCATGACGAAATTACGTCACGACTTGCTGTGATTGGTCCGCGTCCCGGCAACATGGACGCCATTAACCAATCACAAGCCGTGACGTCACGGGAGGCTGGACTTGCGCACTTTTTAAAAAGCGCGCGTGTCCAGCCTCCAGTGACGTCCCGGCTTATGATTGGTCACGGCGCCATGTTGCCGGGACGCGGACCAATCACAGTAAGCCGTGACGAAATTACGTCACGGCTTGCTGTGATTGGTCCGCGTCCCGGCAACATGGCCGCCATTAACCAATCACAAGCCGTGACGTCACGGGAGGCTGGACACGCGCGCTTTTTAAAAAGCGCGCGTGTCCAGCCTCCAGTGACGTCCCGGCTTATGATTGGTCACGGCGCCATGTTGCCGGGACGCGGACCAATCACAGTAAGCCGTGACGAAATTACGTCACGGCTTGCTGTGATTGGTCCGCGTCCCGGCAACATGGACGCCATTAACCAATCACAAGCCGTGACGTCACGGGAGGCTGGACTTGCGCACTTTTTAAAAAGCGCGCGTGTCCAGCCTCCAGTGACGTCCCGGCTTATGATTGGTCACGGCGCCATGTTGCCGGGACGCGGACCAATCACAGTAAGCCGTGACGAAATTACGTCACGGCTTGCTGTGATTGGTCCGCGTCCCGGCAACATGGCCGCCATTAACCAATCACAAGCCGTGACGTCACGGGAGGCTGGACACGCGCGCTTTTTAAAAAGTGCACAAGTCCAGCCTCCCGTGACGTCACGGCTTGTGATTGGTTAATGGCAGCCATGTTGCCGGGACGCGGACCAATCACAGCAAGCCGTGACGTAATTTCGTCACGGCTTGCTGTGATTGGTCCGCGTCCCGGCAACATGGCCGCCCTGACCAATCACAAGCCGGGAATTCACGTAACCAAGTAAAAGCGCGAATTTTAAACAAACAACGCTGCCGGTTCCCTCGCTGAGGTCCCGGCTGCGTCGGAGAGGTGAGTATAGCGATATTTTTTATTTTAATTCTTTCTTTTACACATTTATATGGTTCCCAGGGCCTGAAGGAGAGTTTCCTCTCCTTCAGACCCTGGGAACCATCAGGGATACCGTCCGATACATGAGTCCCATTGACTTGTATTGGTATCGGGTATCGGTATCGGATTGGATCCGATACTTTGCCGGTATCGGCCGATACTTTCCGATACCGATACTTTCAAGTATCGGACGGTATCGCTCAACACTAGTCATCAGTGGCCTGGGTGAGGAGAGCACTGTTAATATAAACCTAATAATAGCGAGAAGTGTGAGGGAGTGCAGGTGATACAGACCTGAGAAGAGAAGGTACGGTGCATCAGCGAGTCCTGGCGACGCGGTATCCACCGCTTGTCAGCCCAGACTGCAGGCGTGCAGAGTCTAATGTGAGGCGGTGGGCGTGGTTTGCGCCTAAACGGACGTGGTGGGAGAAAGAGAAAGCTGGGCGTGCGCACTGTGTGCATTCCAGTGACCTAATCGTGCGCTCCACAGCGTATGGTGGCTCATAATGGACAAAAAGGTCCCGCTGGTGCAGAAAAGGGCCGTGAATAATAGAAGTGGCTCCTATTCGGTGTGGATCAATACCGGTGACTCTGTAAAAGGAGAAGCAGAGTTAATACATGGTCTGGGATATATACAGAGAATCACACACAAAGTAAAAAGGCACTTTTAAAGAGAAAATCAATAGCATATGGATATAGCTGTACTAAAGCAGGTGTACGCTAAAACAAGCATATGGGACAAAGTGTATGAACAAAATAAGTTTCATAGGAACGATAACAGGTCATATTCTCTGTTGAGGCCCTTAGGATACAGGGTCCCCAACGTGTGTATCCAGTATGCCTCACGTTGTTTCAGTCTTTGAATTCGGTTGCCACCTCTCCTTGATTCTGGTACATGCTCAATAATCTGAAATTTTATTTGTGAAACATTATGGTTATGCGCATTATAATGATCCGGTACGGGAAGGAGGAGATTCTTGCACCGAACTGTGGACTTGTGTTTGCTGATTCGGTCCCTGACTGGCTGTGTTGTTTCCCCGATGTATAACAAACCACAGGGACATTTGAGGAGATAGATGACGAACGATGTGTCACAAGTGTAATAACCCCTGATGTTGAAACGTTTGCCTGAGTGTGGATGGTGAAAAAAATCTCCTCTAATAACATTGCTGCACTGATTGCAGTGAAGGCAGGGGAATGTGCCGAATTTAGGATTTTGTAAAAACCGTTGTTGTGGGGTAATTTTTGGGGGAGGCATGTCCGCTTTGACAAGTTTGTCTCTAATGTTAGGTGCTCTTTTAAAGCAAGGGAGGAACGGTGTACGGAACTCTGGGACCTTAGGATAAGCTTCATGAAGTAGATGCCAATGTCTTCGGATGGTTCTATGAAGTATATAGGCATAGGGATGATAGGCGTGAACAAATGGGATCCTGTTGGATCCTCTGTCTCTATTTGTAGGATTGGTTGGAACTGTATGGGGAAGGACAGAGTTTGGGTAGCCGCGTTGTCTGAATTTAGCATGGAGTTCTTCAACCCTAGTGGAACGTATGGTGTCGTTAGACACGATACGATTGATCCTTTGGACCTGGGATTTTGGTATAGAATGTTTCATAGATTTAGGGTGGAAGCTGTCAAAATGGAGGAGGCTGTTTCTGTCAGTCTCTTTGGTGAAGAGATCTGTAGAGAGCGAGCCATTGTCACCTTTGATGATTAAAGTGTCCAGGAAGCTCAATTTTTCCAGATCATAGGCCATGGTAAAAGATAGACCAGGCCAAGACGTGTCGAGATATTGATGGAAGCTCAGTAGAGATTCGAGTGGGCCTACCCAGATGCAAAATATGTAGTCGATGAAGCGTTTCCATGACCGTATGTGGTTACGGAAAAGTGGATGAGTATAAATAAGTGTAGCTTCAAAATCCGCCATATAACTATTAGCATACGGGGGCGCGACGTTAGACCCCATCGCGGTCCCCCGTATCTGTAGGTAGTGTTTGTCTTGGAACATAAAATGGTTTCGTGTAAGAACAAGTTTTAATAGATCAACACAGAGATTGATCTGTTCAATTGCCATGTGGGTGGAGCTAAGGAGACGGTGTATGGTGCCTATACCTTCATCATGTGGAATTGAAGTGTATAGGTCTTTAACATCAAAAGACACTAAAAGAGCTTCTTTAGGTATAGTACCTATTTGTTGGATGTGTGATAAAAAATCACCTGTGTCTAAGATGAAAGAGGGTGCCTTTTTTGTTAGTGGTGTGATTATTTTCTCAAGGTAGATCGCCAGGGGGGATAAAACAGATTCCGTTGAAGCGACTATGGGTCTCCCCGGTGGACTTTGTAAATTTTTATGAATTTTGGGAAGAGTATAAAAAACCGGGGTGATCGGATGTTGCTGAGTGAGGAATTCACATGTTTTGGAGTCTAAGACTCCCAAGTCAGAATACTTTAGTAAAGTAAAGTTCCGCTATGAGTGTCCTGGTCTCGCTGGTAGGATCTCTTGGTAATACCTTGTATATAGTAGCATCCCCTAATTGTCTCAATATCTCATTCAAGTAATCTATTTTATTCATGACCACAATGGCACCCCCCTTGTCAGCAGGTTTTATGACAAGGTTGGGGTCCTCTTGCAGGGATCTTAGAGCCTGTTGGTCGAGGGCTGTGAGATTAGGGGCAAAATGTAATTGGCCACCGTTAATGTTGGAGCATAACCCTTGGAAGGATTTGTGGACAAGATCAATAAATGATTCAAGTGTGTGGGAACCCCTTGGAGGTCTAAAAGAACTTTTGGTTCTAAGACCCAAGCTGGCTGCAGTCAATAGTTTAGAGTCCGACCCCATGGGTACAGGCGGTGTAGTGTGAGGAGGCATTTCTGAGAAATATGCTTTAAGTCTGAGTCGACGGAAGAATTTTAATAAGTCCATTTCCAGTTCAAATGTCCTACATCTGTAGGATGGGCAATATGATAAGCCCTTTTGTAGGACATTGTGTTCAGCTATCCCTAAAGTCCTGGAAGAAATATTGACAACTAAAGGCCAATTACCTGGGAGCGAGTCACGCGTTGTTGTGTGTTGTCTCTGCCTATGTCCTTGGCCTCGCCTCGTCCTCTTCGCCGGGGTTGTCTGCGGCCTCTCGATAAAAAATGGCTCATGGGTGCTGGTTCTCTCCTCTCTAGATCTGACCCCGAAGTGGAGAAGTCTGCTGAAGATCTGGAGATATTTCTGTTTGAGGCCCACCTGGTAGACGGTTTGCTGCGCCATTTGTAGACTCTATCCAAGTCGTAGTCTTCCGTATCACGTGCGAACTTGTTCCTTTTCTTGTTTTCCGTATCCTTGCGATGTAAGTCCAGGACTGTCTGAATTTGGGTTTTCAGGGCACTCAATTCTTCTGCAGTACTTGCCGCAGCTAGTTGTGTCTCGATGCTGTGGATCCGGGCTGTACTGGATTCGATTTCTTTGTGGAGATGTTCTATGGTTAGGGTAATCAAATCAAAAGAGCACTTATTGAGGATTTTTTCAAATTTACCGCAATACTCCGAAGAGTCACTAAAGAGGGTGGGGCGTAAAGGGACTCACAGCCCGCGTGGTATCCGCTGGACCCGTAAGTACTCTGTTAATGTTGCACAATGCAATTCTATATTGACGCTTTTCTCTTTCTAAGTCTCTACCCCTGGTCTCCCTGGGGGGGATTTTGAGAAAATCACTAGAGATGGTGGATTGTGAAATAATGTGGGAGGTCTCTTCTGCGTTATACGAAAAGACTATGGAGATCATGACCGTGAGATGTGCTATACGTACGGGTAAACGTGTAAAATAAAGAACCGTATGCACTATCAAGTGAGGGTGCTCGGGTAGGGTCCCACACCATATAACTGCAAAATAAACCCGGCACTCAACTTAGGGTGAATCTCATGGGATTTAATAAAGAAACGTTTCGGCCTATCTGGCCTTCTTCAGTCAACTATGCACAAAATTCAGAAAATATAATGAGTTAACATCACTCAAAAAGGACAAAATAAAGTATATACACAGAACAAAATATAAGAGTCATTAAGAGAACATCATGATATAATATAACAAGAGACATCCAATTATTACACAATGAATTGCAATCTCTATCTAGGAGGGTACCACTAACGGTCTTAAGTTATGCTAAAATATAAGCTATGGTAATGAGACAGTATAATGTGTGTCATAGTGAGCTATGGGACAAACCGTGCTGCCTGCAAAGGCTTGTGGAAAGTGGGGCAATATACCCTGCAAATGCTGGTAATCTATATGGAAGATGAAATAATGCCTACAATTAGAGAGGCAGTGAGGTGCAGAGATGCCCATCTATGTAGCTAAAGAAAATCCATACCATAGAATGTCACTATGAGTGAACTCGCTGCGTCCGGCTCAATAGAGCAAAGTATAGGTCATCAGTGGCCTGGGTGAGGAGAGCACTGTTAATATAAACCTAATAATAGCGAGAAGTGTGAGGGAGTGCAGGTGATACAGACCTGAGAAGAGAAGGTACGGTGCATCAGCGAGTCCTGGCGACGCGGTATCCACCGCTTGTCAGCCCAGACTGCAGGCGTGCAGAGTCTAATGTGAGGCGGTGGGCGTGGTTTGCGCCTAAACGGACGTGGTGGGAGAAAGAGAAAGCTGGGCGTGCGCACTGTGTGCGTTCCAGTGACCTAATCGTGCGCTCCACAGCGTATGGTGGCTCATAATGGACAAAAAGGTCCCGCTGGTGCAGAAAAGGGCCGTGAATAATAGAAGTGGCTCCTATTCGGTGTGGATCAATACCGGTGACTCTGTAAAAGGAGAAGCAGAGTTAATACATGGTCTGGGATATATACAGAGAATCACACACAGAGTAAAAAGGCACTTTTAAAGAGAAAATCAATAGCATATGGATATAGCTGTACTAAAGCAGGTGTACGCTAAAACAAGCATATGGGACAAAGTGTATGAACAAAATAAGTTTCATAGGAACGATAACAGGTCATATTCTCTGTTGAGGCCCTTAGGATACAGGGTCCCCAACGTGTGTATCCAGTATGCCTCACGTTGTTTCAGTCTTTGAATTCGGTTGCCACCTCTCCTTGATTCTGGTACATGCTCAATAATCTGAAATTTTATTTGTGAAACATTATGGTTATGCGCATTATAATGATCCGGTACGACCGTTAGTGGTACCCTCCTAGATAGAGATTGCAATTCATTGTGTAATAATTGGATGTCTCTTGTTATATTATATCATGATGTTCTCTTAATGACTCTTATATTTTGTTCTGTGTATATACTTTATTTTGTCCTTTTTGAGTGATGTTAACTCATTATATTTTCTGAATTTTGTACATAGTTGACTGAAGAAGGCCAGATAGGCCGAAACGTTTCTTTATTAAATCCCATGAGATTCACCCTAAGTTGAGTGCCGGGTTTATTTTACAGTTATATGGTGTGGGACCCTACCCGAGCACCCTCACTTGATAGTGCATACGGTTCTTTATTTTACACGTTTACCCGTACGTATAGCACATCTCATGGTCATGACCTCCATAGTCTTTTCGTATAACGCAGAAGAGACCTCCCACATTATTTCACAATCCACCATCTCTAGTGATTTTCTCAAAATCCCCCCCAGGGAGACCAGGGGTAGAGACTTAGAAAGAGAAAAGCGTCACCTTATCAATATAGAATTGCATTGTGCAACATTAACAGAGTACTTACGGGTCCAGCGGATACCACACGGGCTGCGAGTCCCTTTACGCCCCACCCTCTTTAGTGACTCTTCGGAGTATTGCGGTAAATTTGAAAAAATCCTCAATAAGTGCTCTTTTGATCTGATTACCCTAACCATAGAACATCTCCACAAAGAAATCGAATCCAGTACAGCCCGGATCCACAGCATTGAGACACAACTAGCTGCGGCAAGTACTGCAGAAGAATTGAGTGCCCTGAAAACCCAAATTCAGACAGTCCTGGACTTACATCGCAAGGATACGGAAAACAAGAAAAGGAACAAGTTCGCACGTGATACGGAAGACTACGACTTGGATAGAGTCTACAAATGGCGCAGCAAACCGTCTACCAGGTGGGCCTCAAACAGAAATATCTCCAGATCTTCAGCAGACTTCTCCACTTCAGGGTCAGATCTAGAGAGGAGAGAACCAGCACCCATGAGCCATTTTTTATCGAGAGGCCGCAGACAACCCCGGCGAAGAGGACGAGGCGAGGCCAAGGACATAGGCAGAGACAACACACAACAACGCGTGAATCGCTCCCAGGTAATTGGCCTTTAGTTGTCAATATTTCTTCCAGGACTTTAGGGATAGCTGAACACAATGTCCTACAAAAGGGCTTATCATATTGCCCATCCTACAGATGTAGGACATTTGAACTGGAAATGGACTTATTAAAATTCTTCCGTCGACTCAGACTTAAAGCATATTTCTCAGAAATGCCTCCTCACACTACACCGCCCGTACCCATGGGGTCGGACTCTAAACTATTGACTGCAGCCAGCTTGGGTCTTAGAACCAAAAGTTCTTTTAGACCTCCAAGGGGTTCCCACACACTTGAATCATTTATTGATCTTGTCCACAAATCCTTCCAAGGGTTATGCTCCAACATTAACGGTGGCCAATTACATTTTGCCCCTAATCTCACAGCCCTTGACCAACAGGCTCTAAGATCCCTGCAAGAGGACCCCAACCTTGTCATAAAACCTGCTGACAAGGGGGGTGCCATTGTGGTCATGAATAAAATAGATTACTTGAATGAGATATTGAGACAATTAGGGGATGCTACTATATACAAGGTATTACCAAGAGATCCTACCAGCGAGACCAGGACACTCATAGCGGAACTTTACTTTACTAAAGTATTCTGACTTGGGAGTCTTAGACTCCAAAACATGTGAATTCCTCACTCAGCAACATCCGATCACCCCGGTTTTTTATACTCTTCCCAAAATTCATAAAAATTTACAAAGTCCACCAGGGAGACCCATAGTAGCTTCAACGGAATCTGTTTTATCCCCCCTGGCGATCTACCTTGAGAAAATAATCACACCACTAACAAAAAAGGCACCCTCTTTCATCTTAGACACAGGTGATTTTTTATCACACATCCAACAAATAGGTACTATACCTAAAGAAGCTCTTTTAGTGTCTTTTGACGTTAAAGACCTATACACTTCAATTCCACATGATGAAGGTATAGGCACCATACACCGTCTCCTTAGCTCCACCCACATGGCAATTGAACAGATCAATCTCTGTGTTGATCTATTAAAACTTGTTCTTACACGAAACCATTTTATGTTCCAAGACAAACACTACCTACAGATACGGGGGACCGCGATGGGGTCTAACGTCGCGCCCCTGTATGCTAATAGTTATATGGCGGATTTTGAGGCTACACTTATTTATACTCATCCACTTTTCCGTAACCACATACGGTCATGGAAACGCTTCATCGACTACATATTTTGCATCTGGGTAGGCCCACTCGAATCTCTACTGAGCTTCCATCAATATCTCGACACGTCTTGGCCTGGTCTATCTTTTACCATGGCCTATGATCTGGAAAAATTGAGCTTCCTGGACACTTTAATCATCAAAGGTGACAATGGCTCGCTCTCTACAGATCTCTTCACCAAAGAGACTGACAGAAACAGCCTCCTCCATTTTGACAGCTTCCACCCTAAATCTATGAAACATTCTATACCAAAATCCCAGGTCCAAAGGATCAATCGTATCATGTCTAACGACACCATACGTTCCACTAGGGTTGAAGAACTCCATGCTAAATTCAGACAACGCGGCTACCCAAACTCTGTCCTTCCCCATACAGTTCCAACCAATCCTACAAATAGAGACAGAGGATCCAACAGGATCCCATTTGTTCACGCCTATCATCCCTATGCCTATATACTTCATAGAACCATCCGAAGACATTGGCATCTACTTCATGAAGCTTATCCTAAGGTCCCAGAGTTCCGTACACCGTTCCTCCCTTGCTTTAAAAGAGCACCTAACATTAGAGACAAACTTGTCAAAGCGGACATGCCTCCCCCAAAAATTACCCCACAACAACGGTTTTTACAAAATCCTAAATTCGGCACATTCCCCTGCCTTCACTGCAATCAGTGCAGCAATGTTATTAGAGGAGATTTTTTTCACCATCCACACTCAGGCAAACGTTTCAACATCAGGGGTTATTACACTTGTGACACATCGTTCGTCATCTATCTCCTCAAATGTCCCTGTGGTTTGTTATACATCGGGGAAACAACACAGCCAGTCAGGGACCGAATCAGCAAACACAAGTCCACAGTTCGGTGCAAGAATCTCCTCCTTACCGTACCGGATCATTATAATGCGCATAACCATAATGTTTCACAAATAAAATTTCAGATTATTGAGCATGTACCAGAATCAAGGAGAGGTGGCAACCGAATTCAAAGACTGAAACAACGTGAGGCATACTGGATACACACGTTGGGGACCCTGTATCCTAAGGGCCTCAACAGAGAATATGACCTGTTATCGTTCCTATGAAACTTATTTTGTTCATACACTTTGTCCCATATGCTTGTTTTAGCGTACACCTGCTTTAGTACAGCTATATCCATATGCTATTGATTTTCTCTTTAAAAGTGCCTTTTTACTCTGTGTGTGATTCTCTGTATATATCCCAGACCATGTATTAACTCTGCTTCTCCTTTTACAGAGTCACCGGTATTGATCCACACCGAATAGGAGCCACTTCTATTATTCACGGCCCTTTTCTGCACCAGCGGGACCTTTTTGTCCATTATGAGCCACTATACGCTGTGGAACGCACGATTAGGTCACTGGAACGCACACAGTGCGCACGCCCAGCTTTCTCTTTCTCCCACCACGTCCGTTTAGGCGCAAACCACGCCCACCGCCTCACATTAGACTCTGCACGCCTGCAGTCTGGGCTGACAAGCGGTGGATACCGCGTCGCCAGGACTCGCTGATGCACCGTACCTTCTCTTCTCAGGTCTGTATCACCTGCACTCCCTCACACTTCTCGCTATTATTAGGTTTATATTAACAGTGCTCTCCTCACCCAGGCCACTGATGACCTATACTTTTTTTTTTTTTTTTAATAATCTGTTTATTAGATTTTCCAAAACAGTGCAAATCATACCATTCCAATAATAATACAATAATATGACAGTATTAAATGACAATGTAACCTCAACATCCCTCCCCCCACCTACATAATCCAAAATAGAGATTCCCAAATTTTGCTTGCGCTTGACCAGAAAGTGTCTCATGAAACTGGTGAATTGCCACCTATCCTCTGTACTAAATACCACTGAGTGTTTTCAAAGTGTGCTCTCAGTTTCTCCCTAGTTTCTAGAGGGAGCGAAGGAATAAAAGTAGCCCACGTGGAGAAGAATTTACCCACCTGCTTCTCTCTATTAGTCAGTGCGTCCAACCACTCCATTCTGAATATAAACTGGATTTTAGTGCGGATGAAAGGAAGTGAAGGGACTAAAGGACTCAACCACTGGTGTAAAATGCTCTTCCTAGTCGCCGAAGCCCAAATCATAAGTGTTTCCTTAATATGTTTGGGCAATTTGTGAGATGTCTCGTCTAGGATATTAAAAATGGCCCATTGTGGAGTAAGCGTGAAATTTACTTTACAAATATTCTGTAATTCTTTGTGTACCTCTCTCCATAATCCCAGAATTTGCGGGCAGCTCCACAAGTGATGGTAAATGTCAGTGTTACGAGACTTGCATTTAGAACACAGATAGACAGTGGAGGGGGACATCTTAGATTGCATGCAAGGTGTAATGTAGGCTCTGTGTAGTATTAAAAGTGCCATGTCCGTGTAGCTGCTGTATGGCAGAATCTTTCTCTGTGATACAGTAGCCTCAAAGAGGTCTCCCACCTCCAAGCATGGCATGTCCCTCAACCACCTCGCCACTCCCGTAGTTTTCCCTACCCCCACCCACTTCCTACGCAATAATGAATAAATGTTGCTTATAGAAGCCGGGTTGGATTTTGCATTTCGAATAAACCCATCTAGATTAGTTCTCCCCTCCACCCCCCACCCCCCCCGATTGACATTTCTGTACCAAACTGCGCGCCTAGAGAAATAAGAATGGTCTATTACTAAATAGTGGGAATCTTTGTGACGCCATTTCAAAGGATAATATTGAGAAATTAGGATCCATGAGATCCACTGCCTGCCCACAACCTTGGGAAGCCAAAAGCTTATAAAAAGATGGTGCGGAGCCCTTCAAAAACCCCGGATTTCCCAGAAAGGACTGGAAGGGGGACAGACCATGTTTTAAATTACAAATTTTTCTGCATTGTTTCCAAGTTTGCAACGTCTGCCACAGTGATGGGTGTTCGTGTATTCCTGTTGGGAGATCTTCCCCACTTAGGTGTAACAAAGCCGGTAACAAGATATGTGGGAAGAATTGTTGCTCTAGTTCAACATTTGCAAAGTGGGAAACACCCCTGATCCAATCAATTGCATATCTAAAATTAGCCGCTAAATTATATCTTCCCAAATCAGGAAAATTGACACCACCCTCCAATCTCGTCGCCTGCAATCTTGCAAGACTTATGCGTGATCTACCTCCAACCCCCCAAATGAATTTACGAAAGTTTAGGTTCAATAAGTCCAGATCTGATCGAGTCAGGAGAAGGGGCAACGTCTGAAAGGTGTATAGCAATTTAGGAAACACTACCATTTTAATTAAATGGCATCTACCAGAAAATGACAGTGTGAAGTGTTTCCATGAATGGAGAAGGTCAACTATGGAGGAGATTAGTGGTTTGTAATTAGCTCTATGTAAAATAGATGGGTCTGCAGGCAGTCGTATCCCCAAGTATTTGATAGAATCCTGGCATCAATGGAACGGGAATGAGGGGTCGCCTAGCCTCCCAGATTTAAAAACCGCCAGGGCCTCAGATTTACCATGGTTAACCTTAAATCCAGAGCATCTGCCAAAATTTTCCAAAATTTGCATAATGGCCGGAATAGCTTTTTTTGGGTTGGCAATAAATAAAAGAACATCATCAGCAAAGGCCGAGATCTTTATGGATGCAGCTCCCACCCTCACCCCCTCGAAAGCTGCCTCGTTCTGTAGTGTTCTTAAAAGGGGGTCTAGTGCTATATCAAATAAGAGTGGGGATAAAGGGCAGCCCTGGCGTGTTCCCCTCTGAATCTCAAAGGGTCTAGATAAAACATTGTTCACGGACATCCTGGACATTGGCTGTCTGTAAATTGATTTGACAGCTTCACTAAACCATGGACCAAACTCTCGGAATGATAGCAGATTGTATAGATAATCCCATGCTACCCTATCGAACGCCTTGTCAGCGTCTAGGCTGACCACGATAGTTTTCATCCGTTTGTGTGCTCTACTATAAGATATGGCGCTCAAAGCTGTCCTAATGTTGTATGTGATGGATTTTCCGTGGATGAATCCAGTTTGTTGTGGCGAGATCAAATTTGGAATTATTTTCTGTAGTCTATCTGCCAGGATTTTTGTAAAAATTTTAACCCCTTCACCCCCAAGGGTGGTTTGCACGTTAATGACCGGGCCAATTTTTACAATTCTGACCACTGTCCCTTTATGAGGCTATAACTCTGGAACGCTTTGACGGATCTTGGCGATTCTGACATTGTTTTCTCGTGACATATTGTACTTCATGTTAGTGGTAAAATTTATTCGATATAACTTGCGTTTATTTGTGAAAAAAATGGAAATTTGGCGAAAATTATGAAAATTTTGCAATTTTCCAACTTTGAATTTTTATGCCCTTAAATCACAGACATATGTCACGCAAAATACTTAATAAGTAACATTTCCCACATATCTACTTTACATCAGTACAATTTTGGAACCAAAATTTTTTTTTGTGACGGAGTTATAAGGGTTAAAAGTTGACCAGCAATTTCTCATTTTTACAACACCATTTTTTTTTAGGGACCACATCTCATTTGAAGTCATTTTGAGGGGTCTATATGATAGAAAATACTCAAGTGTGACACCATTCTAAAAACTGCACCCCTCAAGGTGCTCAAAACCACATTCAAGAAGTTTATTAACCCTTCAGGTGTTTCACAGGAATTTTTGGAATGTTTAAATAAAAATGAACATTTAACTTTTTTTCACACAAAATTTATTTCAGCTCCAATTTGTTTTATTTTACCAAGGGTAACAGGAGAAAATGGACCCCCAAAGTTGTTGTATAATTTGTCCTGAGTACGCTGATACTCCATATGTGGGGGGGAACCACTGTTTGGGCGCATGACAGAGCTCGGAAGGGAAGGAGCGCCATTTGGAATGCAGACTTAAATGGATTGGTCAGCAGCCGTCACGTTGCATTTGCAGAGCCCCTGATGTACCCAAACAGTACAAACCCCCCACAAGTGACCCCATATTGGAAACTAGACCTCCCAAGGAACTTATCTAGATGTGTTTTGAGAACTTTGAACCCCCAAGTGTTTCACTAAAGTTTATAGCGCAAATCCGTGAAAATAAAAATTCTTTTTTTTTTTCACAAAAATGATTTTTTAGCCCCCAGTTTTGTATTTTCACAAGGGTAACAGGATAAATTGGACCCCAAAAGTTGTTGTCCAATTTGTCCTGAGTACGCTGATACCCCATATGTGGGGGGGAACCACTGTTTGGGTGCATGACAGAGCTCGGAAGGGAAGGAGCACCATTTGGAATGCAGCCTTAAATGGATTGGTCTGCAGGCGTCACGTTGCATTTGCAGAGCCCCTGATGTACCCAAACAGTACAAACCCCCCACAAGTGACCACATATTGGAAACTAGACCTCCCAAGGAACTTATCTAGATGTGTTGTGAGAACTTTGAACCCCCAAGTGTTTCACTACAGTTTATAACGCAGAGCCGTGAAAATAAAACATCTTTTTTTTCCCACAAAAATGATTTTTAGCCCCCCCAAATTTTTATTTTCCTAAGGATAACAAGAGAGCTTGGACCCCAGAAGTTGTTGTTCAATTTGTCCCGAGTACGCTGATAACACATATGTTGGGGTAAACCCCTTTTTGGGCGCACGGGAGAGCTCGGAAGGGAAGGAGCACTGTTTTACTTTTTCAACGCAGAATTGGCTGGAATTGAGATTGGACGCCATGTTGCGTTTGGAGAGCCCCTGATGTGCCTAAACATTGAAACTCCCTACAAGTGACACCATTTTGGAAAGTAGACCCCCTAAGGAACTTATCTAGATGTGTGGTGAGCACTTTGACCCACCAAGTGCTTCACAGAAGTTTATAATGCAGAGCCGTAAAAATAAAAAATCATATTTTTTCACAAAAATGATCTTTTCGCCCCCAATTTTTTATTTTCCCAAGGGTAAGAGAAGAAATTGGACCCCAAAAAATGTTGTGCAATTTGTCCTGAGTACGCTGATACCCCATATGTGGGTGTAAACCATTGTTTGGGCGCATGGCAGAGCTTGGAAGGGAAGGAGCGCCATTTGACTTTTCAATGCAAAATTGACTGGAATTGAGATGGGACGCCATGTTGCGTTTGGAGAGCCCCTGATGTGCCTAAACATTGAAACTCCCTACAAGTGACACCATTTTGGAAAGTAGACCCCCTAAGGAACTTATCTAGATGTGTGGTGAGCACTTTGACCCACCAAGTGCTTCACAGAAGTTTATAATGCAGAGCCGTAAAAATAAAAAATCATATTTTTTCACAAAAATGATCTTTTCGCCCCCAATTTTTTATTTTCCCAAGGGTAAGAGAAGAAATTGGACCGCAAAAAATGTTGTGCAATTTGTCCTGAGTACGCTGATACCCCATATGTGGGTGTAAACCATTGTTTGGGCGCATGGCAGAGCTTGGAAGGGAAGGAGCGCCATTTGACTTTTCAATGCAAAATTGACTGGAATTGAGATGGGACGCCATGTTGCGTTTGGAGAGCCCCTGATGTGCCTAAACATTGAAACTCCCTACAAGTGACACCATTTTGGAAAGTAGACCCCCTAAGGAACTTATCTAGATGTGTGGTGAGCACTTTGACCCACCAAGTGCTTCACAGAAGTTTATAATGCAGAGCCGTAAAAATAAAAAATCATATTTTTTCACACAAATGATCTTTTCGCCCCCAATTTTTTATTTTCCCAAGGGTAAGAGAAGAAATTGGACCCCAAAAAATGTTGTGCAATTTGTCCTGAGTACGCTGATACCCCATATGTGGGTGTAAACCATTGTTTTGGCGCATGGCAGAGCTTGGAAGGGAAGGAGCGCCATTTGACTTTTCAATGCAAAATTGACTGGAATTGAGATGGGACGCCATGTTGCGTTTGGAGAGCCCCTGATGTGCCTAAACATTGAAACTCCCTACAAGTGACACCATTTTGGAAAGTAGACCCCCTAAGGAACTTATCTAGATGTGTTTTGAGAGCTTTGAACCCCCAAGTGTTTCACTACAGATTATAACGCAGAGCCGTGAAAATAATTTTTTTTTTTTTCTCAAAAATGATTTTTTAGCCCCCAGCTTTGTATTTTTACAAGGGTAACAGAATAAATTGGACCCCAAAATTTGTTTTCCAATTTGTCCTGAGTACGCTGATACCCCATATGTGGGGGGGAACCACTGTTTGGGCGCATGACAGAGCTCGGAAGGGAAGGAGCGCCATTTGGAATGCAGACTTAAATGGATTGGTCAGCAGCCGTCACGTTGCATTTGCAGAGCCCCTGATGTACCCAAACAGTACAAACCCCCCACAAGTGACCCCATATTGGAAACTAGACCTCCCAAGGAACTTATCTAGATGTGTTTTGAGAACTTTGAACCCCCAAGTGTTTCACTAAAGTTTATAGCGCAAATCCGTGAAAATAAAAATTCTTTTTTTTTTTCACAAAAATGATTTTTTAGCCCCCAGTTTTGTATTTTCACAAGGGTAACAGGATAAATTGGACCCCAAAAGTTGTTGTCCAATTTGTCCTGAGTACGCTGATACCCCATATGTGGGGGGGAACCACTGTTTGGGTGCATGACAGAGCTCGGAAGGGAAGGAGCACCATTTGGAATGCAGCCTTAAATGGATTGGTCTGCAGGCGTCACGTTGCATTTGCAGAGCCCCTGATGTACCCAAACAGTACAAACCCCCCACAAGTGACCCCATATTGGAAACTAGACCTCCCAAGGAACTTATCTAGATGTGTTGTGAGAACTTTGAACCCCCAAGTGTTTCACTACAGTTTATAACGCAGAGCCGTGAAAATAAAACATCTTTTTTTTCCCACAAAAATGATTTTTAGCCCCCCAAATTTTTATTTTCCTAAGGATAACAAGAGAGCTTGGACCCCAGAAGTTGTTGTTCAATTTGTCCCGAGTACGCTGATAACACATATGTTGGGGTAAACCCCTTTTTGGGCGCACGGGAGAGCTCGGAAGGGAAGGAGCACTTTTTTTAGGAGGAGCAGTTTACTTTTTCAACGCAGAATTGGCTGGAATTGAGATTGGACGCCATGTCGCGCTTGGAGAGCCCCTGATGTGCCTGGACAGTGGAAACTCCCCAATTCTACCTGAAACCCTAACCCAAACACACCCCTAACCCTAATCCCAACGGTAACCCTAACCACACCCCTAGCCCTGACACACCCATAATTCTAATCCCAACCCTAATCCAAACGTAAATGTAATCCAAACCCTAACCCTAACTTTAGCCCCAACCTTAACTTTAGCCCCAACCCTAACTTTAGCCCCAACCCTAACTTTACCTCCAACCCTAGCCCTAACCCTAACCCTACCCCTACCCCTAACCCTAAACGTGACTGAAATACGTGGCACTGAAATACGTGGCACTGAAATACGTGGCACTGAAATACGTGGCACTTAAATTCGTGGCACTGAAATACGTGGCACTGAAATACGTGGCACTGAAATACGTGGCACTTAAATACGTGGCACTTAAATACGTGGCACTGAAATATGTGATACGTGGCACTTAAATACGTGGCACTGAAACACGTGGCACTGAAACACGTGGCACTGAAATACGTGATACGTGGCACTGAAATACGTGGCACTGAAATACGTGGCACTGAAATACGTGGCACTGAAATACGTGGCACTGAAATATGTGATACGTGGCACTTAAATACGTGGCACTGAAATACGTGGCACTGAAATACGTGGCACTGAAATACGTGGCACTGAAATACGTGGCACTGAAATATGTGATACGTGGCACTTAAATACGTGGCACTGAAACACGTGGCACTGAAATACGTGATACATGGCACTGAAATACGTGGCACTGAAATACGTGGCACTGAAATACGTGGCACTGAAATACGTGGCACTGAAACACGTGCAACTGAAATACGTGGTACTAAAATATGTGGCACTGAAATACGTGATACGTGGCACTGAAATACGTGGCACTGAAACACGTGGCACTGAAATATGTGATACGTTGCCCTGAAATACATGGCACTGAAATACATGGCACTGAAATACGTGGCACTGAAATACGTGGTACTGAAATACGTGGCACTGAAATACGTGGCACTGAAATATGTGGCACTGAAATACGTGGCACTATGACTGTCAGAAAATGTTCATTAAACGGTTAGGGGTGAGGTTAGGGGTAGAGTTAGGGTTAGGGTTTGGATCCCTTTATCACCTTGATGGTGGTGGGTGGCTTTTCAGTGTGTTTTCTGTTTTTTTTTCGATAAAAATGCATGCGTTTTTAACGCAAACAAACGCATGTGCTTAAAAACGCAAGAAAATACTGCAGGTTGTATTTCTGAAAATTAACGCATGCAGAAAAAACCGCATGCGTTTGAAAACGCGACCAAACGTGTACAAAAAAAACGCATGCGTTTTCAATGTTAAATATAGGGAAAAAACGCATGCGTTTTTTTGTGCAAAAAACGCTGCAGACAAAAACGCAAGTGTGAAACCAGCGACGCTTTTTATAGCAAAAAAGTTTTTGCGTCTCCACATTTTGAGACCTATAATTTTTCCACATTTTGCTCCACAGAGTCATGTGAGGTCTTGTTTTTTGCGGGACGAGTTGACGTTTTTATTGGTAACATTTTCGGACACGTGACCGTTTTTGATCGCTTTTTATTCCGATTTTTGTGAGGCAGAATGACCAAAAACCAGCAATTCCTGAATTTCTTTTGGGAGAGGCGTTTATACCGTTCCGCGTTTGGTAAAATTGATAAAGCAGTTTTATTCGTCGGGTCAGTACGATTACAGCGATATCTCATTTATATCATTTTTTTATGTTTTGGCGCTTTTATACGATAAAAACTATTTTATAGAAAAAATAATTATTTTGGTATCGCTTTATTCTCAGGACTATAACTTTTTTATTTTTTTGCTGATGATGCTGTGTGGCAGCTTGTTTTTTGCAGGACAAGATGACGTTTTCAGTGGTACCATGGTTATTTATATATGTCTTTTTGATCGCGTGTTATTCCACTTTTTGTTCGGCGGTATGGTAATAAAGCGTTGTTTTTTGCCTCGTTTTTTTTTTTTTTTTCTTACGGTGTTTACTGAAGGGGTTAACTAGTGGGGCAGTTTTATAGGTGGGGTCGTTACGGACGCGGCGATACTAAACATGTGTACTTTTATTGTTTTTTTTTTTTATTTAGATAAAGAAATGTATTTATGGGAATAATATATATATTTTTTTTTTCATTATTTTGGAATATTTTTTTTTATTTTTTTTTACACATTTGGAAATTTTTTTTTTTACTTTTTTACTTTGCCCCAGGGGGGGACAATACAGATCGGTGATCTGTCAGTTTGCATAGCACTCTGACAGATCACCGATCTGCGAGAGGTGCAGGCTGCTTCACAGTGCCTGCTCTGAGCAGGCGTCTGTGAAGCCACCTCCCTCCCTGCAGGACCCGGATCCGCGGCCATCTTGGATCCGGGTCTGGAGCAGGCAGGGAGGGAGGTAAGACCCTCGCAGCAACGCGATCACATCGCGTTGCTGCGGGGGGCTCAGGGAAGCCCGCAGGGAGCCCCCTCCCTGCGCGATGCTTCCCTGCACCGCCGGCACATCGCGATCATGTTTGATCGCGGTGTGCCGGGGGTTAATGTGCCGGGAGCGGTCCGTGACCGCTCCTGGCACATAGTGCCGGATGTCAGCTGCGATATGCAGCCGACACCCGGCCGCGATCGGCCGCGCTCCCCCCGTGAGCGCGGCCGATCGGCTATGACGTACTATCCCGTCGGCGGTCATGGGGGCCCACCCCACCTCGACGGGATAGTACGTCGGATGTCAGGAAGGGGTTAAAGTCCGAATTTAATAACGAGATAGATCTATATCCTTCAACCTGAGTGTGGTCTTTACCTGGTTTGGGGAGAACAATAACCACCGCCTCATTGAACCGGTCTGGTAAGTGACCCGATTCAACTATATTGTTAAATAACTCACTTAAATGGGTAGCTATATGTGTTCCTAGGATCTTATAGTGTTCATTGCTGAACCCGTCTGGGCCTGGTGCTTTGGAAAGTTTAAGTTTAGTTAAAGTCTGTAAGATTTCTGAGGGTGTAATAGGGGAGTTAATGGTTTCCCTCTCTTCTTCCGTGAGCGCCGGAGCAAGGTGATTTTTAAGGAATTCCCCACTCCCTCCTCCTCCTCTCGCCTCTGACCTATACAACTCGCCGAAAAAGGAATGGAATTCATCCACTATCTCTTCATTATTAGTTAAAGTGTGACCATTGCGTTGTTGTATTTTATATATTTTCGTTGCTTTCCTATATGGCTTTGTAAGAGACGCCAGCACTTTCCCGGGTCTGTTACCCCATTTAAAATATTTTTGTTTTTGATAGTCCAAGTTGAACATAGCCATCTCATGGGCCAGAGTAACCGCCTCCTCCTTTGCCCTCAAAAATTTTTCTTTTGTCAGTGGGGAGTTATTCAGTTTAAAATCTTTGTAGGCTTGAGTTACTGATTTTTGTGTTTCCATTGCTCTTTTCGTAATATCTTTTCTTTTATGGCTAACATAAGAGATAATTTTACCCCTCAGCACGGCCTTAGAGGCCATCCAAAACAGGTGTGCGTTATCACAATGAACTTGATTATCGTTTTTATATTCTCCCCAAGACATCTGCAAATATTTTTTAAAATCGTCTAATTGGTATAGATAAGAAGGGAAGCGCCACCTCCTCTCTTGATGGATTGGAAATGTTAATTTAGATTGGAACGTCACCGGGGCATGATCTGAAATATGAATATTTTGTATATTAGACTGTGTTACTAGGGGCACCAATGACTCATGTAACAACCAGCAATCAATCCTGGCGTGTGAGTCATGTACGTGGGAGTAGTGAGAATAGTCTCTCTCCAAGGGGTGTTGTAGTCTCCATATGTCAATCAAGTCAAAGTGATCTATTAATAATTGAATGCTGCTCCCCTGCACCGGTCTATAAGTATCTTTGGGGTTGGATCTATCCATGGAGATGTCTGCTACCTCGTTAAAGTCGCCTCCCATGATCACCCTTGATGTGTCCCACCCCGCCAACCTCTCTCTCAGTTTAACCTGAAACTGAACCTCAGGCGTGTTTGGGGCATAGATGTTGACTAAACTAAAACTCATTCCCTCAATTATAATTTTAACCAAGAGGAATCTGCCCTGAGGGTCTTCTAAGGTGTCTAATATCTCGTAATTAAGGCCATTGTATATCAGTACAGCTACTCCTCGTTGTTTTTTTGTGTATGAAGCCTCGGCACAAAGTGTGTATTTTCTACTTAATAGAGAGGGGTGATTACCCCTGATCCAATTTGTTTCTTGGAGGAAAATGATGTGGAAGTTTTGTTTTTGTAAAAAATTTAGGACCTTTTTCCTTTTAACTGGGGAGTTCAGTCCATTGACATTCCATGAGCACCATTGTAAGGAGCGGATAGTGGTATCTTTAGTACCTGCCTGGTCTGTCATTAACCTATCCCTTTTCGGGTGACCACCAGACCCACCTGCAGAAGCTGTAATTGAGATCCCCACCCATCCCAGCGAGTGAGCGCGAGACCTCCCAGAACCTGAGAATTAAGTATGCGCAAGCAGAGCCCCTCCCCCCCTCCCAACTCCCCACCTCCCAACTCCCCCCCCCAATTAAGCTTTATAACTATAACAGCTGTACTCAATCTAAGAGTGAGCATAACATAAAAAATAAACATGCCGCCTGAGGGCAAAAGAGTAATGGCATAAACACGACATCACTTAATAATGACAAATTAGAGCAGCTCTTCTTATTCAGGATATTAGAGCAGCTCTTCTTATTCAGGATTTGTCAGAGTTATTATGAGCCCGGGGTGTTTCCTGAAGAAATTCCAGAGCCTTTCCTGGGTCACTAAAGGACCGATTTTTACCCTCCATGACAAAGCGCAGAATCGAGGGGTATTGCAGGCTAAAGCGAATGTTTTTATCCACCAAAATTTTACAAGCAGGGTTGAAGGCTTTACGTTTGGCCGCCATTGCGGCCGAGTAATCTTGGAACAAAAGTAGTTCGTGATTCTCAAACAGCAAGGTGCGTTGTTTCCTGAATGCTGCCAAGATGCGGGTTTTATCTTGAAAATCCAGGATTTTAAAGATGACTGGACGTGGTCTATCACCCTCTCCTCCCCTCGGTGGTCCCAACCTGTGTGCTCTCTCAACAGCCATTACGCCCGAAGCTGGTAGTACCCCAAGAGCTTTAGGCAGCCACTCAGATGTAATTTTTACTAGCTCCGAGGGGGGGATAGACTCTGGGAGGCCTATAAGTCTCAAATTATTGCGACGAGACCTATTTTCAAGGTCATCTACTTTGTCCAGAGGATCCGAAATGACCTTTTCTTTGTCATCTAGTTTGTCTTTGAGGGTCATGGTAGAATCTTCCAGGTCTGATATTCTTTGTTCCACTTCTGCTATGCGTGCGCCCTGGGTGTTAACTTGTGAAACTATTGTGTCCAATGAAGTTTGAAAAGCTGCCAAGCGATTGTCTATCTCAGGCATCAGCCGTTCTATGATAGCAGTTGCAATGGACTGTGGGTTTTCTGTATTGATATCATCTTTTTGTGACACAGGCGATGTGCCAGCTTGGTTACGTGTGGAGCTTCTGCCAGACTTGGCATTTTTACCCACAAATTTGTCCATGATGAGATGGATGCCTAAGGTAGTTAGTAAAGTTGTCAGTGATATCGTTATACGTAGTAATTAGGGTTGAGCGAAACGGGTCGATCATTTTCAAAAGTCGCCGACTTTTGGCTAAGTCGGCGTCTCATGAAACCCGATCCGACCCCTGTGCTTGTCGGCCATGCGGTACGCGACTTTCGCGCCAAAGTCGCGTTTCAATGACGCGAAAAGCGCCATTTCTCAGCCAATGAAGGTGAACGCAGAGTGTGGGCAGCGTGATGACATAGATCCTGGTCCCCACCATCTTAGAGAAGGGCATTGCAGTGATTGGCTTGCTGTCTGCGGCGTCACAGGGGCTATAAAGGGGCGTTCCCGCCGACCGCCATCTTACTGCTGCTGATCTGAGCTTAGGGACAGGTTGCTGCCGCTTCGTCAGAAGCAGGGAGAGCGTTAGGCAGGGTCCACTAACCACCAAACCGCTTGTGCTGCAGCGATTTCCACTGTCCAACACCACCTTCGGTGTGCAGGGACTGTGGAAGCTATTTTTTTTTTTTTTTCCCTCAGCGCTGTAGCTCATTGGGCTGCCCTAGAAGGCTCCGTGATAGCTGTATTGCTGTGTGTACGCCACTGTGGAAACCAACTGCTTTTTTCAAAGCACATATCCTCTTGTTCCTTCCTTTCTGCACAGCTATCTTTTTTGTTTGTCCACACTTTTTATTTAATTTGTGCATCAGTCCACTCCTATTGCTGCCTGCCATACCTTGCTTAGATTACTGCAGGGAGATAGTAATTGTAGGACAGTCCCTGTTTTTTTTTTGTTTTTTTTGTGGGAGATTAAGATTGGCATTTCTGCTACAGTGCCATCCCTGTGTGTGCCATCTCTCACTGAGTGGGCCATAGAAAGCCTATTTATTTTTTCCGTGATTTGTGTTCTAAATTCTACCTCAACACAAAAACACTACATCAATCAGTGGGAGAAAAATATTGGCCTCAGTCAGGGCTTGTGTGCCACTGCTGTGTGTGCTATCTCTCATTCAGTGGGCTATAGAAAGCCTATTTTTTTTTTTTTTTTTTTTTTAATATTATTTGGTTTCTAAAGTCTCCCTGAAAAAAAAAAAAAAACCTAAAAAAACAGTGGGAGAGTAATATTGCCCTTTCAGCTTGTGTGCCAGTCTTGACTCCTGGGTGTGCCACCTCTCTCTCTCATTCAGTGGGCCATAGAAAGGCTATTTTTTTTTTTGTTTTTTTTTAATATTATTTGGTTTCTAAAGTCTCCCTGAAAAAAAAAAAAAAAACATAAAAAAACAGTGGGAGAGTAATATTGCCCTTTCAGCTTGTGTGCCAGTCTTGACTCCTGGGTGTGCCACCTCTCTCTCTCTCATTCAGTGGGCCATAGAAAGCCTATTTTTTTTTTTTTTTTTAAATATTATTGGGTTTCTAAAGTCTCCCTTAAAAAACAAAAAATACATAAAAAAACAGTGGGAGAGTAATATTGCCCTTTCAGCTTGTGTGCCAGGCTTGACTCCTGGGTGTGCCACCTCTCTCCCTCTCATTCAGTGGGCCATAGAAAGCCTATTTATTTTTTTTTAAAAATATTATTGGGTTTCTAAAGTCTCCCTTAAAAAACAAAAAATACATAAAAAAACAGTGGGAGAGTAATATTGCCCTTTCAGCTTGTGTGCCAGTCTTGACTCCTGGGTGTGCCACCTCTCTCTCTCATTCAGTGGGCCATAGAAAGGCTATTTTTTTTTTTTTTTTTTTTTAATATTATTTGGTTTCTAAAGTCTCCCTGAAAAAAAAAAAAAAAACATAAAAAAACAGTGGGAGAGTAATATTGCCCTTTCAGCTTGTGTGCCAGTCTTGACTCCTGGGTGTGCCACCTCTCTCCCTCTCATTCAGTGGGCCATAGAAAGCCTATTTTTTTTTTTTTTTAATATTATTGGGTTTCTAAAGTCTCCCTTAAAAAACAAAAAATACATAAAAAAACAGTGGGAGAGTAATATTGCCCTTTCAGCTTGTGTGCCAGGCTTGACTCCTGGGTGTGCCACCTCTCTCCCTCTCATTCAGTGGGCCATAGAAAGCCTATTTATTTTTTTTTTTAAATATTATTGGGTTTCTAAAGTCTCCCTTAAAAAACAAAAAATACATAAAAAAACAGTGGGAGAGTAATATTGCCCTTTCAGCTTGTGTGCCAGTCTTGACTCCTGGGTGTGCCACCTCTCTCTCTCATTCAGTGGGCCATAGAAAGGCTTTTTTTTTTTTTGTTTTTTTTAATATTATTTGGTTTCTAAAGTCTCCCTGAAAAAAAAAAAAAACATAAAAAAACAGTGGGAGAGTAATATTGCCCTTTCAGCTTGTGTGCCAGTCTTGACTCCTGGGTGTGCCACCTCTCTCCCTCTCATTCAGTGGGCCATAGAAAGCCTATTTTTTTTTTTTTTTAAATATTATTGGGTTTCTAAAGTCTCCCTTAAAAAACAAAAAATACATAAAAAAACAGTGGGAGAGTAATATTGCCCTTTCAGCTTGTGTGCCAGGCTTGACTCCTGGGTGTGCCACCTCTCTCCCTCTCATTCAGTGGGCCATAGAAAGCCTATTTATTTTTTTTTTTAAATATTATTGGGTTTCTAAAGTCTCCCTTAAAAAACAAAAAATACATAAAAAAACAGTGGGAGAGTAATATTGCCCTTTCAGCTTGTGTGCCAGTCTTGACTCCTGGGTGTGCCACCTCTCTCTCATTCAGTGGGCCATAGAAAGCATTTTTTTTTTTTTTCCTTGATTTGTGTTCTAAAATCTACCTCAACACAAAAACACTACATCAATCAGTGGGAGAAAAATATTGGCCTCAGTCAGGGCTTGTGTGCCACTGCTGTGTGTGCTATCTCTCATTCAGTGGGCTATAGAAAGCCTATTTATTTATTTATTTTTTTTCTTATTATTTGGTTTCTAAAGTCTCCCTGAAAAAAAAAAAAAAAACATAAAAAAACAGTGGGAGAGTAATATTGCCCTTTCAGCTTGTGTGCCAGTCTTGACTCCTGGGTGTGCCACCTCTCTCCCTCTCATTCAGTGGGCCATAGAAAGCCTATTTATTTTTTTTTTTAAATATTATTGGGTTTCTAAAGTCTCCCTTAAAAAACAAAAAATACATAAAAAAACAGTGGGAGAGTAATATTGCCCTTTCAGCTTGTGTGCCAGTCTTGACTCCTGGGTGTGCCACCTCTCTCTCTCATTCAGTGGGCCATAGAAAGGCTATTTTTTTTTTGTTTTTTTTAATATTATTTGGTTTCTAAAGTCTCCCTGAAAAAAAAAAAAAAAACATAAAAAAACAGTGGGAGAGTAATATTGCCCTTTCAGCTTGTGTGCCAGTCTTGACTCCTGGGTGTGCCACCTCTCTCCCTTTCATTCAGTGGGCCATAGAAAGCCTATTTATTTATTTTTTTAAATATTATTGGGTTTCTAAAGTCTCCCTTAAAAAACAAAAAATACATAAAAAAACAGTGGGAGAGTAATATTGCCCTTTCAGCTTGTGTGCCAGTCTTGACTCCTGGGTGTGCCACCTCTCTCTCTCATTCAGTGGGCCATAGAAAGGCTATTTTTTTTTTTGTTTTTTTTAATATTATTTGGTTTCTAAAGTCTCCCTGAAAAAAAAAAAAAAACATAAAAAAACAGTGGGAGAGTAACATTGCCCTTTCAGCTTGTGTGCCAGTCTGGACTCCTGGGTGTGCCACCTCTCTCTAATTGTGGGCCATAGAAAGCCTATTTATTTTTTTGCTTTTTTTAATATTATTTGGTTTCTAAAGTCTCCCTGAAAAAAAAACAAAAACATAAAAAAACAGTGGGAGAGTAATATTGCCCTTTCAGCTTGTGTGCCAGTCTTGACTCCTGGGTGTGCCACCTCTCTCTCATTCAGTGGGCCATAGAAAGCATTTTTTTTTTTTTCCTTGATTTGTGTTCTAAAATCTACCTCAACACAAAAACACTACATCAATCAGTGGGAGAAAAATATTGGCCTCAGTCAGGGCTTGTGTGCCACTGCTGTGTGTGCTATCTCTCATTCAGTGGGCTATAGAAAGCCTATTTATTTATTTATTTTTTTTCTTATTATTTGGTTTCTAAAGTCTCCCTGAAAAAAAAAAGTAAATAAATAAAAAAACAGTGGGAGAGTAATATTGCCCTTTCAGCTTGTGTGCCAGTCTTGACTCCTGGGTGTGCCACCTCTCTCTCTCATTCAGTGGGCTATAGAAAGCCTATTTATTTATTTTTTTTTTTAATATTATTTGGTTTCTAAAGTCTCCCTGAAATAAAAAAAAAACTTAAAAAAACAGTGGGAGAGTAATATTGCCCTTTCAGCTTGTGCGCCAGTCTTGACTCCTGGGTGTGCCACCTCTCTCTCTCTAATTGTGGGCCATAGAAAGCCTTTTTTTTTTTTTTTTTTTTTTTAATATTATTTGGTTTCTAAAGTCTCCCTGAGAAAAAAAAAAAAATAAATTAGGTGGGAGATTAATATTGACATTAGTGCTTGAGTGACAGTCCTGCGTGTGTGTCATCTCTGTGATTTTGTGCCACAGAAAACAGAGTGTGTAACATTGTGCCTGATTTTCCTTGTGGTCTCACCAACCTGTTAAGGGATATTGAAATCATACTGAAGTTATAGCTCACCGTGTAAGTTGTTTGACAGCAACAAATAAAGTTACTTTGGTTAAGATTTTAAAACAATGAGGAAGTCTGGTGCAAGAGGTCGTCGTGGGCGTTCATTGTCAGCTGGTAATGATGGTAGTGGTAGTGGAGCATCAGGTGGTCGTGGGGATAAAAATATTCCACCTAAGTCTGGAGCTGTGGAGCCAGTTTCGTCGTCAGGCTACACAACGCCTCGAACGCTCTCTTTTCTGGGAGTAGGAAAACCGCTTTTAAAGGCGGAGCAGCAACAGCAAGTTTTGGCTTACATTGCAGACTCAGCCTCTAGCTCTTTTGCCTCCTCTTCCGAAACTGGTAAATGTAAAAGCAGCGCGTCGCTTGTGGATGTTCACGGTCAGGGACAAGTCGCTTCCTTGTCCTCCTCAGCAAAAACTACAACAAGAGAGAAGGATGCAGCAGGCGACACAACGGGTCACTCCATGGAGCTCTTTACACATACCGTCCCTGGCTTAGAAAGTGAAACATTTAACAGGCCATGCCCATTACAAGTATATTCTGACATGGAGTGCACTGATGCACAGCCACAGCCAGAGTACTATGCTGCTCCTTTGACTCAGACCACCACATTGCCCTCTCAGGGTACAGATCCACAATCAGACCCTGATGAGACTATGTTGCCCCGCCACGAACGCTATACCACCGACCGACACAGTGACACAGACGAAGTTGCACACGAGCTCGAAGAGGAGGTAATAGATGACCCAGTTATTGACCCCGATTGGCAGCCATTGGGGGAACAGGGTGCAGGCGGCAGTAGTTCAGAAGCGGAGGTGGAGGAGGGGCCGCAGCAGGCATCAACATCGCAACAGGTTCCATCTGCCGGGCCCGTATCTGGCCCAAAACGCGTGTCAAAGCCAAAACCTGTTGGAGCACAGCGTTGCCATCCGGTTAAAGCTCAGTCTGCAATCCCTGAAAAGGGATCCGAGTCTAGGAAGAGTGCAGTCTGGCATTTTTTTAAACAACATCCAACTGATCAGCGCAAAGTCATCTGTCAAAAATGTTCAACTAGCTTAAGCAGAGGTCAGAATCTGAAAAGTCTAAATACTAGTTGCATGCATAGACACTTAACCACCATGCATTTTCAAGCCTGGACTAACTACCAAACGTCCCTCAAGGTTGTAGCACCCTCGGCCAATGAAGCTAGTCAGCAACGCAACATCCCTTCCGTCACTGTAAGGCCACCATTTTCCGCACCACCGGCAGTATCTGTGCAGGTTTCTTTGCCAGCCAAAAGCAGTCAGAGTCAGGGAATCACCAGTTTTGTAGGAGGAAATATTGCATCTAGGGCACCGGCGGAAACAATACCGTCTCCAACCGTCTCTCAGTCTGCCATGTACACCGGCACACCCGAAAGTTCCACGATCTCCAGCTCTCCAGTCCAGCTCACCCTACATGAGACTCTGGTTAGAAAAAGGAAGTACTTATCCTCGCATCCGCGTACACAGTGTTTTAACGCCCACATAGCTAGACTAATCTCGTTAGAGATGATGCCCTACCGGTTAGTTGAAAGCGAAGCTTTCAAAGCCCTGATGGAGTACGCTGAACCACGATACGAGCTACCCAGTCGACACTTTTTTTCCAGAAAAGCCATCCCAGCCCTGCACCAGCATGTTAAACAGCGCATCGTCCATGCACTCAGGCAATCTGTGAGTACAAAGGTGCACCTGACTACAGATGCATGGACCAGTAGGCATGGCCAGGGACGTTATGTGTCCATCACGGCACACTGGGTGAATGTGGTGGATGCAGGGTCCACAGGCGACATCAATTTAGGGACAGTTGTGCCTAGCCCACGGTCTAGGAAACAGTTGGCTGTAGGCGTTCGCACCCCCTCCTCCTCCTCGTCCTCCTGCAGAAGCTACAGCTCTTCCACAGAACGCAGTCTGCCAACCACTCCATCGGCAGATGACACTGTTGCACACCAGTTGTCCCATTATGGGCCAGCTACTGCCAAGCGTCAGCAGGCTGTATTGGCTATGAAGTGCTTGGGCGACAACAGACACACCGCGGAAGTTCTGTCCGAGTTCTTGCAACAAGAAACGCAGTCGTGGCTGGGCACAGTAGATCTTGAGGCAGGCAAGGTAGTGAGTGATAACGGAAGGAATTTCATGGCTGCCATCTCCCTTTCCCAACTGAAACACATTCCTTGCCTGGCTCACACCTTAAACCTGGTGGTGCAGTGCTTATTGAAAACTTATCCTGGGTTCTCCGACCTGCTCCTCAAAGTGCGTGCACTTTGCTCACATATCCGACGTTCGCCTGTACACGCCAGCCGTATGCAGACCTATCAGCGGTCTTTGAACCTTCCCCAGCATCGCCTAATCATAGACGTTGCAACAAGGTGGAACTCAACACTGCACATGCTTCAGAGACTGTGCGAACAGAGGCGTGCTGTTATTTATTTGTGGGAGGATACACGGGCAGGCAGTAGGATGGCAGACATGGAGTTGTCAGGTGTGCAGTGGTCTAAGATACAAGACATGTGTCAAGTCCTTCAGTGTTTTGAGGAATGCACACGGCTGGTTAGTGCAGACAACGCCGTAATAAGCATGAGCATCCCCCTAATGCGTCTGCTGATGCAAAGTTTGACGCACATAAAGGAGCAGGCGTCTGCACCAGAGGAAGAGGAAAGCCTTGATGACAGTCAGCCATTGTCTGGTCAGGGCAGTGTACAGGACGAGGTAGCGGGCGAAGAGGAGGTGGAGGACGAGGAGGATGATGGGGATGAGTATATTTTTAATGCCGAACCTTTCCCGGGGGCACAGGAAATTGGTTGCGTGTCACGGCCGGGTTCTGGTTTTTTGAGGGACACAAGTGACGTAGATTTGCCTGCAACTGCCCCTCAACCAATCACAACCGGAGATTTGACAACTGGAACTTTGGCCCACATGGCGGATTATGCCTTACGTATCCTAAAAAGGGACACACGCATTACGAAAATGATGAACGATGACGATTACTGGTTGGCCTGCCTCCTTGATCCACGCTATAAAGGCAAATTGCAAAATATTATGCCACATGAGAACTTGGAACTAATATTAGCAACCAAACAATCAACTCTTGTTGACCGTTTGCTTCAGGCATTCCCAGCACACAGCGCACGTGATCGTTCTCACACGAGCTCCAGGGGGCAGCAGACTAGGAGTGTTAGGGGTGCACACATCAGAAGTGGCGTTGGACAGAGGGGTTTTCTGACCAGGTTGTGGAGTGATTTTGCTATGACCGCAGACAGGACAGGTACTGCTGCATCAATTGAAAGTGACAGGAGACAACATTTGTCCAGTATGGTTACTAACTATTTTTCATCCCTTATCGATGTTCTCCCTCAACCGTCATTCCCATTTGATTACTGGGCCTCCAAATTAGACACCTGGCCAGAATTGGCAGAATATGCATTGCAGGAGCTTGCTTGCCCGGCAGCAAGTGTCCTATCAGAAAGAGTATTCAGTGCTGCAGGTTCAATATTAACCGAAAAAAGGACTCGTCTGGCTACCCAAAATGTTGACGATCTAACATTCATTAAAATGAACCACAACTGGATTTCGAAATCTTTTGCCCCACCTTGCCCGGCCGACACCTAGCTTTCCTATGAAAGGCTCTTGCCTGTGAATTACTTTTCTAATGTCTAATTTGCTGCAGCTGATTGTACAGCATACGACATGTTTACACCTCCCTAAATGGCCAAACTCCCCACACGGGGCCGTGGTATCGCGACTTGGCGCAAGCACCCGTGAGACTGCTGTTTGTCTGAAGAGGTGGGTGTGCTCGCTTTTGGTTGACGGCATTGCTACTGGGTCCCTCATAGTACAATGTAGTGTCTCTGGCGGTGGTGGTGCGCACCCAACGTCAGACACACCGTTGTAACATGAGGGGCCCTGGGGCGGTCCCGCCGGCCTCTAGAGAGTTCCTACCTACCCCAGCTCAAAATGTGCTCTACCACATGCAAAATTATGTCGCACAGCTCCACCAATCTTTAGTCTATTCGCTGACATCATTCAATGTCTGGCACTGACAATACAAATTTGTAGACATCTATGATGCAACTTAAAGTAGTCTGTGTCTGTGTCCTATATTGGCACCATTAAATAGTTACTGCCAAATTACTATGTCAGAAACTCAGCAGATGAGCCCACCCCTGTACCTAAGTATGCCACCTTTTTTTTTGTTTTGGTTGTTTTGCGAGACATTAACATCTATTTATATTTTGGGAGTACTGGGACAGACACTCCTTGCACTACTCCTCCACTCACCACCAAGCTGCCCGTGTATCCATGTAACCGCTGTAAAACTGCCATGAGCCTATTGTTTGTTATTTTAGGCCTTTGAAGCCTGTCTGCGGTCCCTCCTTCCACTAGTCCTCCACTGACCAGACCACTGCTGCCCGTGTACCCCTGGAACCAATTATAAAGTGCCTACAGCCAGCCCATTTTTTTATGTTAGGCCTTTGAAGCCTGTCTGCGGTCCCTCCTTCCACTAGTCCTCCACTGGCCAGACCACTGCTGCCCGTGTACCCCTGGAACCAATTATAAAGTGCCTACAGCCAGCCCATTTTTTTATGTTAGGCCTTTGAAGCCTGTCTGCGGTCCCTCCTTCCACTAGTCCTCCACTGGCCAGACCACTGCTGCCCGTGTACCCCTGGAACCAATTATAAAGTGCCTACAGCCAGCCCATTTTTTTATGTTAGGCCTTTGAAGCCTGTCTGCGGTCCCTCCTTCCACTAGTCCTCCACTGGCCAGACCACTGCTGCCCGTGTACCCCTGGAACCAATTATAAAGTGCCCACAGCCAGCCCATTTTTTTATGTTAGGCCTTTGAAGCCTGTCTGCGGTCCCTCCTTCCACTAGTCCTCCACTGGCCAGACCACTGCTGCCCGTGTACCCCTGGAACCAATTATAAAGTGCCTACAGCCAGCCCATTTTTTTATGTTAGGCCTTTGAAGCCTGTCTGCGGTCCCTCCTTCCACTAGTCCTCCACTGACCAGACCACTGCTGCCCGTGTACCCCTGGAACCAATTATAAAGTGCCTACAGCCAGCCCGTTTTTTTATGTTAGGCCTTTGAAGCCTGTCTGCGGTCCCTCCTTCCACTAGTCCTCCACTGGCCAGACCACTGCTGCCCGTGTACCCCTGGAACCAATTATAAAGTGCCTACAGCCAGCCCATTTTCTTATGTTAGGCCTTTGAAGCCTGTCTGCGGTCCCTACTTTAAATACTCCTCCACTGACCACCAAGCTGCCTGCCCGTGTATCCATGTAACCGCTGTAAAACTGCCATGAGCCTATTGTTTGTTATGTTAGGCCTTTGATAGCCTGTCTGCGGTCCCTACTTTAAATACTCCTCCACTCACCACCAAGCTGCCTGCCCGTCTATCCATGTAACCGCTGTAAAACTGCAATGAGCCTATTGTTTGTTATTTTAGGCCTTTGATAGCCTGTCTGCGGCCCCTACTTGCAATACTCCTCCACTGACCACAATGCTGCCTGGAGTGCCTGCCTGTGTATCCATGTAACCGATGTAAAACTGCCATGACTGCCTACTGTTTGTTATTTTAGGCCTTTGATAGCCTGTCTGCGGCCCCTACTTGCAATACTCCTCCACTGACCACAATGCTGCCTGGAGTGCCTGCCTGTGTATCCATGTAACCGATGTAAAACTGCCATGACTGCCTACTGTTTGTTATTTTAGGCCTTTGATAGCCTGTCTGCGGCCCCTACTTGCAATACTCCTCCACTGACCACAATGCTGCCTGGAGTGCCTGCCTGTGTATCCATGTAACCGATGTAAAACTGCCATGACTGCCTACTGTTTGTTATTTTAGGCCTTTGATAGCCTGTCTGCGGCCCCTACTTGCAATACTCCTCCACTGACCACAATGCTGCCTGGAGTGCCTGCCTGTGTATCCATGTAACCGATGTAAAACTGCCATGACTGCCTACTGTTTGTTATTTTAGGCCTTTGATAGCCTGTCTGCGGCCCCTACTTGCAATACTCCTCCACTGACCACAATGCTGCCTGGAGTGCCTGCCTGTGTATCCATGTAACCGATGTAAAACTGCCATGACTGCCTACTGTTTGTTATTTTAGGCCTTTGATAGCCTGTCTGCGGCCCCTACTTGCAATACTCCTCCACTGACCACAATGCTGCCTGGAGTGCCTGCCTGTGTATCCATGTAACCGATGTAAAACTGCCATGACTGCCTACTGTTTGTTATTTTAGGCCTTTGATAGCCTGTCTGCGGCCCCTACTTGCAATACTCCTCCACTGACCACAATGCTGCCTGGAGTGCCTGCCTGTGTATCCATGTAACCGATGTAAAACTGCCATGACTGCCTACTGTTTGTTATTTTAGGCCTTTGATAGCCTGTCTGCAGCCCCTACTTGCAATACTCCTCCACTGACCACACCAATGCTGCCCGTGTACCCCTGGAACCTATTTAAAAGTTCATAGAGCCTAGTTATATATTTTATTTACTATTAATAAGACCATGATGGACTACGCTGTACCACGCTACAAGCTAACCAGTCGACACTTCTTTTGCGAGAAAAGCCATCCCAACCCTCCACCAGCATGTAGAAGACCGCATTGTCCATGCACTCTGGCAATCTGTGAGTACAAAGGTGCACCTGACAACAGACGCATGGACCTGTAGGCATGGCCACGGAAGATTACGTGTCCATTACGGCGCAATGGGTTAATGTGGTGGATGCATGGTCCACAGGGGACAGCCTACTAAGTCTGTCTGCAGTCCCTAATTCAAATTGTCCTCCACTGTCTAAATCGGAGCTTCCACCTTCTGGCTTTCGGCCTATAGTATCAGAAATTAAACTGCATTTGGCCTTCAACTTTGGTTAGGGCCTACTAATGGCTTCTGCCCCTCCCTGGTGTTGCCCTCAACTAAATAAAGCTGAGCTTCAACCTTCTGCTCCAAATTACCATTTTAAAAAATGCAATAGGCTTTTCCGGCCTACTAAAGGTGTCTGTCTGTGTGCCCCTGCCTGGTGTTGTCCTCAACTAAATAAAGCTGAGCTTCAACCTTCTGCTCCAAATTACCATTTTAAAAAATGCAATAGGCTTTTCCGGCCTACTAAAGGTGTCTGTCTGTGTGCCCCTGCCTGGTGTTGTCCTCAACTAAATGAAGCTGAGCTTCAACCTTCTGCTCCAAATTACCATTTTAAAAAATGCAATAGGCTTTTCCGGCCTACTAAAGGTGTCTGTCTGTGTGCCCCTGCCTGGTGTTGTCCTCAACTAAATAAAGCTGAGCTTCAACCTTCTGCTCCAAATTACCATTTTAAAAAATGCAATAGGCTTTTCCGGCCTACTAAAGGTGTCTGTCTGTGTGCCCCTGCCTGGTGTTGTCCTCAACTAAATAAAGCTGAGCTTCAACCTTCTGCTCCAAATTACCATTTTAAAAAATGCAATAGGCTTTTCCGGCCTACTAAAGGTGTCTGTCTGTGTGCCCCTGCCTGGTGTTGCCCTCAACTAAATAAAGCTGAGCTTCAACCTTCTGCTCCAAATTACCATTTTAAAAAATGCAATAGGCTTTTCCGGCCTACTAAAGGTGTCTGCCCCTCCCTGGTGTTGTCCTCAACTGAACAAAGCTGAGCTTCCACATTCTGGCTTTCGCCCTATACTATCAGATATTAAACTGCATTTGGCCTACTAGTGTGGTTAGGCCCTTGAAACAGTGTCTGCTGCTCTTGGGTTTGCTACTCCACTGAACAAAGCAATGCCGCCTGTTTAGTCCTGTTACCAATTTTGAACTGCATGTAGCCTACTTTATTCTTTGGCCCTATATCTGTTTCCTCCTCATCCTGCCCATTGCCCAGCCACTGCTAAATGAGTCTGCTGGTACATTGACCTAGACCACTACATTCCCCTTGTACTCTACACAGCCAGAATCTGACCCTGCTGAAAGTAAGGTTCCCCTTCCCGCATGTTATACCACCTTACACAGGGACAAAGAGGAAGGTGTAGATGAAAGTGCAGGTTCCTTCATCAGGTGGGGGGGCATACTCGTTGGCGACGTCACTGGCACAGGGCCCCTCAGAGTACGCAAAAGTGTCGCTGCTGGTGGGAGGCGCCCCCGCCATGCAAACACACCGCCGTACTTTGAGGGGCCCTGTGCCAGTGGCAATGCGAACGAGTGGGCCCCCCCCTGCTTGCTCAGGATCACAGCACTTGCAACGTTTAAATACTTACCTTTCCCTGCAACACCGCCGTGACGTAGTCCGCATTTCCTGGGCCCACGAAAAACTTGAGCCAGCCCTACTCCCCCCACAACTTTCCCCCAATTCCCTATGCCCAACTATTATTATACAGTTAATTAAGATTGGCAAGCTTCAGAAACAAGAATGGATGTTTTTGGCATTAAAATGGGCACTGTAGGTGTTTTCCTGGCCTCCACTCACTGCCGACTATGCTTCCCCATTGACTTGCATTGGGTTTCGTGTTTCGGTCGATCCCCGACTTTTAGCGATAATCGGCCGACTGCACTCGACTCGACTCTGGACAAAATCGGGTTTCCCAAAACCCTACTCGATCTTAAAAAAATGAAAGTCGCTCAACCCTAGTAGTAATTACATCTGGGGATAAATTTGGATATCTTTAGGTTATTGCCCTAAGTGGGCTTTCACTCATGACTTTGCATTAATTATACCAGAAGAATTAAAAGTGCCTTTCACAAAGATGTTGCATGAACACTTCAGACAATATAAAGCTGTGGTTTGAGCCAGTACAGAGCCCCAGCTGCGTATTTGTGCAGGGATCCCAGCAGACTGTTACCGATACCAGGTGTGCTTTCTATAAGCTTGTATAAATGTCTCTCCCCACGCTTCACACCCCCGCCGGTGTTATGATTATCTGGGATCAGGGATGCTACTCTCCTTCTCCTGCACTGGCACTATGTCCTCCAGAGGGTCTCCAAAGAAGTGTTGCCTGTAGTGTATAGGGCTAATCTGGGTCCTGCAGCCGTCTCCCACCTCCCCAATGCCTGGGTTTTATAAGTGTCACTTGTACCGCTCACCCTGTCACAGCGGTGGCAGTTGCAGTTTGGCTTCCCTCTCCCCTCCAGCGGCGTGTGACATGCAGTGAGGACCTGCACGCTGTCTGACAAGATGGCGCCGGCTCACCTCCTCTTCCCGCGCAGATCTTCCTGCACACCTGTGACGCCGCTTACCATCCCGGGGCGCCTCGGATCCTCACCAGTAACTCCCGCTCTCCTCCTCCTGGCGGTGAACAATGCTGCTATATGCAGAGCGCCTTTTCTCCTCCGGTTTCTTCACCGCTGCCGGCCTCTGGACACCAGAAAGGAGCGGCGCTGCGTGTAGTGAGGTGTGTGGTGCTGATTGCACCTGGTGACTCCCGGGGAGTCCGGAGAGCCGGGACTTCAGTGAGTATCCCTTGTCCGGTCCCTATCCTGGTCACAACAAGAGAAGCTGGCGCTAAAATAGGTGTTCTGCGCCCTTGTTCCAGGAGCTCTAGTAAGAAGCGGCCATTCACAAGCTCCGCCTCCCGGAAGTCCGATGACCTATACTTTGCTCTATTGAGCCGGACGCAGCGAGTTCACTCATAGTGACATTCTATGGTATGGATTTTCTTTAGCTACATAGATGGGCATCTCTGCACCTCACTGCCTCTCTAATTTTAGGCATTATTTCATCTTCCATATAGATTACCAGCATTTGCAGGGTATATTGCCCCACTTTCTACAAGCCTTTGCAGGCAGCACGGTATGTCCCATAGCTCACTATGACACACATTATACTGTCTCATTACCATAGCTTATATATTAGCATAACTTAAGACCGTTAGTGGTACCCTCCTAGATAGAGATTGCAATTCATTGTGTAATAATTGGATGTCTCTTGTTATATTATATCATGATGTTCTCTTAATGACTCTTATATTTTGTTCTGTGTATATACTTTATTTTGTCCTTTTTGAGTGATGTTAACTCATTATATTTTCTGAATTTTGTACATAGTTGACTGAAGAAGGCCAGATAGGCCGAAACGTTTCTTTATTAAATCCCATGAGATTCACCCTAAGTTGAGTGCCGGGTTTATTTTACAGTTATATGGTGTGGGACCCTACCCGAGCACCCTCACTTGATAGTGCATACGGTTCTTTATTTTAAAATGGGGGAAAAAACCTGACATGAAACAAAAATCTGGTTTAAACAATAGATCATTTTCTAATGACACAGTCCCTTTAACTCAGAACCTTCAAACTAAAAGGATTGGTGCACATCTTGTTAATATTCAGAGAGGTGGATGGCTTCTCTCCTGCTCTCATTTAGTTGTGGGAGAGGGATTTGAGTCAATCTCTTGCCCCAGATACCTGGAGTAAAACCCTTATACTGACTCAAAACTCACATTTTCTTGTAGACTAAGACATATAGAACCCCTGACAAAGTGCATAAAATGTTCTCTAATTCATCTCTGTGGTGAAAATGCTCTTCAGGCATCAGTAAAATGCTTCACACGTGGTGGAAGTACCAACAAAAACATGTCTCACCTACAGTATATGGCGTGATGTTTTCACCCACTACAGTACCTCATGTGAAACAGATATTATCATGACACCATAGCTGGCTTTCTTATACATGTTTCCAAGCTCCATCTTGAAGCTAAAGAAAAGCTTTCTTAGATACTTTGTCATAGCTGCAATGCAAATCGTATCTAGGTTCTGGAAATCTATGACACTTCCCTATAAATTAATGTGGGATGAAGAACTTGATGCTATAAAATTCATGGAGGAGAAAAAACCTAATGACAACAATCTATCAACCTCCTTTTTTTACCACTTAGCTTTCATGGTCGCATTTCAGGGTTTCCCCTGTGATCAATACTTGGCTATCAGACAGTACTGTCCCATCTTCCTCGTAAATCTTGGTGTGCTTTACCTCTTTTTAAGATCTCCCCCATTTTTTCTTCTTCAAATTTGTACATAATTTAATTGCTGCCAAAGGAATACACAATTTTGACCTATATCAGCATATTACCATATCAACATATTGACTGGATATTTGTATTTAATATTTTGTGACAGTTTTATCATTTGGTCAACCACTGTTGAGTTGTTTATACTGCTGTCTTATTTCATTAGATGTTATCATGATGTTGCTATTTGCGTTACTTATAGTTTTCAGTGCAAAAATTGTGAAACCGAAAAATTCAATACCAATAAAAACAACATGGGCTTTACCCAAGAAACATGATATTGATTACTGGGTTACTGATCTGGAAATGAGCAGAATATGTGATTTAAACACAATTTGATATTCTTCTTATTGATTAAACACTATGGCTCATTTTAATTATTAGCAGTAGTAGAAATTGGAGTAATAATAATTGTAGTATTAAGTATTTTAAAGTACTTTACTTCCATGCCATTGAATAGTTAAAAAAGTGCAGACAGGGATTACTGTACATAAATAAGTAAAACATAAGGTAAAAAAAGAAAAACAAGCAAAATTAACTAAATTAGGTACAGCCTGGTATGCAGGGAGAGAACATCCTGCCCGCGAGGGATTACAAATTACAAGAAGAGGAAAGGAAAATAGAGTGCACAGAATATGATTATATGGCAGTGTTGTAGTAATAAGGTTTCAGTAGTATTTAGCTTTTTTAAGGTATGTTTTCAGCTTGCTTTTGTAGGTAGGAGACAGTCTGAACAAAATGGCTAGAGAATCATAGAATTACAGGATCATTGAATGTTCGAAGGGACCTCCACGGTCATCATGTCCAACCCCTGCTCAATGCAGGATTCAATAAACCATCTCAGACAGATGTCTGTCCAGCCTCTGAAGAGTCCCAGAAATTTACCCTCCAACTCACCTCTGGAACAGTGACTACCTAGGAACCACATATATACAGCAGGTGGCCAGGTATGCAATCCAGTAAACAAGTCTATGGGAATGACTCCAATTTATAAGTATAAAGGATTCAGATTGTGGCAGGTGAGAATAGAAGAAATAAACGTGTGTGATTTCCAACAATCTCCAGGGGCTTCAAAGGGTGTTTGTATATTTATAGGCTTCGTGAATAAAGGTGATCTACACATAAAATTAGGCGGTTAATGCATAATATCAAATGGCAAAATAAATAGCTGCATAATAAGTAAAAGTCACTCTGTATCCACCCAACTTGGTCACAACCATACTCAGTTCTTTGTTCAAGAGTTCATGCAAAAACTAGCACACCACACTCATGAGGTTTATCAGTTTATTTCTTACTCTAACAGGTTATTCACAATGGAAATGCAGGTGTAAATCAAGTCTTCCTAGGTTTGTAATACCTGCTCGAAAAAATAAAGGGAACCCTCCCTAAAATCCACAACCATGGTATCACTAAATAAAATATTCCAGTTGCAAATCTTTATTCATTACATAGTGGAATGTGTTGAGAACAATAAAACATCAAAATGATCAATGTAAAATCAAAATTAATATCCCATGGAGGTCTAGATTTAGAATGATGCTCAAAATCAAAGTGCAAAATCAAAATGCAGGTTGATGCAACTTTAGTGGAAATGCCTCATGGCAAGGAAATGATGCTCAGTAGTGTGTGTGGCCTCCATGTGCCTCTATGACCTCCCTACAATGCTTGGGCATGCTCCTGATAAAGCGGAAGATGTTTTTCTGAGGGATCTCCTCCCAGACCTGGATTGATGGATTATGTCCCAGATGTGCTCGATTGGATTCTGGTCTGGGAAACGGGCAGGCCAGTCCATGGCATCCATGCCTTCATCATGCACTAACTGCTGACACACTTCAGCCACATGAGGCATAGCATTGCTGCGCATCAGAAGGAACCCAGGGCCCACTGCACCTGCATATGGTAACAATGGGTCTGAGGATTTCATCCCGGTACCTAATGACAGTCAGACTACCTGTTGTCTGTTCCATTTAGCATATGTCCCAGCCAAATTGCTCATGCCTAATGTTGTTCATTGTGAATGATGTTACCCAGACTCAAGAGTTGGAATAGAGACAACACCACGCACCATGCTTTAGCAAAGACAAGGGAGGCAGAATGACAGCTTGTATGAAGTTGTAGCTACTCTACGACATGTGTCATCTGAGACTTCATCAGTGCAGGAGTGCCAGCGCAGAGTGTAGGATGGAGACGTTGCATAAGGAGACGTTGTCTGTCTTTCCTGGCCCTCTACAATCTCGCAATATGATGGCCAGACAGTTGTCATTTAGCTTGTTTCGAAGAAAGAGAATCACAGAAAAATTTTGTATTAGGGTGAATCAGAATTTTCTGTAAAAATTTGAGGCAAATTTGATTCACCTTGAACCAATGCAGTCATCTCGAATTCCAACTGATTGGATACTTACAACTCTAGTCAAGCCACAGACGGCATGGTGGCTCAGTTGTTAGTACTGTTTCTTTGCAACAGTGGGATCCTTGAGTCATGTCTCACCAAAGACAACATCTGCAAGGAGTTTATATGTTCTTCCAGTACTTGTGTGGTGTGAGGGATTGACACCCTTAGCTGCTCCTCGAAGTAGACACAGAACCACTTTTGGTTAAAGACTCTGGGTGGTTTATTGCATCATAAACCAAAGGCTGCCAGCAGTCAGTATGCCGGTAACTCAACAGAATTATGGATTCATTATCAGAAAATTAGATCTCTGAATCCTACAAGAATATATGTTGATCAGCACAGAATATTTGACCTATTCAAAATTAGAAAAATATATTTTTTTTTTACGACTTCAGTTGTAATTTACAGATGGTTTTATTTGCTGCAATGTCACAGACCCAAGAGAATAGACACCTGAATATTTATCATGGCAGACGAAAAAGAATCTAAAATTAATGTAAACCTTTCCTTAATTGCCCATTGAGGACTTAGTGTAAGGTTAATTATGAGTAAACTCCAAGGGATTCATTATAAAATAAAGGCTATAAGTGTAGGCAGATATTTATAAGCATCTGGCTTATATGGTCAGCGACTACAGAAGAGGCTACAGGGGGCGCTGCAGAATTCAAAATATCCCTATATCCAATAAAGGAAAAAAGCAGATTGGACCGATGTAAGTAGAGGATGTGGCTTTGTCCTTGCTGAATGGTACTAGATCTTGCTAGTTACTGCAAATTGTTAAGTTATTGTTAAGTTTAGCAAAAATGGACACTTACCGTAATATAATTACATAGGCAGAAAACGAATTAAATGAAAATGAAAGATACTTTGGTAATATTATTAACAGAAGGTATTCTAATGTCATGATCAAATGCCAGTGTCCACGAATAAAAACACGAAATACTGATTCTTCAGATACCTGACTTGAGCTTGGCCACAATGCAAATAAACCAGACATCAGTCACATATTTCATCATTAAGGGCATATCGGATGACCCGCATTTGGAGCTTTTGATCTTCTTACTGGTTCTCCTGATTTATCTAATCACTCTATCAGGGAACTTGACCATTCTCATTGCTTGCAGAGACCCTCATCTCCACACCCCCATGTACTTCTTCCTGGGCAACTTGTCCATAGTAGATATCGGTTGTTCTACAGTTTCTTTGCATAAGATCCTTACAAATTTCATCGTTGGGGATAAAAGGGTTTCTTTCTTTGCTTGCATGGCTCAGATGTACATGTTTGGGTCCTTACAAGGTCTTGAGCTTGCAGTCTTGACAGCCATGAGTTATGACCGCTATGTAGCCATCTGTAAACCTTTACAATATCACTTGATTATGAACTCTAGGACGTTCGGAATTTTGGCTGCCATCTGTTGGATTTTGGGATTTTTGCAAGTTCTTCCTCCTGTTGGGACGGTTTATAGTTTTTCTTGCTATTTCTCCATTGAGATCAATCACTTCTTCTGTGATATAATCCCTGTGATAAGAATTTCATGTGAAGACACCACATTTGTTGAAATGCTCTTCTTTATAGAAGGACTATTTCCCATAATCCTGACACCATTTCTCCTAACGTTTGTATCTTACATATTTATCATACATGCCATACTAAGGATACGTACCAGCTCTGGAAGACTGAAGGCCTTCTATGCATGTTCCTCACACCTAACGGTGGTCATATTGCTGTACACAACACTTTTCGGACAATATCTGACACCAAACCTAAGTAGCACTTTGGAGTCCAAGAAAATTTTTGCTCTGTTTAACACGGCTGCAGTTCCTATGCTAAATCCAATGATCTATAGCCTAAAGAATAAAGATGTGAAAAGGGCTTTGAAAAAGAGCCTAGGTCCCGGTGAACTCATTTCAAGACTGAGATGGTCAACTCCTTCAACTAGAAAACTTCTTTAAGTGGCGTGCTAAAATTAGGAAAAAACTTTTGTAAATATGTTATGTTGTGCATTGGAAATTAGGGTTGAGGATTCAAGACCTTCATCAGTTAGCCAGAGTGAATTATATCTACAAATAGGTCCTCTAAATTTAGGTGCCTTTCATATCCAGCCACCAACATCCCATAGATTTCTTCCATAGCTTACACCTGGAATGTTCGTATATTTTTAGGTTTCATGATTCATGAATATAAACGCTCCATACATAAATTGAGATGGTTCATACATAATAGCAAATTAATTCATAGCTGTGTTATATGTAAAAGACACCTTCCGTGGCCATCCAGCGTAGTCACAACCCTCTTCAGGTCTATGTTCTATTGTTATTGTGAGAACAAGTAGACAATAACTGAGATTTGGCAGAACTGAAGACATGAACCTTCTTCCTTATCTTACTCTATCAGGGATAATTCACACACGTGTAAATCGACAAGTCTACCCAGCCTTGACGTATATTTATATCAAATATTATTTCCCTTACCCTGATGCATTTTCTCCAAGAAAGATTAAGGGTTCATCAGGAGACAAAAAGTGGGGTCCAAAAGTAGTATGTCAGGAGTCTACACAATAACTCCTCAAGATGAGAAACAGGGTGCCCAATAGGTTGCTCATAAGTTCATAAAGGCACAACTCCTCTGAGGATAGTATGTGTTTCAGCCAAAATACTTATGCCTAATATTGTGGGCAACGTCAACCACTAAGGTGGAAGACAGACAATCATTCACTTCACCTTCACAAGACGACAGTGATGGAATGACCTGCTTGCGTGAAGTTGCTATAGCAATTTATATCATGTAAAGTGAAAAACAAAGAATATAGGCACAATTATCTTCTAAAAAAATGTATAAAAAGGAGACATTATTCAGGTAAACAAAACTTCTAACTAGTGATGAGCGAATATACTCGTAGCTGAATGATTTACATCTGTTAGCCAGCATAAGTACATGTGGGGGTTGCCTGGTTGCTAGGGAATCCCCACATGTAATCAAGATGGCTAAGAGATGTAAATCATTCAGCTGCAGCAATAAAAACGAAATCTCAGAGCACTAAAAAATACTTGGAGGACCCCTGAGTGTGCCCGAGAAATCTCGAGTAACGAGTATATTTGCTCATCACTACTTCTAACGCGTTTCTGGAATTACTGTCACTCCTAACCATAGAGTATAGAAGGTATCACAGTAAAATATGTTTAAAGAAACACGTTTTAAAAGAAACATGAAACAATCACGTGGGGCAATACAACAAATAGAAAAAATAATGAATCAAAGATTTTATTACTTATATCTATGTGGTGAAAAAAATATAAAAATGTAGGTACTTTCTTCCTTATTTTCACATGTGCAGCAATAAAAAAGAGCCATAAAAACACTTGTGACTGCTCGTACCCAACGTGTTTCGAACAGCAATCATCAATTCATATCTATAATATGATTCAATAAATAGTCTTTCCCATAATTTCTGCCTTTTGGTTGTTTCGTTTCCAGTCTAAGAATCCAGAATGTCTCTAAGGTTTTTTCTTTTTGCCAATTTCCTCTTTTATTTGGGCTTTTAACCTTTCAAACACCGAAAATCAGACTAGCTGTACTGCTATCAAGTTCATGTACAATGTGTTGTACCGCACTGGAGAATGTTCTATTTTTCTTACTATTAATGTTCTGGAGATGTTCTGCTATACCTTTTTTTTTCTTTTTTAAGCTTTATATTGCTTCATCCAACATTTTTCATATCGCAAATATTACATTCGATACAATAAATGATCAGGATCATGATTGATTGATAAAAACGATCAAGCGATAATTTGTGGTAACACACATTACAATAGTCTTCATTTCCTTATGCTGCTGGCAAGTACTGAAAGTCACCATGTTGCTTTTATCTGAAAAAATCATGTGTGTTTTACCCATCTCTCCTTCTTTGCTCTTATTGTGCCTTCTGCATGTCAGGCTGAGTTCACACTAGGCATTTTTGCTGCTTTTTTTCTGCAGCAAAACCTGCACTCTTGGCAGAAAAGAAGCAGCAGAAAAGAAGCAGTTTTTGGTACGTTTTTCATGATCTCAAAGTTCAGCTTTGCTTCCACCACAGCAGCATGAACACAGGTCACCAAGACATATATTCATTAAAAAATACACCTACAAATATAACAGCCTTGGGAGGTGAACTGGCCTGGAATAATTTACCTAAGACACTGGCAGTGCACAGAGTTTGTAGGACACTGTTTAACTTTCACACTTTGGTCTGCCATTGATTGCTCAAGCATTGTGCAATCTCACACCTTGGTCAGCCACGGGCATTGTTCAGTCTTAAGGCCCCGTCTCACTAAGCGATTTACCAACGATCACGACCAGCGATATGACCTGGCCGTGATCGTTGGTAAGTCGCTGTGTGGTCGCTGGGGAGCTGTCACACAGACCGCTCTCTCCAGCGACCAACGATCAGGGGAACGACTTCGGCATCGTTGAAACTGTCTTCAACGATGCCGAAGTCCCCCTGCAGCACCCGGGTAACCAGGGTAAACATCGGGTTACTAAGCGCAGGGCCGCGCTTAGTAACCCGATGTTTACCCTGGTTACCAAAAAAAACAAACAGTACATACTCGCCTTTCGGTGTCCAGGTCCCTTGCCGTCTGCTTCCTGCTCTGACTGAGATCCGGCCGTACAGTGAGAGCAGAGCGCAGCGGTGACGTCACCGCTGCGCTCTCGCTGTACGGCGGCAGTCAGTGAGAGCAGGAAGCAGACGGCAAGGGACCTGGACACCGAAAGGCGAGTATGTACGGTTTGTTTTTTTTTACATTTACGCTGGTAACCAGGGTAAACATCGGGTTACTAAGCGCGGCCCTGCGCTTAGTAACCCGATGTTTACCCTGGTTACCAGTGAAGACATCGCTGGATCGGTGTCACACACACCGATTCAGCAATGTCAGCGGGGCCTCAACGACCAAAAAAAGGTCCAGGCCATTCCGACACGACCAGCGATCTTGCAGCAGGGGCCTGATCGCTGGTACGTGTCACACATAGCGAGATCGCTATGGAGGTCGCTGTTGCGTCACAAAACTTGTGACTCAGCAGCGATCTCGCTAGCGATCTCGCTATGTGAGACGGGGCCTTTACACCTTTGTTGACCAATGTTCACTTTGTATACATCACTAATGTAATTAAACTGTACTAATCCAAACTGCTTTCTCAGGTGACCAAGACAAGATGTAAACCTGGAAAACTTACAAAAATAAATGGGTTTCATATACTGTTGTACTTGCTTTTTTTCATTACCCATTACTTTCAATGGGTAAAAAAAGTTGAAAAAAAAAAACGCTGAAAGAAGTGACATGCTCTACGTCAAAAAAACCATGCAAAGTGCAAAGTACTGATGACAAAAAAACTGATGTGCGTGCATGAGATTTCTGAAATCTTATAGACTTTGTATGCACTGCACCAGGTACTTGAAAACGCAGCTGAAAATTAGCATAAAAAATGCATCACAAAAACGTGTGAACTTAGGCTAATACTGCAATCATTGTTATCTTTAGTCCATGAAAAGATAAAAAAGTGCACTTACCCGTGTATGTAAAAAGTCACAACTTTATTCGGACAACATTACAATAACAGCCAGGGAGAGTGTAGAAAAAATGCGGACAACGATCGTTTCGTGCCTCAGCCTTGGTAAGTGCACTTTTTTATCTTTTCATGGACTGTCATGTATTACTTCGCAAGTCGCACCCCGTTGTATAAAAAGGATATAATATCGGCTCACTGATAAAGGGTGATAAAAATAACAGAGTCTAGCCTAAAAAAACAGCAGTGCAGAGGTCTATTGTTTCCTTTGTTCGTTTGAATTGTTATCTTTAGTCTGACCATTCAAAGGTAGCAAGTGCCTTCATAGATCCTCCCATCAGTCTAAGGATATGTGCCCAGAAGGTCTTTTTCGGGCCGAGACCCTTTCGAACCTGCCTGAAAAAACGCTCAGAGAAACGTTGAAAATAATGAATCTATGCACAGAAATGTTAGAACTACTTGCTATACATTTGTTCCACCTTTTTTAAAAAAATTCTTAAGTACAGTATTTAAGGCTTTGAAATCTAAAAGAAGTGACCTGAGCCATTCTTCAAGCAGCTTTAACTTGGAATCAGCTACTAATTTGTATGTAATATTTAAAAAAAAAGATGACGATGGCAAAAATGCTGCAAAAATTACCAAAAAAAAGACAAAAATCAGTAAAAACACTATAAGATGCTGCGTGCACATGCCCAAAGCAGGGCCGCCATCAGGGCATGACAGCCATTACTGCTGTATGGGGCCCGGTCAGCAGCAGTACACAGAGGGGCCCGCAGATCTGGCGCCCCACTGTTGTGCTTCTTCTACTGACCGGGCCCCATCATGCACTAAAATACTGTAAACTGCGGCGTGTGGGTCGGCGCTGGGGCCCGGGAGCCGTTTTGGAGCTGTGCACGGCCGTCTCACCTAGTCGGCTGCGCAGCTCCTGCCCGGCTGTAGCTAGAATGTATGGGCTCCCTGCAGGTCCTGACTACAGCCCATCCATTCTAGCAATCTCAGTAGTGAATGTGGTAGAATGTATGGGCTCCTGTCAGGTCCTCTCAGCAGCCCATACATTCTAGCTGCTGCTTCACTGCTGGAAACACTAGACGGCCGGAACGACTGAGGTAAGTATAAAAAACATGGGTGAGGTGGGGGAGAAGTGAGACTGCAGATGATGAAGTGTGTTTTAGGGAGTACTGTGCACATGAAATGATAGGGTCTGCAGATGATGAAGTGGGGGGGACTGCAGATGAAGTGAAAGGGGGATAGGGGACTGCAAATGATAATGTGGGGGTGATGGGGACTACAAATGATGTGGGGGTGATGGGGACTGCAAATGATGATGTGGGGGTGATGGGGACTGCAAATGATGATGTGGGGGTGATGGGGACTGCAAATGATGTGGGGGTGATGGGGACTGCAAATGATGTGGGGGGACTGCAAATGATGATGTGGGAGTGATGTGGACTGCAAATGATGATGTGGGGGTGATGGGGACTGCAAATGATGATGTGGGGGTGATGGGGACTGCAAATGATGATGTGGGGGTGATGGGGACTGCAAATGATGTGGGGGTGATGGGGACTGCAAATGATGATGTGGGGGTGATGGGGACTACAAATGATGTGGGGGTGATGGGGACTGCAAATGATGATGTGGGGGTGATGGGGACTGCAAATGATGATGTGGGGGTGATGGGGACTGCAAATGATGATGTGGGGGTGGTGGGGACTGCAAATGATGTGGGGGTGATGGGGACTGCAAATGATGTGGGGGGACTGCAAATCATGATGTGGGGGTGATGTGGACTGCAAATGATGATGTGGGGGTGATGGGGACTGCAAATGATGATGTGGGGGTGATGGGGACTGCAAATGATGATGTGGGGGTGATGTGGACTGCAAATGATGATGTGGGGGTGATGGGGACTGCAAATGATGTGGGGGTGATGGGGACTGCAAATGATGATGTGGGGGTGATGGGGATTACAAATGATGTGGGGGTGATGGGGACTGCAAATGATGATGTGGGGGTGATGGGGACTGCAAATGATGATGTGGGGGTGATGGGGACTGCAAATGATGATGTGGGGGTGATGGGGACTGCAAATGATGATGTGGGGGTGATGGGGACTGCAAATGATGTGGGGGGTGATTGGGACTGCAAATGATGTGGGGGTGATGGGGACTGCAAATGATGTGGGGGTGATGGGGACAGGAAATGATGTGGGAGTGATAGGGACTGCAGATGATGAAGTGTGTTTGAGGGGGTTCTGCACATGATGAAATGATAGGGGGCTTCAAATGATGAAGTAAGGGGGACTGCAGATGAAGTGACGGGGGGATAGGGGACTAAATGATGATAGGGGACTAAATGATGAAGTGGGGGTGATGGGGACTGCACATGAAGTGAGTGTGAGGAACGTGGACAGCAATTGAATTGAAGGTGGGGTTGGGGAGAGCCAATGGTGTATTGAAGGTAGGGAGAGCAAATAATGAATTTTGAGGGTGGGGAAGAGCAATTCATAATGAATAGAGGGTGGGAGAGAGAGAAGACATGGCAATGAATTGAGGCAGAAGGGGCATGTAACTATAATGAATTGGGGTAAGGGTTAGAGCGGGAGGTAAATAGTGGGATCGTTGAGGATAAAGTGACTGGTAATAAATTGGGAGAAAGAATACAGGTGTTAATTAATTTATATATTACATGGGGAAAGTGGCTATATACAGATAGTGGGGGCACAGTGGCGGATTATAATTTATATTTGGAAGGTGGTGGAGCTACAGATGGGGAAGAGGGGAGTAAAATGTTGACATTATTATTAATGGTTACTGTTACAATGTTTGTATATTTCTCCTTCTTGTTGAATAAAAACATTTTGAACAATAATTTATATTTGGAATGGTGGGTTGCATAATAACCAATTACAGTATATATTAATGGTGGGTGAACGTCTGTAGTCAGATGTGTAGTGTAGAAGAAAGGGAAAAAATGGGGAATGTGCTCTGGAAGCGGTGCTCTAGATAACTGTGTTATTTTATGCAGAGACGAGTCCTGGCAGAAAGAAGTGATAGCGGTCTGCGCTGGATTAAAAAGAAACGCAAAGATGAAGGACTTTAGCTAGATACGTCACTGGTGAGTATGTTACCTGTACACTGACACCATACACTGTATACTATATACAGAGCTCCTGTGTATAATGTCACTGGTGATCACTATATTAGCTGTACACTATACACTATATACAGAGCTCCTGTGTATAATGTCACTAGTGATCGCTGTATTACATGTACACTGTACCCTATATACAGAGCTCCTGTGTATAAAGTCACTGGTGATCCCTGTATTACCTGTACACTGACACTATATATAAGAGCTCAAGTGACCACTGTATTACCTGTACACACACTGCATACTAAGTACAGATCTCCTGTGTATAATGGCACTTATGGTGATAGTATTTTTTTTAAATTAATGATCAGTATTGTACTATTCAGTCACAATGTGGTGGTAATATGTTGTCCGGCCATGGTGTAGCGGTATTTGTTCCTTGTATGTGCTATTATTCGGTCACAGTGTGGTGGTAATATGTGGTCTGTTCATGTTGTGTTGGTATTTGTTCCTTGTATGTAGTTGGTCACCATGTGATGGCAATATGTGGTCTGGACATGCTGCGGTGGTATTTGTCCCTTGTATGTGATATTGTTCGGTCAATGTGGTCTGCACATGGTGTGGCGGTATTTGTTCCTTGTAGATAGTATTATAGGTCACTATGTGGTGATAATATGGTGTCTGGTCATGGTGTTGTGGTATTTGTCCCTTGTATGTGGCATTATTGGTCATTTGAAAAATTGAAAAATAAATAAAAATACACCTAAATTGTATTGCATATTTTAACAAATGTCTAATAGGTTAGAGTAGAGTAGGGCCCTGCCAAAAGAGTCTACCTTGTTGTCGTCTTAGATTAAAAAAAACCTTTTGGCCAAAACAAACAAAACTATGTCTTTGATCTGGTGATGGGAACTGTTAATGTGTGATTTGTGAGAAGTGGAGTTTTGCCAAGAGACAGCGGTGGGGCTATGGACAGTTCGAGGGGTGGAGGCGGGGCAGGGGTGGAGCCTGGGCGGAGTCTTAAGGGGGCCCTGAAAATTTTGCCAGTATGGGGCCCTGAAATTCCTAGTGGCAGCCCTGGCCCAAAGTGTAAATGCATCTGTACATTTAGCAGACAGAATACTTTGGTAACTTTCCCTGATGCAGACAGTAACGTTCCATAGGTTTCATTAACCAGACAGAGGGCAAAAGTGTTTCTTTCGGCTTCCATCTGGTAGATAGGCATCTGTATGCCGTTTATTTTTACTGTATAGGAAAAGACTTTCCTTGGCAATCAGCTATGATCCGCAGAGGAAGCGCAAAATTAATTTTAGACCACTACCTAAACTTTTCCCCTCTATGACATCCACATGTCTTCATTGGGGCATACCTAGGGCCTGCCACAATGAGGTTTAACATACTCTTTAAGGATTTGTATAAATTTGATATATCCCGAATAGAAATGTTGCATGGCTTACCGACAACAGACTTATTACTAGTTACTCAACAAAACCTTAAGATAGAAACAAAGTGAACATATGCCCTGCTGTAAGTAGCAAAAAGCAATAGTGCATATAAATAACATAGGGTGCTTAGTAAACATTGTTTTTTATAAAAAGGCATTAAAGCCATTGCACCAACGCCAAGGTGTTCCCAATTGGGATGGTCCAAACCTCTAGTACTAAAACCTTACTGTGGCACTAGTCCCTAGTCACGGATTTGCTATGAGACAGAATAGTCTAGAGGTCGAGGGTCAGTACCAAGAGGGCTTGTAACAGACAAAGGGAAAAGACGAAGAAAAAAATGATGTCACCTGGACCAACAAGAGTTGGAATAGAGGCGATATCATGCACCATGCTTTAGCAAAGACAGTGGCGGCAGAATAACAGCTTGTATGAAGATGTAGCTACTCCACAACATGTGTCATAAGAACCTTCATCAGTGTAGGAAGAGCCAGCGCAGAGTGTAGGAAAATGCATAAGGAGACGTTGTCTGTCTTTCCTGGCCCTCTACAATCTCGCAATATGATGGCCAGACAGTTGTCATTTAGCTCGTTTCAAACTAAGAGAATCACAGAAAAATTTTGTATTAGGGTGAATCAGAATTCTCTCTAAAGTTTGAGGCAAATTGAATTCACCTTGAACCAACTTAATCATCTTGAATTCCAACTGATTGGATACTTATAACTCTAGTCAAACCACAGACAGCATGATGGCTCAGTTGTTAGTACTGTTTCTTTGCAACAGTGAGATCCTTGAGTCATGGCTCACCAACGACAACATCTGCAAGGAGTTTGTATGTTCTTCCAGTACTTGTGTGGGTTTCCTCTAGTTTTCTCCGACGCGCCAAAGAAATAGTGAAAGGAAACTTAGATTGTGAGACCCATTGGGGACAGCAATGATGTCTGTACAGTGCTGTGGAATTAATGGTGCTGTACAAGCAAGTAAAATAAATAAATAACCAGGGGTCAGGTCCCCCTTTAAAGAAAACTTCAAAAAACATAACCCCTTTCACGGTTATATAATTCAATTTATGGGACAGTCTTACGAAAAATGGAACTGTTGGGAATTATGTGCTTATTTCGAGGGGTGGAAGGGAAGCTAAGAATTAGAACCTCGCAGAGGCTGCCGGCAGTCAGTATGCTGGTAACTCAATAAAATTTGGGATTCATTATCAGAAAAACAGAGCTCTGAAGGGAACACTTAAACTACAGAATATAACTCCAAGTAAATCAAACTTCTGTGAAATCAAACTGTCCACTCAGGAAGCAACACTGTTTGACAATCAATTTCACATGCTGTTGTGCAAATGGAATAGACAACAGATGGAAATTACACTGGTCTACAAAAAAAAAGTTTCTGGCATGGACTTTAAGAACAGTTATAGACTAATTTGAGGGTGCTGAATTCAAATCTGATCTTATAATTTCTCTATCGCATCACGTTTTTGTGCTATAGGTATATAGCCCATTTTCATGAATTCCATGATAAATATAAGTAGTGTATGAAAAGTGTCGGTTTATACGGTTCACTAAGGTAAATTTAGTTTTCATTTAGTCTCCCAATAAATGTGTGAATATCTTTGTTTTCTTGGAACATGCATAATTCCCATTTGTTATGATAACACCCTTGTTTTCTGTGCTACTGGGACAGTAGAGCTACAGCAGAGCATTGGGTGAAAACTGAATGGCCTCAGCGACAGAGTTTGGTATCTGGCGATATGAATGTCATCCATGATCCTCTAGTGGATAGGAAGGATATTGTCTTTCCTCCCTTACACATAAAACATGGATTGATGAAGCAGTTCGTCAAAGCTCTCAATCACAGTGGAGAATGCTTTAACTATACATGTTAAACTTTTCCTGGTCTTAGTGAAGAGAAGAAAAAGGCTGGAATATTTGATGGACCTCGAATAAGAACACTTATGAGAGACCCAAATTTTATCACATCAATGAATGAGAAAGAAGAAAGAGCTTGGAATGCATTTTGTAATGTGGAGCAGAATTTTCTAGGGAATAAGAAAGCAGACAACTATGAAGAGATTGTGGAAGAGCTACTAATGAGTCTGCGAAATCTTCGATGTAGAATGAGTATCAAGATTCACTATTTACACAGCCATTTGGACTTTTTTCCAGAGAACCTTGGGGATGTGAGCGAGGAACAAGGGGAGCGTTTTCATCAGGACATTAAAACAATGGAAGAACGGTATTAAGGCCGGTGGGACTCACAAATGATGGCTGACTATTGCTGGAGCTTGATGAGAGACAACCCTGAAGCTGTACATCACAGATCAGCCAAGAAAAGAAAGTTCAAATAACTGCCATTTGTCATTCATCTGTGTGCCATATATATGTGTCTTTATATTTTGTAGTTTAATTCTGTAAGTATATTTGATTTGCTGTACATAGACTTTGTAATCTTTGTTATTCCTTGATTAAACATATACAAAATCTAGTACCAAAAATCATGTGTTTTTATCATAAAACATTAGGAGTAATTTTCATCAAAAATTGAAAATATCTCGAAATCCTGATGTGATAGCCAAAAACGGAGATCATATTTGTAATCAGCAGCCAAAATTGCCTTAAAATATGTTTTAAAACCTTTTGCCAGTAAAATTGCGCTGAGTGACCAGTGTTATTGACAATTATCAAGACACCCTCAATAAAAGAGTGGAGTGGGGTGCAAGTGGGGACCACAGACCACATCTCAGTACCAATGCTTTCTGGCCAGATGCGTAGCTAGGATTTTGTTCACGGGGGGACAAAACTTCTGAGTGGGCCCCTAACCAGGTAACCTTTATTACAACTGGGTGACGCACCCTAATAGTGGAGAACATCAGCAGATGACCGCGCTGTTACTGAAGATAATCTCTATATAAAGACCAATATTGATATTACCGCCATATGGTCAGTGGTAGACACCAGTCCTAAAAAACATATAAGAGATCACAGCACAGTTACAGATAATGTCTTACCGCTGACGTCCTTTCTGATGGAATCGTTCACTTTTCCCGTCTTTTCCATCTGGCCCAGACCAACATGACAACTTTTTCCACCCAGGACTCGGCTGCAGAGGATGCCGCAAAGACACGCTTCACTTCTCATATTCCAGCCCCATCACCATCTATTCCCAACCTGTACAAACTCCTCATCCTGCTGATACCCCAAATTCTGAGCCGCTGCTGCCGTGTGTCCCTATTACTGCACCTGATACCCCAATACTGAGCCGCTGCTGCCGTATGTGCCCCTATTACTGCACCTGCTGTGTGGTTCTCTGTGCCCTCTATATTCTAAAGCAACCATCTATAATATAGTAATGCTGGGCGCAAGTGCCCTAGAAAACACTGCTCATATTTTGCCCCCTAGAAAGTAATAATGCCCTGTGTGCCCCTTTAATAGTCACAGTAACCTGAGATCCCCTATAACAATAAGTGCCCACTTTACATTGAATAATGTCCCGAGTCTCCCCCTGTACAGCTCCCCTATACACAGCATGATGCTCTCTTATACACAGTACAATGCCCACTCACTGTATAGTACCACCCACACAGTATACTGACCCCTTAGTAGCTCCCAAATTGTTTGATGGCTCCAACACTGTATGATAGCCCCTTCACTGTAATCCCCACACTGTATGATAGCCACCTAACTGTAATCCCCACACTGTATGATGGCAACCTAGATAGCCTTCATATAATATAATGTGCCAGATAGTCCTTAATATAACACAAGGCAGCACCCTCATAGGAAGACCCTGTAGTATAAGACAGTACCCCCATAGACAGACCCTATAGTTCAAGACAGCACCCCTATAGGCAGACCCTGTAGTATAACGCAGCACCCCTATAGGCAGACCCTGTAGTATAAGACAGCACCCCTAGAGGCAGACCCTGTAGTATAAGACAGTACCCCTATAGGCAGACCCTGTAGTATAAGGCAGCACCCCTATAGGCAGACCCTGTAGTATAAGGCAGCACCCCTATAGGCAGACCCTGTAGTATAAGGCGGCACTCCTATAGGCAGACCCTGTAGTATAAGGCAGCACCCCTATAGGCAGACCCTGTAGTATAAGACAGCACCCCCATAGGCAGACCCTGTAGTATAAGACAGCACCTTTATAGGCAGACCCTGTAGTATAAGGCAGCACCCCTATAGGCAGACCCTGTAGTATAAGGCAGCACCCCTATAGGCAGACCCTGTAGTATAAGGCAGCACCCCTATAGGCAGACCCTGTAGTATAAGGCAGCACCCCTATAGGCAGACCCTGTAGTATAAGGCAGCACCCCTATAGGCAGACCCTGTAGTATAAGACAGTACCTCCATAGGCAGACCCTGTAAGTATAAGACAGTACCCCCTATAGACAGACCATGAAGTATAAGATAGTACCCCCATAGGCAGACCCGTAAGTATAAGGCAGCTCCACATAGGCAGACCCTGTAGTATAAAACAGCACCCCTATAGGCAGACCCTGTAGTATAAAACAGCACCCCTATAGGCAGACCCTGTAGTATAAGGCAGCACCCTTATAGGCAGACCCTGTAGTATAAGGCAGCACGCCTATAGGCAGACCCTGTAGTATAAGACAGTACCTCCATAGGCAGACCCTGTAAGTATAAGACATTACCCCTATAGGCAGACCCTGAAGTATAAGACAGATGGAAATGGGAATTCTATCTTGCCTCAGAGCAGAACCCCAAAGGATAGGCAGCACCCCACAAATATTGACTGTGAGTATAAGAGGAAAGACAAATGCAGGCAGAAATCAGGATTTAGCAAAAGAGGCCATGCTAGCTAAATAGGAAAGGATAGGACAGAATACTAAGCGGTCAGTATTAAAACCCTAAAAATATCCACAGCAGATAATACAAAAATTCCACCATCTAACTAAAGACATAGAATCTATCTCTGCATCTCCTGAGAATCCAACTAGACTGAAAATATCCAAACACAGTCTAAGCTGGACAAAAAAAAACAATGAATAGCACTGAATTGTAAAGCACACCGCATGTGTGCAGCAGAAACAAAACCAGACACTTATCTTGGCTGATTTGGCAACAGGGCAGGAGGAACCAGACAGAGATGCATAACCTCCAAGAACAATGGACAACTGGCAAGGGCTAATGAATCCTGCACACCTAAATACCCCAGTTAGAGCTGCAATCAGCAGGAACACCTGCCCAGGATTGCAACCCAGGGACAACTGCATTACCACCAGCAACCACCGGGGGGAATCCAAGAGCAGAATTCACAACAGTACCCCCCCTTGAGGAGGGGTCACCGAACCTTCACCAGAGCCCCCAAGCCGATCAGGACGAGCCAGATGAAAGGCACGGACCAAGGTACTGAAGCCTCCGCCTCGAAAAGCGAGAATCCAAAATTTTCTCAACCACATACTCCAACTCCCCATCAACCAACACAGGGGCCGGAGGATCAACAGAGGGAACAACGGGCACCACATATTTCCGCAATCAGGATCTATGGAAGACATTATGGATAGCAAAAGAGGCCGGAAGGGCCAATCGAAAGACACCGGATTAATAATCTCAGAAATCCTATAAGGACCAATAAACCGAGGCTTAAACTTAGGGGAAGAAACCTTCATAGGAACATGACGGGAAGACAACCAAACCAGATCCCCCACCCGAAGCCGGGAACCAACACACCGACGACGGTTAGCAAAACGTTGAGCCTCCTCCTGGGACAACACCAAATTGTCCACCACATAAGCCCAAATCTGCTGCAACCTGTCAACCACAGAATCCACACCAGGACAGTCCGAAAGCTTAACCTGCCCCGAAGAAAAACGAGGATGAAAACCAAAATTACAAAAGAAGGGCGAAACCAAGGTAGCCAAACTAGCCCAATTATTAAGGGCAAACTCGGCCAATGGCAAGAAAGCCACCCAATCATCCTGATCAGCAGACACAAAGCATCTCAAATAAGTTTCCAAAGTCTGACTACTTCGCTCGGTCTGGCCATTTGTCTGAGGATGAAATGCAGAAGAAAAAGACAAATCAATGCCCAGCCAAGCACAAAAGGCCCGCCAAAACCTGGAAACAAACTGGGAACCTCTGTCAGACACAATATTCTCCGGAATACCATGCAAACGAACCACATGCTGACAAAACAACGGAACCAAATCAGAAGAGGAAGGCAATTTAGGCAAAGGCACCAAATGAACCATCTTAGAGAACCGGTCACAAACAACCCAGATAACAGACATCCTCTGGGAAACCGGAAGATCAGAAATAAAATCCATCGAAATATGCATCCAAGGCCTCTCAGGGACCGGCAAAGGCAAAAGCAACCCGCTAGCACGGGAACAACAAGGCTTGGCCTGCGCACAAGTCCCACAGGACTGCACAAAAGAACGCACATCACGTGACAAAGAAGGCCACCAAAAGGACCTACCCACCAAATCTCTGGTACCAAAAATACCAGGATGGCCAGCCAGCACAGAACAATGAACCTCAGAAATCACTCTACTAGTCCATCTATCAGGAACAAACAGTTTCCCTGCTGGACAGTGGTCAGGTTTGTCAGCCTGAAATTTCTGAAGAACCCGTCGTAAATCAGGGGAAATGGCAGAAAGAACCACCCCTTCTTTCAGAATGCCGACCGGTTCAAGGACCTCAGGAGAATCGGGCAAAAAACTCCTAGAGAGGGCATCAGCCTTAATGTTCTTAGAACCCGGAGGATACGAGACCACGAAATCAAAACGGGAAAAAAACAAAGACCATCAAGCCTGTCTAGGATTCAGCCGCTTGGCAGACTCGAGGTAAATCAAATTTTTATGATCAGTCAAGACCACAATACGATGCTTAGCTCCCTCAAGCCAATGTCGCCACTCCTCAAAAGCCCACTTCATAGCCAACAACTCCCGATTGCCGACATCATAATTGCGTTCAGCAGGCGAAAATTTACGGGAAAAGAATGCACACGGTTTCATCGAGGAACCAACAGGATCCCTCTGAGACAAAATGGCCCCTGCCCCAATCTCAGAAGCGTCAACCTCAACCTGAAACGGAAGAGAAACATCCGGTTGATGCAACACCGGGGCAGAAGTAAATCGGCGTTTAAGCTCCTGAAAGGCAGAGACAGCCGCAGAGGACCAATTCGTCACATCAGCGCGTTTCTTCGTCAAATCGGTCAAGGGTTTAACCACACTGGAGAAGTTAGCAATGAAACGGCGATAAAAATTAGCAAAGCCCAAAAATTTCTGAAGGCTCTTCACGGATGTGGGTTGAATCCAATCATGAATGGCCTGAACCTTAACCGGATCCATCTCTATAGATGAGGGAGAAAAAATGAAGCCCAAAAAAGAAACCTTCTGCACTCCAAAGAGACACTTAGACCCCTTCACAAACAAGGCATTATCACGAAGGATCTGAAATACCATCCTGACCTGTTCCACATGGGACTCCCAATCATCGGAAAAAATTAAAATGTCATCCAAATATACAATCATGAATTTATCAAGATAAGTCCGGAAGATATTGTGCATGAAGGACTGAAAAACAGATGGAGCATTAGAGAGCCCGAATGGCATCACAAGGTATTCAAAATGGCCTTCGGGCGTATTAAACGCAGTTTTCCATTCATCACCCTGCTTAATACGAACAAGATTATATGCCCCCGAAGGTCAATCTTCGTAAACCAAATAGCCCCCTTAATCCTAGCAAACAAATCAGAAAGCAGAGGTAAAGGGTATTGAAACTTGACCATGATCTTATTCAAGAGGCGATAATCAATACAGGGTCTCAAGGAGCCATCCTTCTTAGCAACAAAAAAAACCCCCGCTCCCAACGGTGAAGAAGATGTTGCCGAATATGCCCTTTCTCCAAAGACTCCTTAACATAACTCCGCATGGCGGTATGTTCAGGCACAGACAGGTTGAAAAGTCGGCCCTTAGGAAACTTACAGCCTGGAATCAAGTCAATCGCACAATCACAGTCCCTATGCGGTGGGAGGGAACTGGACCTGGGCTCATCGAATACATCCTGAAAATCAGACAAAAACTCTGGAATTTCAGAAGAGGAAGAAGAGGAGATTGACATCAAAGGAACATCATTATGAACCCCCTGACATCCCCAACTAGTCACAGACATAGACTTCCAATCCAACACAGGATTATGTACCTGCAACCACGGAAAACCCAGCACGATAGTGCGGAGCGCCCCCACACCGCCGCAGGGCCGAGGGGTACCCGGAGCCGGGCCTCTGGGATCTCAGTCCTGGGGTTGTCACGGTGGCTAGACCCGGTCCGTGGCCCTGTCTGTCAGTGGGGGACGTCCGTTGCAAATAGGTGCTGTTAACGGTGGTATAGCGGTGCAGTTGTGGGGTGCAGGTCGCGGTAAATAACGAGGACACCAGGTTGCAGTCTCTTTACCTCTTTACTGAAGATGTGGGAGACCTCAGTCCAGAGCGCTGTTAACTGGGTTTTTAGAGACCGGCCGGTCCAACGACACATCAGGAGCTCTCTTTACAGGTGGGAATCAGTATCTACCTTCTAGCGCTGTGTGTTGTAGTTCTTCCCTGCTGAGCTCCCGGGATAGTCCTCACAACTGTTTCTTTCTGTCTCTACTGTTCCTTCTCCGTCCTCCAGTTGATATGGTAGGACGCACCCGTATGACGGGGTAGGCCTGGAGTTCTTCCGGGACCCTAGAGTCGCCCCTCTCCCACAGCTGCCTCCGTTGTCTGCTTAGGTGTTAAGTGAGACAGCCAACCTGTAGTTAGCTGCCCTGCCGTGGTTTGCAATGTACTTAAAGTCTCTTACTTGCTCGGCGTTCCGGCCACCGACTGTTTGCGCCTCAGAAGGATGTTGCCTCGGTCTAACAGCAAGACCCCTTCTGGTATTTCTCCTTTTCTGTATTCCCGTTGTTTACTGGTTAGTTCTGCTCTGAGGAGTCTGCCAGGATCCCATCCCTGACAGGTCCTCTCACTAGCTCTTCCCAGCTACTTCTCCCTGTCTTCCTGTCCAACCCCCAGTTTTACCAGAGTTGTGAGGAGTGGCCTACTAGATAGGACCACCCCCCCTGGTGGCCGGAGTGTGAAGTGTGGTGTGAGTGTACCTGATCAGAGAAACTCCCTAGTGCAATCAGACGCACCATAGCTCCCCGTAGTGGCGGAGCCACAGCACTGCAACAACCAGGACTCTGGGGTGCTGCACTCCCCCCCGGTTAAATCCAGTACTCCGGGACTGGGAAAACAAGAACAATAATACATGTTAACAGAAAACACACAAATTTTTGAAATAGCATAACAATTGAACATAACAGAGCTTCCCTTTACGGGAGGTGAGGATTCTTGAACGTTGCGAAAGTTTGGTCATGCACAGTTTATGACTCTCAGTTCAGTGGTTGAAACAGCGGGGACCCCGGGTAAACAAAGGGGCCCCCCTTGTGGAAGTTTTTGAGCAATTCACCGTCCATTACTCTAGTGTCCATTTAAAAACCTGTAACAAAAGGATATGCATACAAACATTTTCAATTACATAGCAGCCCTATCAATACCTCCAAGTTTTGTAGCGGAGGGGAGTTTGATTTTGAGTGCTGCGTGTGGACCTTCGCAGCGCAGGGGTTGCTATTGGTCTAACAGGGCCCGCTATGCTTGCTACCGCTGGTGTAGTGCGCTGTTTTCTAACTACACTTCTAGTGAGTCTGGGTAGCACTGGCAGGTTGGGGCTCTCAGAGCTGCTGCTATCAACAGTGGGTACGGCAGGCTCACTGATAACAGAGGGAGGATTTGCCGGTTCAACGGTTGGCATGGCTTCTTCAGGCAAGGCTTGTTGAGGTTGCGGGACCGGATGATCTGGTACCACCATTGTTTCTGGTGGGTCCGGCTGTGGAAACGTTAGAACAGGTACCGCGATGGCCTGATTTATCTGAGTCCAGGACTGGGGAAAGTCACCAAGGACAGTATGGAACATCTTCTCCTTTTCCACCGGCGGGGAGATTTCTGGGGCCGGGCCCCTCTCTTTCAACTTATCGGGGCAGACCTTAAGGTGATCCCTGGATACCGCTGTCGAGGTCTCCCCTCTGTCCTTGCTGATGAGACAGACCTTAGTGTTGTCGAAGTCGGATGGCAAGATGGTATACGGTTCCGCTTCCCATTGGTCATCAAGCTTGTGTAACCTCCTCTTTCGTTTAAGCACTTGCTCACCAGGTGACAGGGGAATCGCAGGAGCGTGTTGATTGTAGTCCCTTTCTTGTTTCTGTCTAGCCTGGGCGAGACTTCTCTCCACACACTCCTGTACTTCGCGGTATCTTCGCTGCCTTTCTGTATCCCAATCTGCCTCCGGCGAGGTATCTTCGGGTACTAGGACCCCCATGTCCAGATCAACGGGTAACCGACTAGACCTTCCTCGCATCAGGTACGCTGGAGTACAGTTGGTGGAACTTACTGGGATGTGGTTGTACATATCCACCAAGTCAGGCAACTTTGTCGGCCACAGGTTCCGTTCCTCCACAGGCAAGGTCTTCAATAAATCGATTACTACCTGGTTCATCTTCTCGCACATCCCGTTGGTTTGGGGGTGGTACGGTGTAGTTCTGATCTTCTTACACCCATACAACTGGCAGAATTCTTGGAACACTTCCGCTTCGAATGCAGGCCCCTGATCGGTCAGTACTTTCTCTGGGTAGCCATGGGGTCTACAAAAGTGCTGCTGGAAGGCCCTGGTGGCAGTCCTAGCTGTTAGATCCTTGACAGGCACAACCACCAAAAACCTGGAGTAGTGGTCCACGATGGTAAGGGCGTAGATATAGCCCGACCGGCTAGGCGTCAGCTTCACATGATCCAGCGCGACCAGTTCGAGCGGCCGTTTGGTGATGATAGGCCGCAGGGGAGCCCGTTGACTGTCACGGTCCTTCCTTCGCAGACTACACGGACCACACTCTCGACACCACTTCTCAATGGTTCTCTTCATGCCAATCCAATAGAACCTCCCTCGGAGCAGCTTCTCCAGCTTCCTCCATCCGAAGTGTCCGGCTCCATCATGGTAGGCTCCCAGAACCATGGGCGCATCTCGCCTTGGCACCACTATCTGCCACACCAATTCATGAGTACGTGGGTCGATGCTCCTCCTGCACAACTTGCCATCATGGATAAACAGTTTGCTTCTCCCCTTCCACAGCTGTTGAGTTTCTTGTGGATCATCTGGGCCAGGGTGCAACCCAGCCTGCGTCAAGAGTTCCTTCACCTGACGGACCGCGGGGTCACTATCCTGGGTTTCTGCCCATCCGTGGTGGGGCAGGGGATTCAGCGTGGCATCCGGTTGGTTCTTGTGCCTGTTCTTCACATGGTGAGAGTTCTGAGTGGCTTTGGGGCGATGGAAGGCAGGCAGCTCCACCTCTTCAAGTGCCTCCGGGTCTTCTCCCACTTCTGGTAGATTGGGCATTCGGGACAGAGCATCGGCATTGGCATTCTGGTGTCCTGCCCGATATTTGATGGTGAAATCATAGTTGGACAGCCGGGCCATCCACCGCTGTTCCAAAGCCCCGAGTTTGGCAGTACCCAGATGCGTTAGCGGATTGTTGTCCGTGAAGACGGTGAATTTCGCGGAGGCCAGGTAGTGCTTAAACCTCTCTGTCACTGCCCAGACGAGGGCCAGGAATTCCAGCTTAAAGGAACTATAGTTGTCAGGGTTCCTTTCCATAGGACGGAGTTTCCTGCTGGCGTAAGCGATCACCCTTTCTTTGCCGTTCTGAACCTGGGACAGCACGGCTCCTAATCCCACATTACTGGCATCTGTGTACAGCACAAACGGTTGATCGTATTCGGGGTAAGCCAGTATCTCTTCTCCCGTCAGTGCCGACTTCAAACAGGTGAAGGATTCCTCCAGCTCTTCGTTCCAATCAAAGGGGGTTTTCCTCCCCTTGGTCTTCTTTGGTTGGCCCACCAGCAGATTTTGCAAGGGTGCGGCCTTCTTGGTGAAATCCTTAATGAATCTCCGATAGTAACCTACCAACCCGAGGAACTGCCGGACTTCGTGGAGGTCACTAGGCTTTGGCCAGTCCTTGATCACTGTGACCTTGTCGGGGTCTGGGGCCACTCCTTCAGCGCTCACCACATGGCCCAGGTACTGCACTTTGGGTTTGAGCAGATGACACTTGGACGGTTTCACCTTTAAGCCGAATTTGGACAGGGCTTCGAACACCTCGGCCAGGTGCTTCAGATGGTCTTCGTAGGTCTTAGAGAAGACAATGACATCATCCAAATACAGCAGCACAGTTTCAAAGTTCATGTGTCCTAGGCAGCACTCCATCATCCTCTGGAACGTTCCTGGAGCATTGCACAGTCCGAAGGGCATGTAGTTGAACTCGCAGAGACCCATTGGTGTCGTGAAGGCCGTCTTCTCCTTGTCCGCCTCCGCTACAGGAACCTGCCAGTACCCACTGGTGAGATCTAAGGTAGAGAAGTAGTTAGCAGATTTTAAAGCAGCCAGAGATTCCTCTATCCTGGGCAGTGGGTATGCGTCCTTATGTGTAATGCGATTCAACTGCCTGTAATCAACACACATCCTCATTGTACCATCTTTCTTTTTAACGAGGACTAACGGAGCTGCCCAGGGGCTACAGCTGTCTCTCACCACCCCAGCCTCCTTCATTTCCCGCAACATGTCCTTGGCACACTGGTAATGAGCTGGGGGTACAGGGCGATATCTCTCTTTTATGGGTCGATGATCTCCCGTGGGGATGTGATGTTGGATCCCTTTCACCTGCCCAAAATCTGAGGGGTGTTTGCTGAATACCTGCTCGTACTCGTGTACCACCCTGTAAGCCCCCTGTATTTGATGAGACGGGGTGGAGTCAGTGCCCACATGCAGTTCCCGACACCAGTCTTTCGAGTGCTCTGCAGAACCTTTGTTCTCCGCCACGTTTGACGGGACCAAGGGTTCAGGTGTCTGTATTACACTATTATTGACAGTGAACAATTTGGCGAGCGTGGTATACTTGGTTAGGTGGACCTCTTCCTCCCCACAATTGAGGACACGTACGGGCACTCTCCCCTGTCGGACGTCAACCACCCCCCGGGCTGTCAGAACAGTAGGCCTATTGTCTGAATATACAGGTTCCACCAAGGCCTGGTAGTCCTTACCCCTGAGGCCTATGGCTGCTCGACACCATATTAACATTTCACTCTTGGGAGGTATTGCGATGGGGTTTGAATCACTTACAGTGACACGACCAATCTCACCACCAGTCAGCTCTACCTGCTGTCTCTGCATCAGAGCTCTGATTTCCTTCTGCAGGGCACGTTGCTCACTGTGGCCAGCGTTTTCTGCCACCTGTTGCAACAAAACAATCACTTCTGCAAGACAATTTTCTATAACATTAGTACCAAGAGTCATCATGGGATTACATTCTCGACGATCAATATCTACAATCACAATCCCTTGGGCTTTCAATTCCACCCGCCCCACTTTGATGGTGACCTCCTTATACCCCACTTGTGGCAACGGCTGACCATTACTGGCGATTATGGTGAAATCATCGTCAGGGCCACGAGTAATATCAGCGTCCTCCCAATACCGTTTGTAGAGCACGTAAGGTATAGTCGTCACCTGAGAACCGGTGTCCAGCAAAGCATTCAAGGGGATTCCATCAATCACTACAGGGAGAACTGGTCGTCCTCCAATATACTTGGTTCTCCAATGCTGCGGGCCTGACCGTCCTACTCCTGGGGGTTGGCCCTTTGCCCCAGGGGTTGCTCGTTTAAAGGACAGTACCTTGCAAGATGGCCCACCTGATGACAGCGGCGGCAGATGGGTCGTCCATCCTGGTGGAAGCGATCGTCGGGCCGGCTCCTGGTCGGCGGAGTCCTCCTCCGTCGCATCCAAGGGACATCCTCCGGGCTGGAAGCCAACTGGATCTTCTCTTTGGGGGCCTCCTGTAGGGACTGCACCGTCCGGGCCAGGGCAGCAACGCTCTTGGTTAGCTCTTGCATCTGGAGACGGAGTCCTGCAGGGGAGTCGTCCTCGAAGCTCTGGGCGTCGGCCTCCGCGGCAACTGGGGTATCCGATGCCACCTCCTGGTGGTAGGTGAGAGCGGGGCGCCTGGGTGGCACTACGCGGCTGGGCTGCCGCTCCTGCAATGCCTGGATAGCTTTATCTTTAAACTGCGCAAAAGTCAAGTCTGGATTTTGCATGGCCAGGAAGTGCAATTGGCCCCGCTGGTGACTGCACAGGAGCCCCTCGATGAACCGCTCCTTCAGGATTTTATCCTCATCCTGCATGCTGCCGGGGTCACTCTGCTTAATGGCCCGCATCGCTTCCTGGAGATTAAGGGCATAGTCCCGTAAGCTATCCTGCGACCTCTGTTTGCATCCATAGAAAGTCAGTTTAATCTCTGTGGCAGTGCGAGTATCAAAGGTGGCTTTAAGCTTGGCAAAAATCTGTTGTGCAGTTCCTTTATCCTCAGCGGGCCAGGATTTCACTTCTCTCAGAGCCGCCCCAAAGAGTTGACCGGTTATCATATGGACCTTCTGAGGCTCGGTTAGGGGATAGAACTCGAGTAGGCTGCAGAGCCCTTCTTTAAAGTCAGTGAATGTATGCGCCTCCCCAGAGTATCGTGGGAGCCAGGTCGCTCCGGGCAGGTAGGGCATGGAGAAGGGCATTATGGCTTTTGCGTTAGCGGCGGTGTCCAACTGGCTGATGGGGGCAGCGGGCTCTGCGGCAGCCAGTGGCGGTATTAGGGCCGCGGCTTCGCCCGCTGCGGGGACCGGAGCTGCCCCTGCGTCCGCGGCTGCGACCGCCACCTCCTCTCCTCCCGACTCGGACATGGCCGTCCCTTCCTCCCACTAACCTGCTGGAGGTCGGAGTTCCTCTTCCGGGATTGGCGTCTCACCGCGCTTTCCGTTCCGCGCTTCTTTTGGCCGATCCCGCCCACGTAGCTAAGGCTCCTCCCTCCGCGCGCGGCAATGGCGAATTTTGGCGGTAACTTTCCGCGGCAAGCAGTAGCACACAGTTCTCTCAATAAAGTACAGTTCAAGCACGACAAATCACAGTCTCTAGGCACACATGACCTGATTCTTCAGGCTTAAGTAGATCCTGTTCGTGACGCCAAGTTGCGGAGCGCCCCCACACCGCCGCAGGGCCGAGGGGTACCCGGAGCCGGGCCTCTGGGATCTCAGTCCTGGGGTTGTCACGGTGGCTAGACCCGGTCCGTGGCCCTGTCTGTCAGTGGGGGACGTCCGTTGCAAATAGGTGCTGTTAACGGTGGTATAGCGGTGCAGTTGTGGGGTGCAGGTCGCGGTAAATAACGAGGACACCAGGTTGCAGTCTCTTTACCTCTTTACTGAAGATGTGGGAGACCTCAGTCCAGAGCGCTGTTAACTGGGTTTTTAGAGACCGGCCGGTCCAACGACACATCAGGAGCTCTCTTTACAGGTGGGAATCAGTATCTACCTTCTAGCGCTGTGTGTTGTAGTTCTTCCCTGCTGAGCTCCCGGGATAGTCCTCACAACTGTTTCTTTCTGTCTCTACTGTTCCTTCTCCGTCCTCCAGTTGATATGGTAGGACGCACCCGTATGACGGGGTAGGCCTGGAGTTCTTCCGGGACCCTAGAGTCGCCCCTCTCCCACAGCTGCCTCCGTTGTCTGCTTAGGTGTTAAGTGAGACAGCCAACCTGTAGTTAGCTGCCCTGCCGTGGTTTGCAATGTACTTAAAGTCTCTTACTTGCTCGGCGTTCCGGCCACCGACTGTTTGCGCCTCAGAAGGATGTTGCCTCGGTCTAACAGCAAGACCCCTTCTGGTATTTCTCCTTTTCTGTATTCCCGTTGTTTACTGGTTAGTTCTGCTCTGAGGAGTCTGCCAGGATCCCATCCCTGACAGGTCCTCTCACTAGCTCTTCCCAGCTACTTCTCCCTGTCTTCCTGTCCAACCCCCAGTTTTACCAGAGTTGTGAGGAGTGGCCTACTAGATAGGACCACCCCCCCTGGTGGCCGGAGTGTGAAGTGTGGTGTGAGTGTACCTGATCAGAGAAACTCCCTAGTGCAATCAGACGCACCATAGCTCCCCGTAGTGGCGGAGCCACAGCACTGCAACAACCAGGACTCTGGGGTGCTGCACTAGCATCATGCAAATTATGCAACACCAGAAATCGACAATCTTCCTGATGGGCTGGCGCCATGCACATGGTCACCTGTGTCCAGAACTGGGGCTTATTTTTAGCCAAAGGTGTAGCATCAATGCCCCTTAAAGGAATAGGGTTCTGCAAAGACTGCAAGGGAAATCCACAACGCCTGGCAAACTCAAAGTCCATTAAGTTCAAGGCGGCGCCTGAATCCACAAACGCCATGACAGAAAATGATGACAATGAGCATATCAAGGACACAGATAACAGAAATTTAGGTTGTACAGTACTGATGGTAAATGAAGTAGCGATCCTCTTGGTACGCTTAGGGCAGACTGAAATGCAATGAGATGCATCACCACAATAAAAACACGACCTATTCTGACATCTGAATCCATGTTGTTCCGTTCTAGACAGAATCCTATCACACTGCATTGGCTCAGGCATCTGCTCTGAGGACGCCACAGCGCGCACAGTTCTGCGCTCCCGCAAGCGCCGATCAATCTGAATGGCCAAAGACATAGAATCATTCAGACCGGAAGGCGTGGGAAACCACCACCATCATAACATCTTTGACGGATTCAGAAAGACCCTTTCTGAAAATTGCCGCCAAAGCATCATCATTCCATTTAGTCAACACAGACCATTTTCTAAATTTCTGACAATACAACTCTGCTGCTTCTTGACCCTGAACCAGGGCCAACAAGGTCTTCTCCGCTTGATCCACCGAATTTGGTTCATCATATAATAATCCTAAAGCCTGAAAAAAGGCGTCTACATTAAGCAAGGCCGGATTCCCAGATTCCAGGGAAAATGCCCAATCCTGAGGATCGCCACGCAGCAGGGAGATGACAATTTTAACCTGCTGAATGGAATCACCAGAGGATCGAGGTTTCAGAGCAAAAAAACAGTTTACAGTTGTTTTTAAAACTCAAAAACTTGGACCTGTCCCCAAAAAACAAATCAGGAGTAGGAATCCTAGGCTCCAAAACTGGAGTCTGAATAATATAATCAGAAATATCCTGTACCCTAGCAGCAAGCTGGTCCACACGAGAAGCCAATCCCTGAACATCCATGCTAGCACAAGACTCCTCAGCCACCCAGAGAAAAAGAGGGAAGAAGAGACCAAGCAGACTACAGAAAAAAAATGGCTCAACACCTTTCTTCCCTTCTTCTGAGATGCATTTAACTCATTGTTGGCCAGTTGTACTGTTATGATCGGGTGACCTTGGAGCCGCATGAGACTTTCTCAGGAGAAGGTGGAACCTGTACTGACCGCAAACCCTAAACTGACACCGCAACTAGAAGTAGCCGTGGGGTGTACCTAACACATCCTAGACACCTCGACACAGCCGGAGGACTAAATACCCCTATAGATGGAAATGGGAATTCTATCTTGCCTCAGAGCAGAACCCCAAAGGATAGGCAGCCCCCCACAAATATTGACTGTGAGTATAAGAGGAAAGACAAACGCAGGCAGAAATCAGAATTTAGCAAAAGAGGCCATGCTAGCTAAATAGGAAAGGATAGGACAGAATACTAAGCGGTCAGTATTAAAACCCTAAAAATATCCACAGCAGATAATACAAAAATTCCACCATCTAACTAAAGACATAGAATGTATCTCTGCATCTCCTGAGAATCCAACTAGACTGAAAATATCCAAACACAGTCTAAGCTGGACAAGAAAAAACAATGAATAGCACTGAATTGTAAAGCACACCGCATGTGTGCAGCAGAAACAAAACCAGACACTTATCTTGGCTGAGTTGGCAGCAGGGCAGGAGGAACCAGACAGAGATGCATAACCTCCAAGAACAATGGACAACTGGCAAGGGCTAATGAATCCTGCACACCTAAATACCCCAGTCAGAGCTGCAATCAACAGGAACACCTGCCCAGGATTGCAACCCAGGGACAACTGCATTACCACCAGCAACCACCGGGGGGAACCCAAGAGCAAAATTCACAACACTCTATAGGCAGACCCTGTAAGTATAAGACAGCACCCCATAAGCAGACCCTATAGCATAAGACAGTCCCCCTATAGGCAGACCATGTAAGTATAAGGCAGCACCACATAGGCTGACCCTGTAATATAACACAGTACCCCATAGGCAGACCATGGAGTATAAGGCAGCACCCCTATAGGCAGACCCTGTAGTATAAGGCAGCACCCTTATAGGCAGACCCTGTTGTATAAGGCAGCACGCCTATAGGCAGACCCTGTAGTATAAGACAGTACCTCCATAGGCAGACCCTGTAAGTATAAGACAGTACCCCCATAGGCAGACCCTGAATTATAAGACAGTACTCCTATAGGCAGACCCTGTAAGTATAAGACAGCACCCCATAGGCAGACCCTATAGCATAAGACAGTCCCCCTATAGGCAGACCCTGTAAGTATAAGGCAGCACCACATAGGCTGACCCTGTAGTATAACACAGTACCCCATAGGCAGACCATAGAGTATAAGGCCGCACCCCTATAGGCAGACCCTGTAGTATAAGACAGTACTCCTATAGGCAGACCCTGTAAGTATAAGACAATACCCCCATAGGCAGACCCTTTAGTATAAGACAGTACCCCTATAGGCAGACCCTTTATAATAAGACAGCACCCTATAGGCAGACCCTGCAATATAAGGCAGTACCCCTGTAGGCAGACCCTGTAAGTATAAGGCAGCACCACATAGGCTGACCCTGTAGTATAACACAGTACCCCATAGGCAGACCATAGAGTATAAGGCCGCACCCCTATAGGCAGACCCTGTAGTATAAGACAGTACTCCTATAGGCAGACCCTGTAAGTATAAGACAATACCCCCATAGGCAGACCCTTTAGTATAAGACAGCACCCTATAGGCAGACCCTGCAATATAAGGCAGTACCCCTGTAGGCAGACCCTGTAAGTATAAGGCAGCACCACATAGGCAGACCCTGTAGTATAAGACAGTCCCCCTATAGGCAGACCCTGTAAGTATAAGGCAGCACCACATAGGCAGACCGTGTAGTATAACACAGTACCCCCATAGGCAGACCATGTAATATAAGACAGTACCCCCATAGGCAGACCCTGTAGTATAAGACAGTACCCCTATAGGCAGACCCTGTAAGTATGAGGCAGCACCCCATAGGCAGACCCTGTAGTATAAGACAGTACCCCTATAGGCAGACCCTGTAAGTATAAGGCAGCACCCCATAGGCAGACCCTATAGTATAAGACAGAAACCCTATAGGCAGACCCTGTAAGTATAAGACAGTACCCCTATAGGCAGACCCGGTAATTATAAGACAGTACCCGATAGGCAGACCCTGTAAGTATAAGGCAGCCGCCATAAAAAACAATAAATAAATACTCACTTCTCTTCCTCCTTGTTCCAGCGGTGCTCTGAGCTCCCGCTCCTGCTCATCTCCTGACAGTGGCGATGCCAGACACTGACAGGGGGATGATGGGAGGAGCATAATGCTCCTTTTCTCATCAATGCGGTGAGCTGTATCGGCTAGATGCCGATACAGCTCACCTTGCGATGACAGGCGGGGGGCTCACTGCTGGTACCGGGCCCTTCCGCCTGCTCAGAGGCCCCATAGCAGCAAAGCAGGGAGATCGATTCTCCCTGCTCTGCCGCAGAATGTAACTGTAACGGCGCCCTGCGAGCGCCGATGCAGTTGCAGTAGCGTAGCTCTGTGTGGGCCCCCATCAGAGCGCGGGGCCCTTGGCGACTGCCCCCTCTACCCCCCAGTAGCTACGCTACTGTTTCTGGCTAATGTTTTGGTTACTTTTGAATGTGTGTTGTGCTTTCACACTCGTGGTAGCATGAGACGGACTCTACAACCGACAAAAGTGACTCAGGTAGTGCATCTCCTCCAGGATGGCACATCAATGCGAGCTGTGGCAAGAAGGTTTGCTGTGCCTGTCAGCGTAGTGTCCAGAAGCTGGAGGCGCTACCAGGAGACAGGCCAGTACACCAGGAGATGTGGAGGGGGCCGTAAGAGGGCAACAACCCAGCAACAGGACCGCTACCTCAAACTTTGTGCAAGGAGGAACAAGAGGAGCACTGCCAGCGCCCTGCAAAATGACCTCCAGCAGGCCACAAATGTACATGTGTCTGCACAAACGGTTAGAAACCGACTCCTTGAGGATGGTCTGAGTGCCCGACATCCACAGATGGGGGTTGTGCTCACAGCCCAACACCGTGCTGGATGCTTGGCATTTGCCACAGAACACCAGGATTGGCAAATTCACCACTGGCACCCTGTGCTCTTCACAGATGAAAGCAGGGTCACACTGAGCACATGTGACAGACGTGACAGAGTCTGGAGAGGCCGTGGAAAGAGATCTGCTTCCTGCAACATCCTTCAGCTTGACCAGTTTAGCAGTAGGTCAGTAATGGTGTGGGGTGGCATTTCTTTGGAGGGCCGCACAGCCCTCCATGTGCTCACCAGAGGTAGCCTGACTGCCATTAGGTACCTAGTAAATATAGAAAAACTGACTGAACAGCCATCTAGTCTGAACTGGTGCATAACCAAAAAGTCTTACATAGCAAATAGATAATGGCTGCACTCAAGTTTATTGTGCTAAAGCAAGGAAATGTGCAATACATGAAATGTGAACAGCATAATGGCTTATGAAATTTATGAAAAAACACATGAGATTTTTAGCACAAAATTTGGCCAAATATTGTGAGCCCATTCACCAAACGTCAAGGTAATCTCAGATCGAATGGGTAACTAACCTGTCTGCCTAGTGTGAACACTTACCTATGGCTAATAAAATGGTAAAGCCTGTATTTATAGAGGAGGTTGGAACCAACTGTGTTTGGATGTAGTTAAAATCACAGCATGGTGAAGGGCGGGGCGTTCAAGTCAGAAAAAGCAATACATAGTAAATATAGAAAAACTGACTGAACAGCCATCTAGTCTGAACTGGTGCATAACCAAAAAGTCTTACATAGCAAATAGATAATGGCTGCACTCAAGTTTATTGTGCTAAAGCAAGGAAATGTGCAATACATGAAATGTGAACAGCATAATGGCTTGGGAAATTTATGAAAAAACACATGAGATTTTTAGCACAAAATTCTATTTTTCTTACTATTAATGTTCTGGAGATGTTCTGCTATACCTTTTTTTTTCCAACCGCTGGTCTCTTCGCATGTTATGAATCCCTGTCCTTCTGGGGGCGTGTTGCTAGTCTGACGTCGACTCGCTCACGTGACCTTGAGGGGCGTGGTTACGACGTGTGGAGTGAGAATGCGGAGGCAGGCAAGATCAGCGCTCCATGGTGGATCTCTGTAGATATGGTTGTATATTTGGCTTGCACACGTGACCTAGGGGGGTGGAGTTGCGGTGTGTTAGGTGAAGTTGCGGAGACATATAGGATCGGTGTTTAATAATTACTTTTAACTTGGGCGGAGAAACACTGATGATTGTCTCCAAAACGGTAACTCACCGCGTTAGATAGTTGCTGACAAGGGAGAGATATATATATATCAACACAGGGGTGGTAAATTAAACCATGGGTGACCATGGGTTACCATGGTAATAGAACACCATACAAACGCATGCGCACTTTAGATTATCACTGATTGGAGGTCGTAGGGACAGGTGACTGGCACGGCACACTATTTAAATGGGACTAGGATTAGGATTAAGCCACGCCCCCTGAGGAAGCGAGGCTATTTTTAGCACGCGAAACGCGCGTTGGGGTGACTGAGGCCCACACAGGAAGCGTACAGAGACCACATGGGTAAATATTGAGAGAACTTAACCTGTTCATTCATTGACATTAACCAGGGTAATTAATGAGATGGCAGTGTTGTCAATAATGGCCCACCAGCAATATGCTGCAGCACAGGTGTGAGGTCCAGGCACACTAGCTATATTTAATGTTGGAATGTCAGTAATTCTTGTTATTAGCAGGTGTTATTGTGGCTTTTTGTGTGGCCCATAGGTCATTTATACTCACCTGGGTAGTTCACTTGTTACATTTGATACATATTATCCATCTTTTACTATGTAAATTTGATATTTTTTTCATGTATTTGGAATTTAATAAATTATGTATTCAGTAAAAACTCTATGTTCTCCTGTGTATATAAGTACATGTGGGGGTTGCCTGGTTGCTAGGGAATCCCCACATGTAATCAAGATGGCTAAGAGATGTAAATCATTCAGCTGCAGCAATAAAAACGAAATCTCAGAGCACTAAAAAATACTCGGAGGACCCCCGAGTGTGCTCGAGAAATCTCGAGTAACGAGTATATTTGCTCATCACTACTTCTAACGCGTTTCTGGAATTACTGTCACTCCTAACCATAGAGTATAGAAGGTATCACAGTAAAATATGTTTAAAGAAACACGTTTTAAAAGAAATCAGACTAGCTGTACTGCCATCATGTTCATGTACAATGTGTTTTACCGCACTGGAGAATGTTCTATTTTTCTTACTATTAATGTTCTGGAGATGTTCTGCTATACCTTTTTTTTTCTTTTTTAAGCTTCATATTGCTTCATCCAACATTTTTCATATCGCAAATATTACATTCGATACAATAAATGATCAGGATCATGATTGATTGATAAAAACGATCAAGCGATAATTTGTGGTAACACACATTACAATAGTCTTCATTTCCTTATGCTGCCGGCAAGTACTGAAAGTCACCATATTGCTTTTATCTGAAAAAATCATGTGTGTTTTACCCATCTCTCCTTCTTTGCTCTTATTGTGCCTTCTGCATGTCAGGCTAAGTTCACACTAGGCATTTTTGCTGCTTTTTTTCTGCAGCAAAACCTGCACTCTTGGCAGAAAAGAAGCAGCAGAAAAGAAGCAGTTTTTGGTACATTTTTCATGATCTCAAAGTTCAGCTTTGCTTCCACCACAGCAGCATGAACACAGGTAACGAAGACATATATTCATTAAAAAATACACCTACAAATATAACAGCCTTGGGAGGTGAACTGGTCTGGAATAATTTACCTAAGACACTGGCAGTGCACAGAGTTTGTAGGACACTGTTTAACTTTCACACTTTGGTCTGCCATTGAGTTGCTCAAGCATTGTGCAATCTCACACCTTGGTCAGCCACGGGCATTGTTCAGTCTCACACCTTTGTTGGCCAATGTTCACTTTGTATACATCACTAATGTAATTAAACTGTACTAATCCAAACTGCTTTCTCAGGTGATCAAGAGAAGATGTAAACCTGGAAAACTCACAAAAATAAATGGGTTTCATATACTGTTGTACTTGCTTTTTTTCATTACCCATTACTTTCAATGGGTAAAAAAAGTTGAAAAAAAAAAACGCTGAAAGAAGTGACATGCTCTACGTCAAAAAAAACATGCAAAGTGCAAAATACTGGTGATGACAAAAAAACTGATGTGCGTGCATAAGATTTCTGAAATCTTATAGACTTTGTATGCACTGCACCAGGTACTTGAAAACGCAGCTGAAAATTAGCATAAAAAATGCATCACAAAAACGTGTGAACTTAGGCTAATACTGCAATCATTGTTATCTTTAGTCTGACCATTCAAAGGTAGCAAGTGCCTTCATAGATCCTCCCATCAGTCTAAGGATATGTGCCCAGAAGGTCTTTTTCGGGCCGAGACCCTTTCGAACCTGCCTGAAAAAACGCTCAGAGAAACGTTGAAAATAATGAATCTATGCACAGAAATGTTAGAACTACTTGCTATACATTTGTTCCACCTTTTTTAAAAAAATTCTTAAGTACAGTATTTAAGGCTTTGAAATCTAAAAGAATGACCTGAGCCATTCTTCAAGCAGCTTTAACTTGGAATCAGCTACTAATTTGTATGTAATATTTTAAAAAAAAGATGACGATGGGATGGCAAAGATGCTGCAAAAATTACCAAAAAAAAGGACAAAAATCAGTAAAAACACTATAAGATGCTGCGTGCACATGCCCAAAGTGTAAATGCATCTGTACATTTAGCAGACAGAATACTTTGGTAACTTTTCCTGATGCAGACAGTAACGTTCCATAGGTTTCATTAACCAGACAGAGGGCAAAAGTGTTTCTTTCGGCTTCCATCTGGTAGATAGGCATCTGTATGCCGTTTATTTTTACTGTATAGGAAAAGACTTTCCTTGGCAATCAGCTATGATCCGCAGAGGAAGCGCAAAATTAATTTTAGACCACTACCTAAACTTTTCCTCTCTATGGCATCCACATGTCTTCATTGGGGCATACCTAGGGCCTGCCACAATGAGGTTTAACATACTCTTTAAGGATTTGTATAAATTTGATATATCCCGAATAGAAATGTTGCATGGCTTACCGACAACAGACTTATTACTAGTTACTCAACAAAACCTTAAGATAGAAACAAAGTGAACATATGCCCTGCTGTAAGTAGCAAAAAGCAATAGTGCATATAAATAACATAGGGTGCTTAGTAAACATTGTTTTTGATAAAAAGGCATTAAAGCCATCGCACCAACGCCAAGGTGTTCCCAATTGGGACGGTCCAAACCTCTAGTACTAAAACCTTACTGTGGCACTAGTCCCTAGTCACGGATTTGCTATGAGACAGAATAGTCTAGAGGTCGAGGGTCAGTACCAAGAGGGCTTGTAACAGACAAAGGGAAAAGACGAAAAAAAAAATGATGTCACCTGGACCAACAAGAGTTGGAATAGAAGCGATAGCATGCACCATGCTTTAGCAAAGACAGTGGCGGCAGAATAACAGCTTGTATGAAGATGTAGCTACTCCACAACATGTGTCATAAGAACCTTCATCAGTGTAGGAAGAGCCAGCGCAGAGTGTAGGAAAATGCATAAGGAGACGTTGTCTGTCTTTCCTGGCCCTCTACAATCTCGCAATATGATGGCCAGACAGTTGTCATTTAGCTCGTTTCAAACTAAGAGAATCACAGAAAAATTTTGTATTAGGGTGAATCAGAATTCTCTCTAAAGTTTGAGGCAAATTGAATTCACCTTGAACCAACTTAATCATCTTGAATTCCAACTGATTGGATACTTATAACTCTAGTCAAACCACAGATGGCATGGTGGCTCAGTTGTTAGTACTGTTTCTTTGCAACAGTGAGATCCTTGAGTCATGGCTCACCAACGACAACATCTGCAAGGAGTTTGTATGTTCTTCCAGTACTTGTGTGGGTTTCCTCTACTTTTCTCCGACACGCCAAAGAAATAGTGAAAGGAAACTTAGATTGTGAGACCCATTGGGGACAGCAATGATGTCTGTAAAGTGCTGTGGAATTAATGGTGCTGTACAAGCAAGTAAAATAAATAAATAACCAGGGGTCAGGTCCCCCTTTAAAGAAAACTTCAAAAAACATACCCCCTTTCATGGTTATATAATTCAATTTATGGGACAGTCTTACGAAAAATGGAACTGTTGGGAATTATGTGCTTATTTCGAGGGGTGGAAGGGAAGCTAAGATTTAGAACCTCGCAGAGGCTGCCGGCAGTCAGTATGCTGGTAACTCAATAAAATTTGGGATTCATTATCAGAAAAACAGAGCTCTGAAGGGAACACTTAAGCTACAGAATATAACTCCAAGTAAATCAAACTTCTGTGAAATCAAACTGTCCACTCAGGAAGCAACACTGTTTGACAATCAATTTCACATGCTGTTGTGCAAATGGAATAGACAGCAGATGGAAATTACACTGGTCTACAAAAAAAAGTTTCTGGCATGGACTTTAAGAACAGTTTTAGACTAATTTGAGGGTGCTGAATTCAAATCTGATCTTATAATTTCTCTATCGCATCACGTTTTTGTGCTATAGGTATATAGCCCATTTTCATGAATTCCATGATAAATATAAGTAGTGTATGAAAAGTGCCGGTTTATACGGTTCACTAAGGTAAATTTAGTTTTCATTTAGTCTCCCAATAAATGTGTGAATATCTTTGTTTTCTTGGAACATGCATAATTCCCATTTGTTATGATAACACCCTTGTTTTCTGTGCTACTGGGACAGTAGAGCTACAGCAGAGCATTGGGTGAAAACTGAATGGCCTCAGCGACAGAGTTTGGTATCTGGCGATATGAATGTCATCCATGATCCTCTAGTGGATAGGAAGGATATTGTCTTTCCTCCCTTACACATAAAACATGGATTGATGAAGCAGTTCGTCAAAGCTCTCAATCACAGTGGAGAATGCTTTAACTATACATGTTAAACTTTTCCTGGTCTTAGTGAAGAGAAGAAAAAGGTTGGAATATTTGATGGACCTCAAATAAGAACACTTATGAGAGACCCAAATTTTATCACATCAATGAATGAGAAAGAAGAAAGAGCTTGGAATGCATTTTGTAATGTGGAGCAGAAATTTCTAGGGAATAAGAAAGCAGACAACTATGAAGATATTGTGGAAGAGCTACTAATGAGTCTGCGAAATCTTCGATGTAGAATGAGTATCAAGATTCACTATTTACACAGCCATTTGGACTTTTTTCCAGAGAACCTTGGGGATGTGAGCGAGGAACAAGGGGAGCGTTTTCATCAGGACATTAAAACAATGGAAGAACGGTATTAAGGCCGGTGGGACTCACAAATGATGGCTGACTATTGCTGGAGCTTGATGAAAGACAACCCTGAAGCTGTACATCACAGATCAGCCAAGAAAAGAAAGTTCAAATAACTGCCATTTGCCATTCATCTGTGTGTCATATATATGTGTCTTTATATTTTGTAGTTTAATTCTGTAAGTATATTTGATTTGCTGTACATAGACTTTGTAATCTTTGTTATTCCTTGATTAAACATATACAAAATCTAGTACCGAAAATCATGTGTTTTTATCATAAAACATTAGGAGTAATTTTCATCAAAAATTGAAAATATCTCGAAATCCTGATGTGATAGCCAAAAACGGAGATCATATTTGTAATCAGCAGCCAAAATTGCCTTAAAATATGTTTTAAAACCTTTGGCCAGTAAAATTGCGCTGACCAGTGTTATTGACAATTATCAAGACACCCTCAATAAAAGAGTGGAGTGGGGTGCAGGTGGGGACCACAGACCACATCTCAGTACCAATGCTTTCTGGCCAGAGGCGTAGCTAGGGTTTTGTTCACGGGGGGACAAAACTTCTGAGTGGGCCCCTAACCAGGTAACCTTTATTACAACTGGGTGACGCACCCTAATAGTGGAGAACATCAGCAGATGACCGCGCTGTTACTGAAGATAATCTCTATATAAAGACCAATATTGATATTACCGCCATATGGTCAGTGGTAGACACCAGTCCTAAAAAACATATAAGAGATCACAGCACAGTTACAGATAATGTCTTACCGCTGAAGTCCTTTCTGATGGAATCGTTCACTTTTCCCGTCTTTTCCATCTGGCCCAGACCAACATGACAACTTCTTCCACCAAGGACTCGGCTGCAGAGGATGCCGCAAAGACACGCTTCACTTCTCATATTCCAGCCCCATCACCATCTATTCCCAACCTGCACAAACTCCTCATCCTGCTGATACCCCAATACTGAGCCACTGCTGCCGTATGTGTCCCTATTACTGCACCTGATACCCCAATACTGAGCCGCTGCTGCGGTATGTGTCCCTATTACTGCACCTGATATCCCAATACTGAGCCGCTGCTGCCGTATGTGTCCCTATTACTGCTCCTGATACCCCAATACTGAGCCGCTGCTGCCGTATGTGCCCCTATTACTGCACCTGCTGTGTGGTTCTCTGTGCCCTCTATATTCTAAAGCAACCATCTAAAATATAGTAATGCTGGGCGCAAGTGCCCTAGAAAACACTGCCCCTAGAAAGTAATAATGCCCTGTGTGCCCCTTTAATAGTCACAGTAACCTGAGATCCCCTATAACAATAAGTGCCCACTTTACATTGAATAATGTCCCGAGTCTCCCCCTGTACAGCTCCCCTATACACAGCATGATGCTCTCTTATACACAGTACAATGCCCACTCACTGTATAGTACCACCCACACAGTATACTGACCCCTTAGTAGCTTCCAAATTGTTTGATGGCTCCAACACTGTATGATAGCCCCTGCACTGTAATCCCCACACTGTATGATAGCCACCTCACTGTAATCCCCACACTGTATGATGGCAACCTAGATAGCCTTCATATAATAAATTGTGCCAGATAGTCCTTAATATAACACAAGGCAGCACCCCCATAGGCAGACCCTGTAGTATAAGACAGTACCCCCATAGACAGACCCTATAGTTCAAGACAGCACCCCTATAGGCAGACCCTGTAGTATAAGGCAGCACCCCTATAGGCAGACCCTGTAGTATGACAGCACCCCTATAGGCAGACCCTGTAGTATAAGACAGCACCCCTATAGGCAGACCCTGTAGTATAAGGCAGCACCCCTATAGGCAGACCCTGTAGTATAAGGCAGCACCCCTATAGGCAGACCCTGTAGTATAAGGCAGCACTCCTATAGGCAGACCCTGTAGTATAAGGCAGCACCCCTATAGGCAGACCCTGTAGTATAAGACAGCACCCCTATAGGCAGACCCTGTAGTATAAGGCAGCACCCTTATAGGCAGACCCTGTAGTATAAGGCAGCACGCCTATAGGCAGACCCTGTAGTATAAGACAGTACCTCCATAGGCAGACCCTGTAAGTATAAGACATTACCCCAATAGGCAGACCCTGAAGTATAAGACAGTACCCCTATTGTTATGATCGGATGACCTTGGAGCCGCATGAGACTTTCTCAGGAGAAGGTGGAACCTATACTGACCGCAAACCCTAAACTGACACCGCAACTAGAAGTAGCTGTGGGGTGTACCTAACACATCCTAGACACCTCGACACAGCCGGAGGACTAAATACCTCTATAGATGGAAATGGGAATTCTATCTTGCCTCAGAGCAGAACCCCAAAGGATAGGCAGCACCCCACAAATATTGACTGTGAGTATAAGAGGAAAGACAAACGCAGGCAGAAATCAGGATTTAGCAAAAGAGGCCATGCTAGCTAAATAGGAAAGGATAGGACAGAATACTAAGCGGTCAGTATTAAAACCCTAAAAATATCCACAGCAGATAATACAAAAATTCCACCATCTAACTAAAGACATAGAATCTGTAATCTGTAAGTATAAGACAGCACCCCATAAGCAGACCCTATAGCATAAGACAGTCCCCCTATAGGCAGACCCTGTAAGTATAAGGCAGCACCACATAGGCTGACCCTGTAGTATAACACAGTACCCCATAGGCAGACCATGGAGTATAAGGCAGCACCCCTATAGGCAGACCCTGTAGTATAAGGCAGCACCCTTATAGGCAGACCCTGTAGTATAAGGCAGCACGCCTATAGGCAGACCCTGTAGTATAAGACAGTACCTCCATAGGCAGACCCTGTAAGTATAAGACAGTACCCCCATAGGCAGACCCTGAAGTATAAGACAGTACCCCTATAGGCAGACCCTGTAAGTATAAGACAGCACCCCATAGGCAGACCCTATAGCATAAGACAGTCCCCCTATAGGCAGACCCTGTAAGTATAAGGCAGCACCACATAGGCTGACCCTGTAGTTTAACACAGTACCCCATAGGCAGACCATGGAGTATAAGGCAGCACCCCTATAGGCAGACCCTGTAGTATAAGACAGTACTCCTATAGGCAGACCCTGTAAGTATAAGACAGTACCCCCATAGGCAGACCCTTTAGTATAAGACAGTACCCCTTTAGGCAGACCCTTTATAATAAGACAGCACCCTATAGGAAGACCCTGCAATATAAGGCAGCACCCCTATAGGCAGACTCTGAAGTATAAGACAGTACCCCTGTAGGCAGACCCTGTAAGTATAAGGCAGCACCACATAGGCAGACCCTGTAGTATAAGACAGTCCCCCTATAGGCAGACCCTGTAAGTATAAGGCAGCACCACATAGGCAGACCGTGTAGTATAACACAGTACCCCCATAGGCAGACCATGTAATATAAGACAGTACCCCCATAGGCAGACCCTGTAGTATAAGACAGTACCCCTATAGGCAGACCCTGTAAGTATGAGGCAGCACCCCATAGGCAGACCCTGTAGTATAAGACAGTACCCCTATAGGCAGACCCTGTAAGTATAAGGCAGCACCCCATAGGCAGACCCTATAGTATAAGACAGAAACCCTATAGGCAGACCCTGTAAGTATAAGACAGTACCCCTATAGGCAGACCCGGTAATTATAAGACAGTACCCGATAGGCAGACCCTGTAAGTATAAGGCAGCCGCCATAAAAAACAATAAATAAATACTCACTTCTCTTCCTCCTTGTTCCAGCGGTGCTCTGAGCTCCCGCTCCTGCTCATCTCCTGACAGTGGGCGCCGGGCAGTGACGTCATCGCACCCGCTGTCAGTGTCGGCGATGCCAGACACTGACAGGGGGATGATGGGAGGAGCATAATGCTCCTTTTCTCATCAATGCGGTGAGCTGTATCGGCTAGATGCCGATACAGCTCACCTTGCGATGACAGGCGGGGGGCTCACTGCTGGTACCGGGCCCTCCCGCCTGCTCAGAGGCCCCATAGCAGCAAAGCAGGGAGATCGATTCTCCCTGCTCTGCCGCAGAATGTAACTGTAACGGCGCCCTGCGAGCGCCGATGCAGTTGCAGTAGCGTAGCTCTGTGTGGGCCCCCATCAGAGCGCGGGGCCCTTGGCGACTGCCCCCTCTACCCCCTAGTAGCTACGCTACTGTTTCTGGCTAATGTTTTGGTTACTTTTGAATGTGGGTTGTGCTTTCACACTCGTGGTAGCATGAGACGGACTCTACAACCCACATAAGTGACTCAGGTAGTGCATCTCCTCCAGGATGGCACATCAATGCGAGCTGTGGCAAGAAGGTTTGCTGTGCCTGTCAGCGTAGTGTCCAGAGGCTGGAGGCGCTACCAGGAGACAGGCCAGTACACCAGGAGATGTGGAGGGGGCCGTAAGAGGGCAACAACCCAGCAACAGGACCGCTACCTCAAACTTTGTGCAAGGAGGAACAGGAGGAGCACTGCCAGCGCCCTGCAAAATGACCTCCAGCAGGCCACAAATGTACGTGTCTGCACAAACGGTTAGAAACCGACTCCTTGAGGATGGTCTGAGTGCCCGACATCCACAGATGGGGGTTGTGCTCACAGCCCAACACCGTGCTGGATGCTTGGCATTTGCCACAGAACACCAGGATTGGCAAATTCACCACTGGCACCCTGTGCTCTTCACAGATGAAAGCAGGGTCACACTGAGCACATGTGACAGACGTGACAGAGTCTGGAGAGGCCGTGGAAAGAGATCTGCTTCCTGCAACATCCTTCAGCATGACCAGTTTAGCAGTAGGTCAGTAATGGTGTGGGGTGGCATTTCTTTGGAGGGCCGCACAGCCCTCCATGTGCTCACCAGAGGTAGCCTGACTGCCATTAGGTACCGAGATGAGATCCTCAGACCCCTTGTGAGACCATATACTAGTGTGGTTTGCCCTGGGTTCCTCCTAATGCAGGACAATGCCAGACCTCATGTGGCTGGAGTGTGTCAGCAGGTCCTGCAAGATGAAGGCATTGAAGATATGGACTGGCCCGCCCGTTCGCCAGACCTGAATCCGATTGAACACATCTGGGACATCATGTATCGTACCATCCACCAACGTCACATTGCAACACAGAATGTCCAGGAGTTGGCAGATGCTTTAGTCCAGGGCTAGTAAGAGATCCCTCAGGAGACCATCCGCTGCCTCATCAGGAGCATGCCCAGGCGTTGTAGGGAGGTTATAGAGGCACATGGAGGCCACACACACTACTGAGCATCATTTCCTTGTCTTGAGGCATTTCCACTAAAGTTGGATCAGCCTGTAACTTCATTTTCCACTGTGATTTTGAGCATCATTCCAACTCCAGACCTCCATGGTATTTTAGTTGTGATTTACGTTGATAATTTTTAGGTTTTATTGTTCTCAACACATTCCACTATGTAATGAATAAAGATTTACAACTGTAATATTCCATTTAGTGATATCTAGGATGTGAGATTTTAGTGTTCCCTTCATTTTTTTGAGCAGTGTATATTGATTAACACAGAATATTTGACCTATTCAAAATTGTGAAAATATATATATTTATTACGATTTCAGTTGTAATTTACAGATGGTTTTCTTTGCTGCAATGTCACAGTCCCAAGAGAATAGACACCTGAATATTTATCATGGCAGACGAAAAAGGACTGTATCTAAAATTCATGTAACGTTTTAATTGCCCATTGAGGACTTAGTGTAAGGTTAATCATGAGTAAACGCCAGGGAGTAATTATCACAAAATAAATGCTATAAGTGTAGGCAGATATTTATAAGCATCTGGGTTATTTGATCAGCGACTACAGAAGAGGCTACAGGGGGTGCCGCAGAATTCTAAATATCCCTATATCCAATAAAGGAAAAAAGCAGATTGGACCGATGTAAGTAGAGGATGTGGCTTCGTCCTTGCTGAATGGTACTAGATCTTGCTGGTTACTGCCTATTGCTAAGTTATTGGTAATTTGAGCAAAAATTTTCACTTACCGTAATATAATAACATAGACAGAAAACAAATTAAATGAAAGATACTTTGGTAATATTATTAACAGAGGAATTCTAATGTCATGATCTAACAGCAGTATCCAAGAATAAAAACATGAAATATTGATTCATCAGATACTTGACGTGAGCTTGGCCACAATGCAAACAAACCAGACATCAGTCACATATTTCATCATTAAGGGCATATCGGATGACCCGCATTTGGAGCTTTTGATCTTCTTACTGGTTCTCCTGATTTATCTCATCACTATATCTGGGAACTTGACCATTCTCATTGCTTGCAGAGACCCTCATCTCCACACCCCCATGTATTTCTTCCTGGGCAACTTGTCCATAGTAGATATCTGTTGCTCTACAGTTTCCTTGCATAGGATCCTTACAAATTTTATCGTTGGGGATAAAAGAGTTTCTTTCTTTGCTTGCATGGCTCAGATGTACATGTTTGGGTCCTTACAAGGTCTTGAGCTGGCAGTCTTGACAGCCATGAGTTATGACCGCTATGTGGCCATCTGTAAACCTTTACAATATCAGTTGATTATGAACTCTAGGACGTGCGGAATTTTGGCTGCCGTCTGTTGGATTTTGGGATTTTTGCAAGTTCTTCCTCCTGCTGGGACAATTTATAGTTTTTCTTGCTATTTTTCCATTGAGATCAATCACTTCTTCTGTGATATAATCCCTGTGATAAGAATTTCATGTGAAGACACCACATTTGTTGAAATGCTCTTCTTCATAGAAGGACTTTTTCCCATAATTCTGACACCATTTCTCCTAACATTTGTGTCTTACATTTTTATCATACATGCTATACTAAGGATACGTACCAGCTCTGGAAGATTGAAGGCCTTCTACACATGTTCCTCACACCTAGCAGTGGTCATATTGCTGTACACAACACTTTTTGGACAATATCTGACACCAAACCTAAGTAGTACTTTGGAGTCCAAGAAAGTTTTTGCTCTGTTTAACACGGCTGCTGTTCCTATGCTAAATCCAGTAATCTACAGCCTAAAGAATAAAGATGTGAAAAGGGCTTTGAAAAAGATCCTAGGTCCTGGTGAACTCCTTTCAAGATTATGATGGTCAACTCCTTCAGCTGTAAAACTTATTTAAAGTGGGGCACTAAAAATGGGGAAAAAAAACTTTTCTAAATATGTTATGCTGTGTTGTGTATTGGAAATTAGGGTTGAGGATTCAATATCATCAGTTAGCCAGAGCAAATAATATCTACAAATAGTTCCTTTCATATCCACCCAACATCAGCCCATAAGTTTCTCCCATAGCTTACACCTGATTACTGGTCCCAGTAGTAAGACATCCTATAACCAGTTTATTTTACAGGGAATATGTCATCAGAAAATGACCAATTTATTAAATTTATTATCATATTTTTGTTTCAATTTTTTGGCAATGATTTTTATATCACAAATTTAGTGACAATGAAAATGATGAATCCTGCAATTTTCACATTGGCCACTTTAACTTTTTTGTACCAATTTCTTGTTTCAGGAAATGCACATGTACATTAGTAGTAATGATCAGACACAGACTATTTTTTTAATTGAAGCATCTAATGAGCAGCTGAAAAGTTCATTGTGAAGTCAGACAGGGAATTGTGAATGGTTGATTCTGTGTTATTAGTTGTGAATAGAATTATCAGACATTGTACAGGTGGAGGTGAGCTGCAACAGAGACTATTGTGATTAGTGGTACCTGTGGTATGAGCTGTGCTTAGAGGTGTTACCTGCTATTATAATCCTGCCTCTGATTATAAGGAAATTGCATAAAACTCATACTAATAGAATTGGAAGTATGAGTCAAAAAGGGCCCCCTTGACCAGTTTGAAAATTGCAAGATTATGAATTTTGTTTTTTTTAATAAAGATAGTAATATGAAAAGTAAAATATTGACAACTTTTCTCTTTTAAATACATGTAACAAGAAAACCTTACTTAAATAATGAGTCAATTTCTAATGACACATTAACTTTAAAAAGGATCCCTTTAAAACAGAAGGATTGGTCTACAGCTTGTTAATAGCTAAAGGGCTGAAGAGTTCCTCTCCCCATTTCATTCAGATGTGGGATAATGATTTTGGTCAAGCTCGTTCCCCAGATATTTGGTACAAAACTCATTTACTGATCATAAATTCTCACTTTATTTTAGAATTTATGGTACTGAACCATCGACAAATTGCATAAAATGTACCTTAATTAATCTTCACTGTCCTGGAGATGCTCATCAGCCATCCCATCTGCACAATGCTTCACATGTAGTGTGAGTGCCTACACTTCTCACCTACAATATATGGGGTGATGTTTACACCCACTGCGGTACCTTACGTGAAACAGATATTCACATAGCACTGGTGCTAGCTTTCTTTTCTATATTTACAAGATCATCTCATAGATAAAAGTCATTCTTTATTAGATACTTTATCATAACTACAAATGCAATTCATATGTAGTTTCTGAAAATCTGTGTCCACTACCTTTTAAATGAATGTGTGTCAAAGCTCTTGATGCAGTAATGCGCATGGAGGAGATCAAATCTGATTACAACAATCAACCTCTTTTTTGCCACTTGGTTGCCATGGTCTCATTTCTGGTCTTCCCCTGCGATCTGTACTTGGCTTTGAGAAGGTATTGTCCCATCCCCCATAAAAACTGAAGGAGATGGAGTAAAAAAGCCTGTCTATAGCAAGTCCAAAAGTTTTTATTACCACATAATACAGCAACATTTAATAAAATATTTTTCACCCAGAATTAATAGTAATACACGGCATCAGGTAGATTGTAAAGGACTCCAGCAAAATGGGTCTGGAAGTCAACACATAACACTATAATAAGAGGATCCGGGGAAACATGTTCCAAAAAAATACTCAGGTAAAATATGTGTTAGTACGCCTTTTAAAAGGCCAAAAGTACAATAGCTGGTTCAGGAGTAGTCCTTACCTACAAGTGGATCCCAGTGTGACTGCAGACTCCCAGCCCCAATGCAGACTCCCAGCCCCCGAGGAAGCCCACATGAAATACCTGACTTAAGGTAAATAAAACTCCTAAAGGGTTTTTGGCATTGCTCTCACTCCCAGCCATTTTTTTAAGCTTTCTATTGGTTCTTCCAACATTTTTAAAATTGCAAATCTTACATTCGATACAATAAATGACAGGATCAGAATCATGATTGATTAAAACATCAATCACATCAAGCAATAATTTGTGTCTTCGTTCTTATTGTGCCTTCTGCATGTAATACTGCAATCATTGTTTTCTTTAGTCTAACCTTTGTGCTGCACATTCAGGGGTAGCGAGTGCTCTCATAGATGGCTGATCACTCCTCCCATCAGTCTAAGGATATGTGCCAAAAATGACTTTTTCAGGTGGATACCCTTTCAAACCTGCCTGAAAAAGCGCTCAGAGAAACATTGAAAATAATGAACCTATGCACAGAACTAATTGCTATACATTTTTTTCCATCTTTTTAAACTTTTTTATTTAACTATTTAATGCTTTGAAGGCTAAAAGAAGTGACCTGACAATTCTTCAGACAACTTTCAATTGGAAGCCACCACTAATTTATATGTAATATTAAAGACAAAGAAAAAAAAGATGCTGATGGCAAAGATGCTGCAAAATTTACCAAAAAGATAAGATAAATTCAGTAAAAAACACACTATAAGATGCTGCGTGCACATGCCCAAAGTGAAAATGCATCTGTACATTTAGCATGCAGAATACTTTGGTAACTTTTCCTGATGTAGACAGTAACGTTCCCATAGGTTCCATTAACCAGACGGAGTGCAAAAGTGTTTCTTTCGACTTCCATCTGGTAGATAGGTGTCTATATGCCGTTTATTTTTACTGTATAAAAGACTGTGTAAAAGACTTTCCTTGGCAATCAGCTATGATGCCCAGAGGAAGAGCAAATTTGGAAATTGATTTTAGACCACTACCTAAACTTTTCCCCTCTATGACAACCACATGTCTTCATTGGGGCATAAATAAGGCCTAAGATTTAACATGCTCTTTAAGGGTTTTTATGAATTTGATAAATCCCGATTACAAATGCTGCATTGTGTACAGACAACAGACTTATTACTACTCAACAAAACCTAAGCTAAAAACAAAATGAATATATAACTTCCTGTAAGTAGCAAAAAGCAATAGTGCATATAAATAACATAGGCTGCTTAGTAAACACGGTTTTTGATTATAAAAAAAAAAGCATGAAAGCCATCCCACCAACGCCAAGGTGTTCCCAATTTGGACGGTCCAAACCTCTATTATTAAAACCTTACTTTGACAGACTTACCATTAGGCAGAATAGTCTAGAGGTCCAGGGTCAGTACCAAGAGGGCTTGTAACCGACAAAGGGAAAAGACAAAAAAAGCGTAGTCAGGTAACAGTCTGAGGTCAGAGTATCAGGAAGGTAGCAGATCAAGACAAAGGGGTAAGTCTAATGTAGCCAATGGAGATCATTATACAACTCAGAGCACAGAATAGATACGCACACACACCACTTGAGAAAGCTACAATTGGCAAAGGTCTGACAATTGTCAAAGTGCTTAATAGCCCTGTAATCTCCCAGAATAAATGACACCTGGAAAAGATCCCACGGACCCAGCCAGATAGGATGGCTGAGCTGTCAATCACAATACTCGCACTTCAGCCTCAGATTGGGCAGTAGAGCTGTCACTCACAATAGTGACAACTCAGCCAGCCCTTGATCCCATAGGGTGACAGAGCTGTCATTCACATCATCCATAGGACTCCGTGAGTGGTTTAATCATGACAGTACTCCCTCTTCTGAGGGGGCGACAGGACCCCCAGGCTTCTCAGGAAACCTACGATGGAAGGCTCTGACCAGACAATCGACCTTCAATGCTCGAGAAGGCACCCAGGATCTCTACTCAGGTCCACTGGAGGGAATTATGGACTCTCCAAGAATCAACAATCTTTTGTACCTCGTACTCTAAACCATCTTTGACAGAAACCAGAGAAGGTGGGGATGAGGGAGGCAAAACCAAAGGGACAAACTCCTTTAGTAGTGATATATGGAATACATTCAGGATGCAATAAGATGGAGAGAGTTTTCATCTAAAGGCCACTGTATTAACTATCTCCAAAATCTCATCCAACTTCACTGAAGGCACTTTCAATGTAATTTTTTTTTTATGACAACCAAACCTTATCACTTACTTTGAACATGGGACCAGCCAAAGGTTTCCTATCGGCCTTCTACTTCTGGCAAAGCTGAGTCACCCCAATATTCTTTTGAACCTCCCTCCAGACATCCCCAAGTCTCAGTATAGCAACCTCTACTCCAGGACACCCAGAGCTCATCCTGGAGAATTCACCTAAATGGAGATGAATACCATAATTACTTAAAAAGGTGAGGTTCCAGTAAATTGGTTAACGGCAAACTCAGGAAGAGGTAAAAATAAGGACCAGTCCTTCTACTGAGCCGAAACAAAACACCTTAAAATATGTTCCAATGACTAATTCGTCCTTTCTGTCTGACCATTGTTTCCAGCGTAGTAAGCAGAAGAAAATGACAAATCAATCCCCAATTTCTTGCAAAATGCTCTCCATAACTTGGAGACAAATTTCACCCCCTATCAGTTACAATGTTCAAAGGGATTGCATGCAATCTTATCACATGATTGATAAACAGCCTGGAAAGTGTTTCAGCGTTCAGTAACCCCAATAAAGGAACAAAATGTGCTTGCTAACTGAATTGGTCAACCACCACCCAAATTACACTCTTCCCTCCAGACGGAGGCAAATCTGTAATGAAATCCATGGACAAACGAGTTCACAGTCTTTCTGGAACTGGCAATCAAGTCAATTCCCCGGCCGGCTGGCCATAACAGACTGTAATATCATTAAGCATGAATAGCTACCAAAACAGTCTAGAAATAGTTTTCCGTGTAGCTGTAACCCAGGATGACCACTCAAGACTGAATCATGGAACTACTGCAACAAATGTAATCTTTGATACACAGGCACAAATAATTCGGACCCTGGAGCAGCAGGAGAAGCCAACAACTTCACTTCATGGATCTCTGCATCCAACTCTGAGGATACCTTAAAAACTGGAGGTTCTGGGGGATAAACTGAATAATGACTGAGTGATAAGACATCTGCCCTCACATTCTCTTGCCCCTTCTTGAATGGAATAGAAAAAATGTAATCTAGAAAAAGATAAGGACCATCTGGCCTGTCTTGGGGTTAAACGTTTAGTAAATCCAATATAAGCTAAATTTTTATGATCTGCCACAACAGTGACCTGATGAATACCTCACTCAAAAAAGGTCTCCAATCTTCAAAAACTAACTTGACAACTAGAAGCTCGCGATTCCAGAGATCATAATTTCTCTCAGCAGATGGAAATTTCTTAGAGAAATGCACAGGGCCGCAAGTTGGGACCTGGAGACAAAACAGCCCCTACCCCGACCTTAGAGGAATCCACTTCTACAATTAATGGTTTCTGGAGATCGGGATGGAGATCAGGTGACCAAACTTTAGCCTCTTTATGATCTATAGTTATGTCATAGGTTGCCTCCCCCTCTTTGATGTGGGCTACAGCTCTGAGCCCGCAAGTTTTCAGGCACATGACTGCTGATCTGACCCAGCAGAATGTGACATTGATGTAAATAGTTAAAACTAAGCCTGGTTAGGGTTTTGTAAGAGAACACTGTGATATAAAGAGTTAAGTCCTGGTAATTTGAAGAGACATTGGGATCATGGACGGTGAATGATCGGGACTTTTATTGTAAATAGTTACCACATCTTAATGTGCTCCTTGTTGGTTTTACATCTTGAAAGAGAAAGTTTTAAGGAACCTGATGTAAAAATGTTTTATTGCACTAAATATAAAAATGTTTTACTGCACTTACCGTATTTTCCGGCGTATAAGACGACTTTTTAACCCCTGAAAATCTTCTTAAAAGTCGGGGGTCCTCTTACACGCCGGGTATTGCCTTGCCGGGTGTATATGGTGGGTGGGGGGGGAGTGGGCCTGATGACGACGAGGGGGCGTCTCACAGGAAAGTGAGTATCCCCCATTACCTCATTGTATCACTGCAGCGTGGGGTCTCTGCTGGGAGCGGCGGCGGCTGTGCTGTGGGGCAGCGGCTCCTCTTCTTCAGTGTGGGGCCTCTGTGCTGCTGGGCGGCGGCTTATCTTCAGGCAGTCGGGGCTCCTCCGGTATCTCCTTAAAGCCCGGAGGCCCTGCCGGCAACTCCATCGGTGCAATGCAGTGGCCTCCGGGAACATGGCCGCTGCTCAGATTCAGATCTGAATCTGAGCATGCGCCGCCCCCAGCGGCCATTTTCCCGGAGGTCACCGCATAGCAGCAATGGAGCTGTCTCCGGGAAAATGGCCGCTGCTCAGATTTAGATCTCGTCTCCCGAGATCTCGGGACGAGATCTGAATCTGAGCAGCGGCCATGTTCCCGGAGGCCACTGCATTGCACCGATGGAGTTGCCGGCAGGGCCTCCGGGCTTTAAGGAGATACCGGAGGAGCCCCGACTGCCTGAAGATAAGCCGCCGCCGCCGCCCAGCAGCACAGAGGCCCCACACTGAAGAAGAGGAGCCGCTGCGCCACAGCACAGCCGCCGCCGCTCCCAGCAGAGACCCCACGCTGCAGTGATACAATGAGGTAATGGGGGATACTCACTTTCCTGTGAGACGCCCCCTCGTCGTCATCAGGCCCACTCCCCCCCCCCCAAAAGGCACAAAAGTCACCGGCCCTATAAGACGACACGGTTTATAAGAAGACCCCCGACTTTTAAGAAGATTTTACATTTTAACTGGAAAAGTTGGGGGGTCGTCTTATACACCCAGTCGTCTTATACGCCGGAAAATACGGTAATAGGAAATTGTTTTATTAATGTTTTACGGCCTTTAATTAGGACTGACTTGGTGAGCTCAAGGAAAAAGTTTTAATTGACAACAGTGTTAATGCTTATTGCAAGTATGCTAAAGTTTAAATGAAGAATGACAATGTTTTATACTCTGTCAGGTAGAATTGTTATTTAAAATTGCAATGTTTAAATTTGGAGTGCCTCCCATAAAGGGAAGAGAAGTTTTTCACCTGTTGTACCTGTTTACAGACATGTCTAAAAATGTATTGTCAGTTTCTTTGTATTATTATTATTAATCGTATGAACATATATTTAAACATCATATAAGAATATATAAATGATAAACAGTGATTGAAAAGAACAAAGGAGCAGAAATCAGAGTCGGATATCGAGATTTTCTATGTATGCAATAACATTGTCATTTCCAGTATAGAAATCATTCTTGTCACCAGTATAAGATCTGAGGAGACATTCCTCGACAATGTGCTGAATTGTTTGATGGTCAGCTCCACAGTCACAGGCTGGAGAGTCAGATTTTCCCCACTTATGTATAAGTTCTGCACAGACACCAAAGTTTGTTCTGATACGATTCAAAGTGACCCAGGTTTTCCTTGGCAGGTTGAAGCCTGGTGGTGGATTTTGAAAGTGAAGAAACGCTTGAGGCTCACCGTCTACTGCACTGACCCAAAGTTCACGCCATTTCTCTTCTAAATTGAAATCATGATCATACAGGGTAATTGCGGTTCGGATGGGTGGATGTCTTGATTTCAGTCGCTGTATTTGAACATCTTGGATATTTTGATGTATTGGGAGATTTTCATTATTCAATACTTTGGTGTATTCTTTAAGTAGGAGCTTTGGTCTTCTCAGATTTGCAGGTGCGATATGGGTCAAGACAGGTAACCAGTGGATGGGCGTAGGTCTGATAGCACCAGAAATTATGCGCATAGAGTTGTTCAACTGATTGTCGATTGCATTCACATGACAACTATTCAGCCATACTGGAGCACAATATTCTGCGGTAGAGTACACCAAGGCAAGGGTAGACGTTCGCAAGACAGGTGTGGAGGAACCCCAGGAGGATCCGCAGAGTTTCTGAATAATATTGTTGCGTGCTTTCAGTTTCTGTGCCGTCTTTTCCAAGTGAGATTTGAAGGTTAGGCTTCTATCAAGGATTATGCCTAAATACTTGGGATTGAAGTTGTGTTTGACAAGTTGACCTTCAAAACGTACTTTGAGTTCAGTCTTAGCACTTGCGTTGTGTAAATGAAAGCAACATACTTCCGTTTTTGATGGATTGGGCTTTAGCCTCCATTGTCGAAAATACGTTCCCATTACACTAAGATCTTCTGTTAGGACCTCCTCTGCTTCCTCCATTGTTTTGCTCACTGTAGCAAGTGCCCAGTCATCGGCGTATCCAAATTTCCATGATATTGTGTCAGAAATGTCAACTAGGTACAAAGCAAACAGGAGAGGTGCCAGCACTGATCCCTGGGCCAAACCATTGTTTAAGGTTTTCTTACAACTGGTTGAATCACCCATGATAAGTTGAAAGGTTTGATTTGCAATCATATTATTCAAGAGGTACATAATTTTCTTACATGGAATCACCTTCAGAAACTTATATAGAAGTCCTTCCCTCCACACAGTGTCATATGCGGCAGAAAGATCGATGAACGCCACTGAAACCTTCTTGTTCTTTTGAAATTCAGCTTCAATTAAAGTTGTCAAGGCTAAAACTTGGTCACTGCAGTTTCGAGCAGGTCTAAAGCCGGCTTGCTCTATAGGTATTGAGTCAAAAATCTTTAAATTGATCTTGTTATAGATTAAGCGTTCTAACAGCTTGTAAAGGCAGCTCAATAAAGCAATGGGTCTATAGCTTGATGGATTATCTTTAGGCTTCCCAGGTTTTAACAATGCAATGATCTTGGCGTGTTTTAATTTACTGGGGACTTGAGCATTCTCCATGATATCTGAGAAGAACTTTGCCAACCATTTTTTCGCAAAAGGTCCACAATTTTTGAGAAATTCGGGATGAATCCCATCAAATCCAGGAGCTTTGTTACTTTTAGTATCAACAAGGGCAATTTCAATGTCACAAGTTGTAAAAGGACGGTAATATTCTTCAGTTAGTGCCACAGATGATTTTAGTAGCGTAAACTTATTTTTAACTTCTATGGTATGAGCTCGGTCTTTAGGGGTTCTTGAGGTCTTCACAATGTGTGCTGCAATTTGATTTGGAGTTACAGCATTCGTTTTCTGCTTTACGGTTTCCTTCTAGTTTTCTTAAAAGAGACCACGCTTTTCTACTGGACCTTTTAAAGTCCAAGTTCTCAACTGTTTCCATCCATTTGGCACAACGTGCTGCATTCAGTTTGCTCAGCAACTCATCACCGATTTCACCATCTTCCCTCTCAAGAAATTGTCTGTATAGTTGTTCACATTCATCAGTCCAGCCTGGAATGTATTCTTTGCGGAAGCCACGTGGTATTGATTTCTTTGCAGCTTTAATAACAGCTTTACAGAAACGCTCATAGTTTTTACTGATTGGAGGTATCCAACCAATACACTTGTCAAGATGATCTGCAAACTTTTTCCAGTTGGCTTTAACAAAATTCCATCGAGGACGTGGGTACGAAGTTACAAGAGGAATGGATACTCCAACAGTGATGATGACAGGGCGATGCTGACTTCGAGGGAAATGTTTGACAACACTCCGAGTTGTAGATAAAGGTTGATTGTTTCTATTGCATGATACGAAACATAAATCAGGGTTGTATCCTCTCTGCCAGGCTGCTGATTGGAAGGTTGGAAAATCCTTTGCATCAAAAACCAAGAATGTGTTGTGCACGTCAGACCAGTTTACCAGGTGCTCACCATTGTTGTCATTACTAGCATATTGCCAGAGCTCATGGTGACTGTTGAAATCTCCTATATACACGGTAGGATGTGGATGGACATGGATAACTTCAGTAGGCCATTGTACTGCAGGAGGCTTGTAAATATTAACAATTGTGATATCACCAGCTTTAATCACAGCTTCATGGATGTAATTTTCAACAGATGTAGATACAAGCTTTACATTTTCAATGTTGCCTTTCACATAGGTAGCTACACCGTAGTGTGGGTCATATGTAGCACCAATTAAATCAAAACCAGCAATGGAGCCACGAGCTGGAAGTTGGTCTTCATTTTAGTTTCTTTGTAACACCTGTTGTTTTGCTATGTTCCAGCCCGCGGACATGCCGTGTTTAACAAGGGGGGGAGTATTTGGCACCCCTGGGGCCCAGTCGCCACAGAAGTACTGCACCTCATCGAGAGGTGTGGTATTCCACTCTCAGGTAAGAAGGGAGTACTACCCAGGACTCTAACACACATGTACAACACATACCAGTTCAGTCGGGGCACCTGGGCGTACCCTTAGGGAGGAATGCCTCATCCCAGGCTGGATAGGAAAGGGTGTTGGGGGAGAGGGTGGGGTAGGAAGAGTAGGGGAGGAGCTTATTAGGAAGAACAGTGCAGTGAGAAGATTGTGAGAGAAGTGAAGCTGAGCAGACGTGTGGGTCTGCAGTTCCTGACAGAAAGAAAAGAGAATGAGAGGGAGAGACAAAAAGAAGCTCCCAGAATGACAGAAGGGGTCCAAGGGGCATGGGTAGTGCAGAAGCCACCTGTGGGGCCCGCACCCAGACATGGAAGGACCAGGTCGCAGACAGGGGACTGGCCCCAACTTAGTGGGATACTTCAAGTTCAGCTAAGAAGCCGGAGGCTGTGGCTTTTGCAAGAAGCACAGCCACATCTACCCATACTTTGCCAAAAAGGCAGCCGTATAGAATCCAGGGGACTCAGAGAACATTGCCTGACCAGGGTCGTGGCTTCTGGCTTGGGACACTGTGGGTAAGGCGCTGGGCAGGAGAAGAGGAAAGCCAGTGTAGTGAGATGGCCAGAGAAAGGCACATGAAAGGAGTCCTGGAAAGGTGCATCCCAAATAACCTGGGAGTTTGCTGGACCACTGACCTGAAGAACACAGCATCAGGCTGACGTTTGTGGACTGGAGAACTGTGAGTAAAAGTGGAAACTGTACCTCACTGAGTCCTTTGCATTATTTCTACAACACCTGCCCGGCCTGGCATAATCATCATCTCATCACTTACACTTACAGTTGCCTTGGGGACTAGCTCTACCTGTGGAGAGCTGTACCAACTCTGCTGCATCACCAACAGCCCCAGCGGACTCGGAAGCAGCTTCAGCTAACACCTTTATTGCCGAATACCACAGGTGTCGTCACAGACAATTCTCCTTTTCCTATAAACTTTAGTTACCCCTTTACTTGACTTTTATTGGACGCCCAGGGCCACAGACCGGGTCACTGCTGCCGTGACACATCCCTTTAAGAACCGGCCCAGTACTGAGTACCCCACGGTCCTAGCAAGCACTTCACAGCCATGGAAATTCCAATTCCAACTCAGTAGGTAAATTACACATAGCAGGAGATGGACTCCGAGAGAAATGTTCCCAATCTAAATGTGAATTTCAATATTACCAGCTGGACAAGGGGTAACAGTGACCTGTTAATGGTGACAGTTTGGGTCTGTCCCTAATCCTAATTTAAGAACAAGTCCTGAATCAATGAAGTTGGCTGCAGATCCACAATCAATGAAAGCAAATGCAGATAACCACAGGTTCTGGAAACATAGATCCACTTTTAACAGCACTTTATCAGAGGGTACCTGGAAGTCAGACCTCCTCGATAATCACCTGTTTCCCACTGGCTTGGTTCTGAGGGCGTATCACGCAGTCCTGAAGAATATCCGGGGCGCGACCACAGTAAAAGCAGAGTCCGAGATTGCGCCGATGTCTTCTCTCAATAGCCAGAGAACTGGCAGCTCCAACTTCCATCAGTTCTGTCTCCGGTAAGTGGACAGGATTGGGGGGGAATGACCGAACCCCTCTGTCTCATCATGCCGGTCCCGATTTCTGTGATCCAACTGAATAGCCTTAGTCATGGCATCCTCCAAGGAACAAGGTGCAGTATGGAGAGCCAGGGCGTCTTTGAGAGTATTTGAGAGTCCTTTGTGGAAGTGGCAACTGAGAGCTGCATCATTCCACAGCACGTCCATGGACTATTGCCGGAACTAGGTACAGTAATCGTCAGTGGTGTGGCCCCTATGTATCAGGGTCATAATCTTTGTCTCCGCAACATGGATCCTGTGAGGTTCCATACTGGTGGAAGGAAAAAAAAAAGTATTTGGGCCAATTGTAATGTGACGAGTGTCACTACTCATGGACTTACCTTGAGGCAGGATAATCAAGAGGTCCGGGGTCAGTATCAAGAGGGCTCATAATAGACAAAGGGAAAGGACAAAAGTGTAGTCAGGCAGCAGTCTGAGGTTAGAGTATCAAGAAGGTAGCGGATCAAGACAAAGGGGAAAGTCAAATGGATGGTCCAAAGATAAATCCAAGGTCTGATTGGAGATCAGGATACAACTCAGAGCAGAGTAGTCACACACACTACTTGAGCAAAGCTACAATTGGCAATGGTCTGACAATTGTCAGAGTGCTAAGTAGCCCTGTAATCATCCGGAATGGATGACACCTGGAGAAGATCCCACAGACACATCCAGATAGGGCGGCTGAGCTGTCAATCACAATACTCCCACCTCAGCCTCAGATTGGGCGGTAGAGCGGATACTCACAATCCTGACAGCTCAACCATCCCTCTATCCCATAGGCCAGCAGAGCTGTAATTCACGTCGTCTTTAGGACCCCGTGAGTGGTGGAATCGGGACACTTACCATGTGTCAAAAATGAATTCAATGTGAATAAGGGTATACGTGGCCTCCATTTATTTGAGTTGAACATTACGTTTATATAGCTTCCCATAGCTGGGTGTCAACAGTCTGGCCCCGGTCCGGCTCGGTCCTTATTCCTATTGAGGTCATTTTTGATGCATGGCAAGGTATTAATACTAGGGGTTAGCACCGTCCTGATTGGGTACATCTTGTCGCTAGTGGGATGACTTTTTTGATCAAAAACAGTGTTTACTAAATGCCTCAAGTTATTTATATGCACTATTGCTCTTTACTTACTTACAACACAGTATATGTTCATTTTGCTTCTTTCTTAGGTTTTGTCTGTTTAATGGTCAGTGTGTACAAGTCTATAATCACTGCACTCTTTGCGACAATTTTTTGCTTCAAGTGAAAAAGTATTTATTACAAGTGAAGAAGCGACAAGTACAGAGACGTTTCGGCCACTCTGTGGCCTTGATCACAGTGTCGCTAGAAAAAATGAAAACAAATATACATAAGATTTACAGAATATACACTATATACAATATATACAATGAAGCCATATAGTATATGGCATAGTAGGCATGATAGGGAATCAAAGCCATGTCAAAAAGGCTATTGAGTAAGGGGATAACTTCTATGGGGACCCTCAAAAAGGTAAAGAACATCAGTTGGAGACATAGGAGAAAACTGTTGATGCGTATTCCTTAGGAGTGACTGATTAAAGTCTATCTGGACAAAGATGGAGATAAGAAAGAGCGAAAGAACATTAGAGCCAGTAGAAAACAATGTGAGGACATACCATGATTCAAGTGCGTCACTAAGTCATGCTTGTACGTCCCGGATAGAAAAGGGGTGGGTATGGCACATATAACCTGGTAAGAGTAGTAAATACTTATTACAACCCCCAACAAACCATGGAAATCGCAGTGCTATGTCTCTAGGATAATGTGTGGCTTAGAGGAGCATGCGGAGGCAGTAATCAGTAACCAGTAATGCGATGAAGTCTAAAAATAGGGGAACTTGGTATAGTGGAGCATTAGATGAGAGTGTAAAATACGAGTAATATAATTACCACAATTTGAATAAAGCTAGCCCTGCAGGTAAAACATATATATAAAACATATATATATACACATATAGTAAGGGTACGTTGTATAAATGGTTTATACTAAGCGCAAAGGCAGCAGAAAGATATAGTTACCCTATTAGCTAGACCCGGTGGTAGGGCTGTACAAGCCTAAACCATGTGTATGCAACTGGAATAAAGAGAGAATGCACTGGTAAATGCGGTGAAAATTGAATGAAAATGATGTTCAGCTGTGTTCAATAAACACTTACATGGCGGCAGAGTCCGGTACGGTAGGCATGACAATGACAAGGTGACGTTGGTGGTGAAGTGGGAGAGCTGGCACAACCGTGCCTTAGCAGTAGGAAGCCTGGGGGAAAATAGGCTGAGCGCTTATTTAAAGTGCTCCTAGGTCAGGTGACCGGAAAAACCGGGGAAAGCCGGCGCATGCGCAGTAGGGGAAAAGGTGGGCTCACGCGGAACTGTATCCATGGTAGCGCTTGTGTATCTGGAGTTGCCGGGGAAAGCCGGCGCATGCGCAGTAGGGGAAAAGGTGGGCTCACGCTGAACTGTATCCATGGTAGCGCTTGTGTATCTGGAGTTGCCGGGGAAAGCCGGCGCATGCGCTGTACAGAAAACCGGCAGGCTCAGCTGAGCTATAACCATGGTAGCGTCTGTGTGGCCGGAGGTGCCGAGGAACGCTGGCGCATGCGCAGTATGTGGAATGCGGGCCTGCTGGTCAGTGTGAACACGCTCCTACACGTTGCATGTATAACAGCTTATATTCCAGTTCATTTCCTTTAGTTTAGTTACTCTACAAGTTTACTTCTTAGTTTGTTTCACTTCTTGTTCGGAGCCCTTGAGATTTCATCGCTGCTCAGGAAAAGGTGTTTTCATACAGTGAAAAAGAAGCATCTACCGTGAATGATGCACCAGGGACGACCCGTGTACATCTTAACCTCATATTACTTCTTGTTCACGTCTTACATTATTATGGTGTGATGGTGTTACATTATTTTACTTCATCCTGTACAATATTACAGAAGGTAAGTGACTACTTTGCATTATCCAGTAGCTGCCATGTCACGTATTGTACATGTTTATTACAGTCTTCTAGGATTTTGCACATTCTTGGAATTAAATATTTCTTTTGAGCTATGACGGTAAGGGCGCAGTCAGAGGGCCTTATAAATTGGACCGAAATCGGAACACAGTGCGAGAACTGGCCGGCAGTGTGACAACGTCATGTATTTCTATACAACGTCACGCTTGGGTTGGGAGCGCTGCCGGCCAGTCCTCACACTGTGTTCTGATCTTGGTCCAATTTATACAGTCGTCTAACTGTGCCCTAAGAAGAAGAAGTGTTAATGCATACTTAACTGATTAAGTGCTGTCCTATTATAAATTCATGGCCAAGATGTTTTTATTATCATTGCTACATTTTACCAACATTTCGTTTTAATATCTATATAAAGGGTATGTGGGTTGTAGAAAGGTCATTTTGGGAAAAAGAGAGAATTGGTAAAAACCCTGATATTTACCATTGTTTTGCATTTATTTTACACAGTTTACATACACTCACCGGCCACTTTATTAGGTACACCTGTCCAACTTCTTGTTAACACTTAATTTCTAATCAGCCAATCACATGGCGGCAACTCAGTGCATTTAGGCATGTAGACATGGTCAAGACAATCTCCTGCAGTTCAAACCGAGCATCAGTATGGGGAAGAAAGGTGATTTGAGTGCCTTTGAACGTGGCATGGTTGTTGGTGCCAGAAGGGCTGGTCTGAGTATTTCAGAAACTGCTGATCTACTGGGATTTTCACGCACAACCATCTCTAGGGTTTACAGAGAATGGTCCAAAAAGAAAAAAAATCCAGTGAGCGGCAGTTCTGTGGGCGGAAATGCCTTGTTGATGCCAGAGGTCAGAGGAGAATGGGCAGACTGGTTCGAGCTGATAGAAGGCAACAGTGACTCAAATCGCCACCCGTTACAACCAAGGTAGGCCTAAGAGCATCTCTGAACGCACAGTGCGTCGAACTTTGAGGCAGATGGGCTACAGCAGCAGAAGACCACACCGGGTACCACTCCTTTCAGCTAAGAACAGGAAACTGAGGCTACAATTTGTACAAGCTCATCGAAATTGGACAGTAGAAGATTGGAAAAACGTTGCTTGGTCTGATGAGTCTCGATTTCTGCTGCGACATTCGGATGGTAGGGTCAGAATTTGGCGTAAACAACATGAAAGCATGGATCCATCCTGCCTTGTATGGAGCATCTTTGGGATGTGCAGCCGACAAATCTGCGGCAACTGTGTGATGCCATCATGTCAATATGGACCAAAATCTCTGAGGAATGCTTCCAGCACCTTGTTGAATCTATGCCACGAAGAATTGAGGCAGTTCTGAAGGCAAAAGGGGGTCCAACCCGTTACTAGCATGGTGTACCTAATAAAGTGGCCGGTGAGTGTATGTAGCAGAAAGGTTTTTTGGTGAAGACAAGTTATCACCTATCCACACTGACCTCTTGGTCTCGCACTGATCAGCAGAATAGGGCAGCTATCACATCACATGATATAGCATAGCCAATTAGGAGTGACTATCATAGCCTGTGTAAAAGCAGAGGCAGAGAATGCAGCTGATATTTCTCCTACGCCTCATTGGGGGACACAGACCGTGGGTGTATGCTGCTGCACTAGGAGGCTGACACTAAGTGATACAAAGAAAGTTAGCTCCTCTCCTGCAGTATACACCCTCCTGCTGGCCCTCAGCTAACCAGTTCTTGCTTAGTGTCCGTAGGAGGCACTTGGGTCTGGTTCAGACCCAACGTTTTTATTTTATCTTTTACTTTTCTGAAAATTTTTTATTTTTAAATTAGCGGAGTGAAGGGGGCGACAGATCCTTTCAAGGTTCCAATCTCCCCCGAATCATTAACAGGCGAGAACGCAGAGAGTTCCTCCCCGTACCCTCTCCTGCGACGTGGGAAGCCATGCCTGAGCTCACTTCAGGGGCGACGGTTCCTTCGAGTCTCGATCTCCCCACACCAGCAGCAGGCGACCACATGGAGTGTCGCCTCCATGTATCCTCTCCTGGAGCCAGGCCTATAGCCGGACAACTGTCCCTGTCCACCCGAGTGCTTGAACTCCATGGATGTACAGAGGCCCCTCTCTATGGCGTCCGAGCAGCCCCCACTGTCCCACCACGGTTAAAGCGGATGGCACAAGGAGGCGGACGGTTCCTCTCCACCTCCCTAACAAAGGGATCGTGGATTGAGGTTTATCCCTCTATCCCTGCACCTGCAGCAGAACAGCAGAGTGCGCGCGTTTTCCTTGGCCCTGATACCCAGTCATCGCGGCAGCTCCATGCCGGGATGCGCACCGATGGTGAGTGGATCCAGTCAGCGATGGGCCTCTGCAGTGGGATATTCACATGCTGACAGGCAGCCTCAGCTTCCCTGTGGCCCACCTCCCTGAGGTAAAGCTCCGGCCGGCTGCAAAAATTTAGCCCACAGCTTCGGCCAATGTGTAGGCCGCATCCCGGAAGCTGCGCCCGCACTATGGCGCGCCAAGGTGGCTCCACCCACCTTTTCTGGTGCTTCTTCCCTGGCACGGGAGCGATCGCTTTCCTTGGCAACTCTGGCATTGCTCACGCCGGTTGCAGAAAATTTAGGCCCCGGCTTGGGCCTATTCATGGAAGTCACAACCGAGTAAGGAAGTACTGCATAAAGGTACAGTACAGACCAAAAGTTTGGACACACCTTCTCATTTAAAGATTTTTCTGTATTTTCATGACTATGAAAATTGTACATTCACAGTGAAGGCATCAAAACTATGAATTAACACATGTGGAATTATATACTTAACAAAAAAGTGTGAAACAACTGAAATTATGTCTTATATTCTAGGTTCTTCAAAGTAGCCACCTTTTGCTTTGATGACTGCTTTGCACACTCTTGGCATTCTCTTGATGAGCTTCAAGAGGTAGTCACCGGGAATGGTCTTCCAACAATCTTGAAGGAGTTCCCAGAGATGCTTAGCACTTGTTGGCCCTTTTGCCTTGTCCATCTCGATTGGGTTCAGGTCTGGTGACTGTGGAGGTCAGGTCATCTGGCGCAGCACTCCATCACTCACCTTCTTGGTCAAATAGCCCTTACAAAGCCTGGAGGTGTGTTTGGGGTCATTATCCTGTTGAAAAATAAATGATGGTCCAACTAAACGCAAACCGGATGGAATAGCATGCCACTGCAAGATGCTGTGGTAGCCATGCTGGTTTAGTATGCCTTCAATTTTGAATAAATCCCCAACAGTGTTACCAGCAAAGCACCCCCGCACCATCACACCTCCTCCTCCATGCTTCACAGTGGGAACCAGGCATGTAGAGTCCATCCGTTCACCTTTTCTGCATCGCACAAAGACGCGGTGGTTGGAACCAAATATCTTAAATTTGTACTCATCAGACCAAAGTGTTATGGTTCTCAATGGCAAGAGAACATAGCCCAGCAAACATATGAACTAGCTCTTGGAAGGATGGAAACTTAAACTGACCATGAACTAAACCTGCCGCACAACTAACAGTAGCCGGGTAGCGTGCCTACGTTTTATCCCTAGACGCTCAGCGCCAGCCGGAGGACTAACTAATCCTGGCAGAGGAAAATACAGTCCTGGCTCACCTCTAGAGAAATTTCCCCGAAAGGCAGACAGAGGCCCCCACATATATTGGCGGTGATCTTAGATGAAAATGACAAACGTAGTATGAAAATAGGTTTAGCAAAATCGAGGTCCGCTTACTAGATAGCAGGAAGACAGAAAGGGCACTTTCATGGTCAGCTGAAAACCCTATCAAAATACCATCCTGAAATTACTTTAAGACTCTAGTATTAACTCATAACATCAGAGTGGCAATTTCAGATCACAAGAGCTTTCCAGACACAGAAACGAAACTGCAGCTGTGAACTGGAACAAAATGCAAAAAACAAACAAGGACAAAAGTCCGACTTAGCTGGGAGTTGTCTAGAAGCAGGAACATGCACAGAAAGGCTTCTGATTACAATGTTGACCGGCATGGAAGTGACAGAGGAGCAAGGTTAAATAGCGACTCCCACATCCTGATGGGAACAGGTGAACAGAGGGGATGATGCACACAAGTTCAATTCCACCAGTGGCCACCGGGGGAGCCCAAAATCCAATTTCACAACAGTACCCCCCCTCAAGGAGGGGGCACCGAACCCTCACCAGAACCACCAGGGCGATCAGGATGAGCCCTATGAAAGGCACGGACCAGATCGGAGGCATGAACATCAGAGGCAGTCACCCAAGAATTATCCTCCTGACCGTATCCCTTCCATTTGACCAGATACTGGAGTTTCCGTCTGGAAACACGAGAGTCCAAGATTTTTTCCACAACGTACTCCAACTCGCCCTCAACCAACACCGGAGCAGGAGGCTCAACGGAAGGCACAACCGGTACCTCATACCTGCGCAATAATGACCGATGAAAAACATTATGAATAGAAAAAGATGCAGGGAGGTCCAAACGGAAGGACACAGGGTTAAGAATCTCCAATATCTTGTACGGGCCGATGAACCGAGGCTTAAACTTAGGAGAAGAAACCCTCATAGGGACAAAACGAGAAGACAACCACACCAAGTCCCCGACACAAAGCCGAGGACCAACCCGACGCCGGCGGTTGGCAAAAAGCTGAGTCTTCTCCTGGGACAACTTCAAATTGTCCACTACCTGCCCCCAAATCTGATGCAACCTCTCCACCACAGCATCCACTCCAGGACAATCCGAAGATTCCACCTGACCGGAGGAAAATCGAGGATGAAACCCCGAATTACAGAAAAAAGGAGACACCAAGGTGGCAGAGCTGGCCCGATTATTGAGGGCAAACTCCGCTAAAGGCAAAAAAGCAACCCAATCATCCTGATCTGCAGACACAAAACACCTCAAATATGTCTCCAAAGTCTGATTCGTCCGCTCGGTCTGGCCATTAGTCTGAGGATGGAAAGCAGACGAGAAAGACAAATCTATGCCCATCCTAGCACAGAATGCCCGCCAAAATCTAGACACGAATTGGGTTCCTCTGTCAGAAACGATATTCTCCGGAATACCATGCAAACGAACCACATTTTGAAAAAACAGAGGAACCAACTCGGAAGAAGAAGGCAACTTAGGCAGGGGAACCAAATGGACCATCTTAGAGAAACGGTCACACACCACCCAGATGACAGACATCTTCTGAGAAACAGGAAGATCCGAAATAAAATCCATCGAGATGTGCGTCCAAGGCCTCTTCGGGATAGGCAAGGGCAACAACAATCCACTAGCCCGAGAACAACAAGGCTTGGCCCGAGCACAAACGTCACAAGACTGCACAAAGCCTCGTACATCTCGTGACAGGGAAGGCCACCAGAAGGACCTTGCCACCAAATCCCTGGTACCAAAGATTCCAGGATGACCTGCCAACGCAGAAGAATGAACCTCAGAAATGACTTTACTGGTCCAATCATCAGGAACAAACAGTCTACCAGGTGGGCAACGATCAGGTCTATCCGCCTGAAACTCCTGCAAGGCCCGCCGCAGGTCTGGAGAAACGGCAGACAATATCACTCCATCCTTAAGGATACCTGTAGGTTCAGAATTACCAGGGGAGTCAGGCTCAAAACTCCTAGAAAGGGCATCCGCCTTAACATTCTTAGAACCCGGTAGGTATGACACCACAAAATTAAACCGAGAGAAAAACAACGACCAGCGCGCCTGTCTAGGATTCAGGCGTCTGGCGGACTCAAGATAAATTAAATTTTTGTGGTCGGTCAATACCACCACCTGATGTCTAGCCCCCTCAAGCCAATGACGCCACTCCTCAAAAGCCCACTTCATGGCCAAAAGCTCCCGATTCCCAATATCATAATTCCGCTCGGCGGGCGAAAATTTACGAGAAAAAAAAGCACAAGGTTTCATCACGGAGCAGTCGGAACTTCTCTGCGACAAAACCGCCCCAGCTCCGATTTCAGAAGCGTCGACCTCAACCTGAAAAGGAAGAGCAACATCAGGCTGACGCAACACAGGGGCGGAAGAAAAGCGGCGCTTAAGCTCCCGAAAGGCCTCCACAGCAGCAGGGGACCAATCAGCAACATCAGCACCCTTCTTAGTCAAATCAGTCAATGGTTTAACAACATCAGAAAAACCAGCAATAAATCGACGATAAAAGTTAGCAAAGCCCAAAAATTTCTGAAGACTCTTAAGAGAAGAGGGTTGCGTCCAATCACAAATAGCCTGAACCTTGACAGGATCCATCTCGATGGAAGAGGGGGAAAAAATGTATCCCAAGAAGGAAATCTTTTGAACCCCAAAAACGCACTTAGAACCCTTCACACACAAGGAATTAGACCGCAAAACCTGAAAAACCCTCCTGACCTGCTGGACATGAGAGTCCCAGTCATCCGAAAAAATCAGAATATCATCCAGATACACAATCATAAATTTATCCAAATAATCACGGAAAATGTCATGCATAAAGGACTGAAAGACTGAAGGGGCATTTGAAAGGCCAAAAGGCATCACCAAATACTCAAAGTGGCCCTCGGGCGTATTAAATGCGGTTTTCCACTCATCCCCCTGCTTAATTCGCACCAAATTATACGCCCCACGGAGATCTATCTTAGAGAACCACTTGGCCCCCTTTATGCGAGCAAACAAATCAGTCAGCAGTGGCAACGGATATTGATATTTAACCGTGATTTTATTCAAAAGCCGATAATCAATACACGGCCTCAAAGAGCCATCTTTCTTAGACACAAAGAAAAAACCGGCTCCTAAGGGAGATGACGAAGGACGAATATGTCCCTTTTCCAAGGACTCCTTTATATATTCTCGCATAGCAGCATGTTCAGGCACAGACAGATTAAATAAACGACCCTTAGGGTATTTACTACCCGGAATCAAATCTATGGCACAATCGCACTCCCGGTGCGGAGGTAATGAACCAAGCTTAGGTTCTTCAAAAACGTCACGATAGTCAGACAAGAATTCAGGAATCTCAGAGGGAATAGATGATGAAATGGAAACCAAAGGTACGTCCCCATGCATCCCCTTACATCCCCAGCTTAACACAGACATAGCTTTCCAGTCGAGGACTGGGTTATGAGATTGCAGCCATGGCAATCCAAGCACCAACACATCATGTAGATTATACAGCACAAGAAAGCGAATAATCTCCTGATGATCCGGATTAATTCGCATAGTTACTTGTGTCCAGTATTGTGGTTTATTACTAGCCAATGGGGTGGAGTCAATCCCCTTCAGAGGTATAGGAGTTTCAAGAGGCTCTAAATCATACCCACAGCGTTTGGCAAAGGACCAATCCATAAGACTCAAAGCGGCGCCAGAGTCGACATAGGCGTCCGCGGTAATAGATGATAAAGAACAAATCAGGGTCACAGATAGAATAAACTTAGACTGAAAAGTGCCAATTGAAACTGACTTATCAAGCTTCTTAGTGCGCTTAGAGCATGCTGATATAACATGAGTTGAATCACCACAATAAAAGCACAACCCATTTTTTCGTCTAAAATTCTGCCGTTCGCTTCTGGACAGAATTCTATCACATTGCATATTCTCTGGCGTCTTCTCAGTAGACACCGCCAAATGGTGCACAGGTTTGCGCTCCCGCAGACGTCTATCGATCTGGATAGCCATTGTCATGGACTCATTCAGACCCACAGGCACAGGGAACCCCACCATAACATCCTTAATGGCATCAGAGAGACCCTCTCTGAAATTCGCCGCCAGGGCGCACTCATTCCACTGAGTAAGCACAGACCATTTACGGAATTTTTGGCAGTATATTTCAACTTCATCTTGCCCCTGAGATAGGGACATCAAGGCTTTTTCCGCCTGAAGCTCTAAATGAGGTTCCTCATAAAGCAACCCCAAGGCCAGAAAAAACGCATCCACATTGAGCAACGCAGGATCCCCTGGAGCCAATGCAAAAGCCCAATCTTGAGGGTCGCCCCGGAGCAAGGAAATCACAATCCTGACCTGCTGTGCAGGATCTCCAGCAGAGCGAGATTTCAGGGACAAAAACAACTTGCAATTATTTTTGAAATTTTGAAAGCAAGATCTATTCCCCGAGAAAAATTCAGGCAAAGGAATTCTAGGTTCAGATATAGGAACATGAACAACAAAATCTTGTAAATTTTGAACTTTCGTGGTGAGATTATTCAAACCTGCAGCTAAACTCTGAATATCCATTTTAAACAGGTGAACACAGAGCCATTCCAGGATTAGAAGGAGAGAGAGAGAGGAAGGCTGCAATATAGGCAGACTTGCAAGTGATTCAATTGAAAGCACACTCAGAACTGTAGGAAAAAAAAAAAAAAACAATTTTCAGCAGACTTCTTTTTTCTCTCCTTTCTCTGCCAATTAATTTAACCCTTTGTAGGCCGGTCAAACTGTTATGGTTCTCAATGGCAAGAGAACATAGCCCAGCAAACATATGAACTAGCTCTTGGAAGGATGGAAACTTAAACTGACCATGAACTAAACCTGCCGCACAACTAACAGTAGCCGGGTAGCGTGCCTACGTTTTATCCCTAGACGCTCAGCGCCAGCCGGAGGACTAACTAATCCTGGCAGAGGAAAATACAGTCCTGGCTCACCTCTAGAGAAATTTCCCCGAAAGGCAGACAGAGGCCCCCACATATATTGGCGGTGATCTTAGATGAAAATGACAAACGTAGTATGAAAATAGGTTTAGCAAAATCGAGGTCCGCTTACTAGATAGCAGGAAGACAGAAAGGGCACTTTCATGGTCAGCTGAAAACCCTATCAAAATACCATCCTGAAATTACTTTAAGACTCTAGTATTAACTCATAACATCAGAGTGGCAATTTCAGATCACAAGAGCTTTCCAGACACAGAAACGAAACTGCAGCTGTGAACTGGAACAAAATGCAAAAAACAAACAAGGACAAAAGTCCGACTTAGCTGGGAGTTGTCTAGAAGCAGGAACATGCACAGAAAGGCTTCTGATTACAATGTTGACCGGCATGGAAGTGACAGAGGAGCAAGGTTAAATAGCGACTCCCACATCCTGATGGGAACAGGTGAACAGAGGGGATGATGCACACAAGTTCAATTCCACCAGTGGCCACCGGGGGAGCCCAAAATCCAATTTCACAACACCAAAGCACAGATTTCCACTGGTTTATTGTCCATTCCTTGTGTTCTTTAGCCCAAACAAGTCTCTTCTGCTTGTTGCATGTCCTTAGCAGTAGTTTCCTAGCAGCTATTTTACCATGAAGGCCTGCTGCACAAAGTCTCCTCTTATCAGTTGTTGTAGAGATGTGTCTGCTGCTAGAACTCTGTGTGGCATTCACCTGGTCTATAATTTGAGCTACTGTTAACCTGCGATTTCTGAGGCTGGTGACTCGGATAAATTTATCCTCAGAAGCAGAGGTGACTCTTGGTCTTCCTTTCCTGGGGCGGTCCTCATGTGAGCCAGTTTCTTTGTAGCACTTGATGGTTTTTCCACTGCACTCAGGGACACTTTCAAAGTTTTCCCAATTTTTCGGACTGACTGACCTTCATTTCTTAAAGTAATGATGGCCACTCGTTTTTCTTTACTTAGCTGCTTTTTTCTTGCCATAATACAAATTCTAACAGTCTATTCAGTAGGACTATCAGCTGTGCATCCACCAGACTTCTGCACAACACAACTGATGGTCCCAACCCCATTAATAATGCAATAAATCCCACTTATTAAACCTGACAGGGCACACCTGTGAAGTGAAAACCATTCCTGGTGACTATCTCTTGAAGCTCATCAAGAGAATGCCAAGAGTGTGCAAAGCAGTCATCAAAGCAAAAGGTGGCTACTTTGAAGAACCTAGAATATAAGACATATTTTCAGTTGCTTCACAATTTTTTGTTAAGTATATAATTCCACATGTGTTAATTCATAGTTTTGATGCCTTCAGTTTGAATGTACAATATTCATAGTCATGAAAACACAGAAAACTCTTTAAATGAGAAGGTGTGTCTAAACTTTTGGTCTGTACTGTACATGACCAGTATTCCCTGGTCTTAAAGGCAGATGACCCATATTCCCTGGTCTTAAAGGCACATGACCAGTATTCCCTGGTCTTAAAGGCACATGACCAGTATTACCTTTTCTTAGGGGCGCATGACCAATATTTCCTGGTCTTAAAGGCACATGACCAATATTTCCTGGTCTTAAAGGCGCATGACCAGTATTCCCTGGTCTTAAAGGCACATGACCAGTATTCCCTGGTCTTAACCCCTTCACCCCGAAGCCTGTTTTCAACTTCCTGACCAGGCCATTTTTTTCAATTCTGACCACTGTCACTTTATGAGGTCATAGCTCTAAAACGCTTCAACGGATCCTGGTGATTCTGAGACTGTTTTCTCATGACATATTGTACTTTATGATAGTGGTAAAATTTCTACGATTTGACTTGCGTTTATTTGTGAAAAAAACAGAAATTTGGCGAAAATTTTGAATATTTTGCAATTTTTAAACTTTTAGTTTTTATGTCCTTAAATTAGAGAGTCATATCATAAAACATAATTAATAAATAACATTACTCACATGTCTGCTTTACATCAGCACAATTTTGGAAACATAATTTTTTTTGTTAGGAAGTTATAAGGGTTAAAAGTTGACCAGCGATTTCTCATTTTTACAACAAAATTTAATTTGCAAAACCATTTTTTTAGGGACCACCTCACACTTGAAGTCACTTTGAGGGGTCTATATGACAGAAAATGCCCAAAAGTGACACCATTCTAAAAACTGCACCACTCAAGGTACTCAAAACCACATTCAAAAAGTTTATTCCTGCTTCACAGGAATTTTTGGAATGTTTCAAAAAAAATTTAACATTTAATTTTTTTTCACGGGGTCCAAGAAGCGTCGTTTCTCCTTGCAGAGAGTGACATGATAAGCATGTCGAGGTAAGAAGACTTAAAGTCGCAATGCTCCTCTGGGAAATATGCAAATTGTCTCTTCAGAGAGGAAGAGGACTAGAACTCTAGTGCCACCTATTAGAGGTAGCAATCCTAGCAGTCGGGTCGACATTGACTGCTAGGATTGCTCCCTCCAATAGGTGGCACTAGAGTTCTAGTCCTCTTCCTCTCTGAAGAGACAATTTGCATATTTCCCAGAGGAGCATTGCGGCTTTAAGTCTCCTCACCTCGACATGCTTATCATGTCACTCTCCGCAAGGAGAGACGATACTTCTTGGATACCGGTCAGACGCCTCTCAATCAGCCAAACCAGATCTCCACTTTGCACTGATGAGGGGCAGTACCCGGAAACACAGTGTCTGCAAATTGAGATTCTGGTTTGGCTATTATCCTAAGTCATGTGACAAGGCTCGTTAAAGGGTCGACATTGACTGTTAGGATTGCTACCTCCAATAGGTGGCACTAGAGTTCTAGTCCTCTTAATCTCTGAATAGACAATTTGCAACTTTTTTTCACAAAATTTTTACTTCAGATCCAATTTGTTTTATTTTACCAAGGGTAACAGAAGAAATTGGACCACAAAAGTTGTTCTACAATTTGTCCTGAGTACATCGATACCCCATATGTGGGGGTAAACCACTGTTTGGGCACATGGCAGAGCTCGGAAGGGAAGGAGCGCCATTTGACTTTTCAATGCAAAATTTGCTGGAATTGAGATCGGACTCCATGTCGCCTTTGGGGAGCCCCTGATGTGCCTAAACAGTGGAAACCCCCCACAAGTGACACCATTTTGGAAAGTAGACCCCCTAAGGAACTAGTCTAGATGTGTGGTGAGCACTTTGAACCCCCAAGTGCTTCACAGAAGTTTATAATGTAGAGCCGTAAAAAAAAATCATATTTTTTTCCACAAAAAATGATATTTTCGCCCCAAGTTTTTTATTTTCCCAAGGGTAACAGGACAAATTAGACCCTAAAAGTTGTTGTGCAATTTGTCCTGAGTATGCTGATACCCCGTGTGTGGGGGTAAACCACTGTTTGGGCTCATGGCAGAGCTCGGAATGGAAGGAGCGCCGTTTGACTTTTCAATGCAAAATTGACTGGAATTGAGATCGGACACCATGTCGTGTTTGGAGAGCCCCTGATGTGCCTAAACAGTGGAAACCCCCCACAAGTGACACCATTTTGGAAAGTAGACACCCTAAGGAACTAATCTAGGTGTGTGGTGAGCACTTTGAACCCCCAAGTGCTTCACAGAAGTTTATAATGTAGAGCTGTAAAAAAAAATCATATTTTTTTCACAAAAATGATTTTTTTTGCCCCAAATTTTTTATTTACCCAAGGGTAACAGGACAAATTGGACCACAACCTAACCCTAACTTTACCCCCAACCCTAACCCAAACTTTAGCCCCAACCCTAACCCTAACTTTAGCCCCAACCCTAACCCTAATGGGAAAATGGAAATAAATACATTTTTAAAAATTGTATTGTTTTCCCTAACTAAGGGGGTGATGAAGGGGGGTTTGATTTACTTTTATAGCTTTTTTTTGGCTGATTTTTATGATTAGCAGCCGTCACACACTAAAAGACGCTTTTTATTGCAAAAAATAGTTTTTGCATCACCTCATTATGAGAGTTATAATTTATCCATATTTTGGCCCACAAAGTCATGTGAGGCCTTGTTTTTTGCGGGACGAGTTGACGTTTTTATTGGTACCTTTTTCGGGCACATGACATTTTTTGATCGCTTTTTATTCTGATTTTTGGGAGGCAGAATGAACAAAAAACAGCAATTCCTGAATTTTTATTAGGGGGGGCGTTTATACCGTTCCGTGTGTGGTAAAATTGATAAAGCAGCTTTATTCTTCGAGTTAGTACAATTACAGCTATACCTTACCTTACCTTTACACAAAAAAAACTATTTTATATAAAAAATAATTTTTTTTTGCATCGCTTTATTCAGAGAGCTATAACTTTTTAATTTTTCTGCTGATGATGCTGTATGGCGGCTTTTTTTTTGTGGGACAAGATGACGTTTTCAGCGGTACCATGGTTATTTATATGTCTTTTTGATCGCATTTTATTGCACTTTTTGTTTGGCGGTATGATAATAAAGCGTTGTTTTTTGCTGTGTTCACTGAAGGGGTTAACTAGTGGGACAGTTTTATAGAGCGGGTCGTTACGGACGTGGCGATACCAAATATGTGTACTTTTATTGTTTTTGTTTTTTTATTTACATAAATAAATGGATTTATTAGAAAATATTTATTTATTTATTTTTTTCTTTATTTGGGGATTTTTTTTTTTATACATTCTAATTATTTTTTTTACACTTTATAACATTGTCCCAGGGTGGGACATCACTATATTTTATCAGATCGCTGATCTGACAGGCAGTGCAGGAGGCTTTCCGGAGCCTGCTCTGAGCAGGCGCCAGCAAGCCACCTCAGCGAAGGACCCAGAAGGAGCCCTGCGGCCATTTTGGATCCGGGGACTCCTTCCAGAACACTGCATTGCATCGCGTTGTTCCGGTGGGAGGGTGCAGGGACTGTGAGACCGCGCGATCGTTCCGCCGTACTAGTACTGCCGTTTGCGGGAACTCAGTTCCCGCAGAGCAGTATAGTATGGCGCATGTCGGGAAGGGGTTAAAGGCACATGACCAGTATTCCCTGGTCTTAAGGGCACATGACCAGTATTCCCTGGTCTTAAGGGCACATGACCAGTATTCCCTGGTCTTAAGGGCACATGACCAGTATTCCCTGGTCTTAAGGGCACATGACCAGTATTCCCTGGTCTTAAGGGCACATGACCAATATTCCCTTGTCTTAAGGGCACATGACCAGTCCAAAGCCAGTGACCCTAAATGAGCTCAGGAGCCCTTCGCCTCCGATCCCAGCTTATCCCAGAGTACCTAGTTCCCTGAGTGGGCTTTGTCACTGCCGCAACCCACGGACTCTCTGACAAGAGATTGAGTCCCTCCATGAACTCTCTGTGGCTCGGAGTGCTCGCAGGACCAATATAGATGTCCCTTTCCTTCATGCGAGCTGTCGGCTAGCAGGAGCCGCAAGTTTTCTAGAAATGTACAGGTGTCTAGAAACGTACACCTAGAAAACAGAAGTTTCATTTCCTGATCCCTCACCAATAATTTGCTGAGAACAAGTCTCTGAATATGGATCGGATATTGCCTTGGTTCTGGACTCACCAGAACTTCAGAAAAGGATGGATTCGTCTATTTATATCATCAACCAATCTCTAGATTGACGAGGACTTCGGTTCTACTCTAGATCACGCAGCGTCCCTCATGAGGAAACTAAACTCCCTGGCAGAGCATTTGCCATTCACCGGAGAGTTAGCATCCGGATAAGCGATCCACTGGACAGAACCCTCTGCAAGCACTGTATCCTTTTTTCAGCCAATATGCAAACACGCGGGGTGTCCACTCCACGTATACCCACCTAAGACATGAGATACCTTGCTTGGTCTGATTCTTAAGGGCCACTAGTCCTTTTAAAGGGCATCGATCTCCCCACACCATTGATAGACGAGCACATGGAGTGTAGCCTCCATGTATCCTCTTCTACAGCCAGGCCTAACGCCGGACAACCAGCACTGTCCACCCAGGGACCTTAACTCTGTGGATGTACAGAGGCTCTCTTTTTGGCATCCAAACACACCCTCTGCATCTCCACTATTTAGCAGATGATGCAAGAAGGCGGACGATCCCTCTCCACTTCCCTGTTAAGAGGATGGTGGATCGAGGGTTCACCATTTTATCTCCGCACCGTCAAAAGAGAGCAGCGATAGTAAGAGGCGGTTTTTCCTCCTTCTGCATGCAGCCGCGCATTCTGCCACTTGGCATATTAACCGAGTAGAATCTCCTGTGGTATACCTACCAGTATCCCTACCCGATGGGTCATCAATTAAAAATACAACGGACTGTCAGATAGCAAATCTAGTTCATTCCGTCTTGCGGCCTCCAGTTCAGTGCTCTACCCTTCCTTAGCCGCCGCATGTGTTGCTAGAGCAATGGTCTCTTGGTCAGAGACCTTAACTATTTTGATTTCCTATAGACTCAACCAGCAGTGGATCAGTTGTCCAGGACGGTCTGGATCTAAGGGATATTGGTTCCAAAATGGGGACCGAAAAGTAAGACCGACCCTAAACCTCAAACTTCTACCAAGCTTGACAAGGTCCCCCTTCTTCGGATGGAGTTTGTCTGCTCAGCCATTACTTCAACGGAAAAAGGTGGAGTTTCTGGCATCCACCGACATTCGGGATGCTTACCTTCACATTCCTATGTTTTCCCCTCTTCAAAAATTCCTTCGCTTTCCCTTTCCCGAACAGCATTTTCAAATCACGACCTTGTCCTTCGGCCTTGCTATCGCACCCAGAGTGTTCGCAGGGGTTATGGCGGCTGTAACGTTCCTCTTTCAGCTTAGAGGCATGGTCGTCCTGCCCTATCTGGTCGACTTTCTAGCCACTCTTCCAGCCCTGCTCTGAGTCGTCTATATCTCTTGCCATACCCTCTCTCTCCTGGGCTGGCAGGTAAACTTAGACAAGTTTTTTTTTTTTCCTCATTTCCAGTCCAGCAGATATCCTTTTTTGAGGATGATCCTGGAATCTTCCAGAAGGTTGGTGATTCTCCCTTGAGACAAGGCCGTGGCCCTTCAACAGGGAGCTTGCGCACTTGTTCACTCATCCCCTCATTCCATTCGATTTGCTAGTAGGGTTCTGAGGAAAATTGGTGACGACAATGGAAGCGTTTTCCTTCGCTCCTCTCATTTTCTGCAGGTCAATCAGGCTTTTAGAGGGTAGGCTCTGAGCTCCTTCCTCATCCAGGGGAGATCCTTTCTCCAGGTTCAATGGTTATTAGTGACTACCGATGCCTGTCCTCTTCTCCTGATCATTGTTCTGGGGATCCGAACTGTATGGCTAGTTCTACAGCAGGTCCACTGCCTTCTGGCGGGTCACCCCATCCATTTCAATCGGACAATCCCACATCTGTCCCATACGTCAGTCATCTAGCAGGTACCCACAGTCAGGTGTCATGGCCGAGGTACCTCACATTCTCTGCTGGGCCACGATCTATCATTTGGTGATCTCAGCACTACACATCTCAGGAGTAGAACTCTGGGCGGCGGACGCTGTCAGGGTCCCGCCTCATGTGAGTGGGAACTTCACCCGGAAGTCTTCCATCAGATCTGTCTTCTCTGGAGCACTCCAGATGTAGGTCGGATGGCGTCCAGACTGAACGTCAATGTACTCTAAGTTCATGGTTCAGCCTCCAAGTCCAAAAGCCATCGCAGTGCATGCTCTGGTCCTTCCATGGTACCAGTTTCCTTCACCCCTCTTCCACTACTTCCGAGATCTTTTCGGAAGCAGGAAGGGCCCCAGTGATCCTGGGAGATCCACACTGACCATGTCAGGTTTTTTCTCGTTTGCAGAACTAGTATTTTTCCTTCTTATTGCAACAAAACTGCAAATATGGACTTCCTTGCAGGGAGTTTTCACATGTGGTTCTTCCCTATCGCATACCGTTAGATCTTTGGGACCTTAATGATCCTGGGAGTCTTACAGTAGAATACTTTTGATCCGAACAGACTTTACTATGAGGGAAGGTCGCCCCTTTTTTCTCTGCGATCTCCTCATCCTGATGAGTCTTCGGAGCTAGCAGCTCTGTTCTTTCAGACCTTTTTCCCTTATTACCATCAAGGCAAGGTTGCCCTCAGGCCATCCCCGTCCCTTGTTACCAAGGTGGTATTGTATTCCCACAGTTCTGAGGGCATCGTTCTTCCCTCAGCTTTTTCCGCACCAGTCCACATAATGGAATGGGTTCCCCATATTCTGAACGTGGTGAATGCTCTGAGTAGGTACGTCTCGAGGACGGCGTCCTTCAGAAGGTTGGACACTTGATTTGGGCTACCTCACTGTAAGAGGATGGCTTCCTGATGGTTACAGGAAGGGTTTAGCCATTTCGTCGGCCATGTTAGCTTGGTGGATTTGTCACACCATCCAGGAGTCCTTCCGTGTTAGATGTCATCCTATCTCCCTGTCTTATCGAGGTTTCTTGGATTCTAGGCACCAGGCATCAGCACAGCACACCTGCAAGCTTGCGAGGCCGTCCAGTCCACATGCAGTCTTGAAGCACTATAATTCCCAGACTTCCACAGATGTGAGTCTGGACAGGCGGACTCTGCAGGCCGCGGTGTCGCACTTGTAAGTAGCGGTTACACAGGGCCTGATCTGATGTTGTCCCCAAAAAGGGACTGCTTTGGGGCATCCCACGGTCTGTGTCCCCCAATGAGGCGTCGGAGAAATAGGGATTTTTGTGTACTTACCGTAAAATCCTTTTCTCTGAGCCATTCATTGGGGGACACAGCTCCCACCCTATTATTAGCTTTGCTTGTTTCATACCATAATTTGACATGCTATACTCTCATATATAATGTGACATGTTATAAGCTCATATATTGTTTATTGATCTCCTACTGCTTTTGCACTGAACTGGTTAGCTGAGAGCAGGCAGGAGGGTGTATACTGCAGGGGAGGAGCTAACTTTCTTTGTATCACTTAGTGTCAGACTCCTAGTGGCAGCAGCATGCACCCACGGTAAAGAACACACACGTGAATGGCTCGGAGAAAAGGATTTTACGGTGAGTACACAAAAATCCCTATTTTGTAGTGAATCTGGAAAATGAGTGGACATCACAGCTGACCAATAGCAATAAGAGAAAACTGAAATACTGAATGAATATTACAAATAGCGTGTGTGACAGTCCAACAATGATAAACATTTACCCATATCCATACACTGTATGTTGAGGTCACTTAGACATTACTAAGGCTGTGTTTGAGTTAAAGAGCTTGAAAACTGTTCAATACAGTCCTAGGAGACCCCACAAGGTTACACGTGTTTTCATGGCAATTGAACCTAGTTTTGCTGCTCATGGAGTTTTTGGGAAAATGTTTACATTGCTGGTGAATTTAAATTTCAAAAGATTCGCCCATATCTAAAGGCAGCCTTATGTTTGCCCAAATTTTCAACTCAAGGCCAGTAAGAAGTAGCAAACCGGTGGAAAAAAGATTATAGTCCAAATGTTACAGTGGGGGAAATAATTATTTGATCTCTTGCTGATTTTGTAAGTTTGCCCACTAACAAAGACATGAACAGTCTATAATTTTAAGTGTAGGTTAATTTTAACATTGAGAGATAGAATATCAAAAATAAAATCCAGAAAATCACATTGTATAAATTATATAAATTTATTTGCATTTTGCAGTGAGAAATAAGTATTTGATCAGTCTGGCAAACAAGACTTAATACTTGGTGGCAAAACCCTTGTTGGCAAGCACAGCAGTCAGATGTTTTTTTGTAGTTGATGATAAGGTTTGCCCACATGTCATGAGGAATTTTGGTCCACTCCTCTTTTCAGATCATCTCTAATACATTAAGATTTTGAGACTGTCACTTGGCATCTTGGAGCTTCAACTCTCTCCATACATTTTCTATGGGATTAAAGTATGAAGACTGGCTACTCCACTCCATGACCTTAGTGTGCTTCTTTTTGAGCCTCTACTTTGTTGCCTTGGCTGTATGTTTCGGGTCATTGTCTTGCTGGAAGACCCAGCCACGACCCATTTTTAATATTCTAGCAGAGTGAATTAGGTTGTCACTCAGGATTTTACAGTACATGGCTCCATCCATTCTCCCATTGATTCAGTGAAGTAGTCCTGTGCCCTTAGCAGAGAAGCACCCCACAAAAGCAGTGTTTCCACCTCCATGCTTGACAGTGGGGATGGTGTTCTTTGGGTCATAGGCAACATTTCTCTTCCTCCAAACACGGCGAGTTGTGTTAATGCCAAAGACCTGAATTTTTGTCTCATCTGACCACAGCACCTTCTCCCAATCACTCACAGAATCATCCAGGTGTTCATTGGAAAACTTCCCAGGTGTTCATTGGCAAACTTCAGACGGGCCTGCACATGTGTCTTCTTGAGCAGGGGGACCTTGCAGGCACTGCAGGATTTTAAACCTTTACGGCGTAATGTGTTACCAATGGTTTTCTTGGTGACTGTGGTCCCAGCTGCCTTGAGATCATTAATAAGTTACCCCTCGTGTAGTTTTAGGCTGATGTCTCACCTTCCTCCTAATCAAGGATACCCCAAGAGGTGAGATTTTGCATGGTTCCCCAGATCGATGTTGATTGACAGTCATTTTGTATTTCTTCCATTTTCTTACTAATGCACCAACAGTTGTCTCCTTCTCACCCAGCATCTTACTTATGGCTTTGTAGCCCATTCCAGCTTTGTGCAGCTCTATGATCTTGTCCCCGACATCCTTATAAAGCTGTTTGGTATTGCCCATGTTGTAGAGGTTAGGGTCTGACTGATTAACTGAGTCTGTGGACAGGAGTCTTTTATAAAGGTGACTATGTTAGACAGCTGTCTTTAATGCAGTTAATGAGTTGATTAGGAGCGTCTAACTGGTCTGTAGGAGCCAGAACTCTTAATGGTTGGTAGGGTATAAAATAATTATTTCTCACTGCAAAATGCAAATAAATTTATATAAATTTATACAATGTGATTTTCTGAATTTTATTTTTGATATTCTATCTCTCAATGTTAAAATTAAAGGGAACCTGTCACCCCGTTTTTTCGGTATGAGATAAAAATACTGTTAAATAGGGCCTGAGCTGTGCATTACAATAGTGTAGTTTGTGGACCCCGATTCCCCACCTATGCTGCTGAAATACGTTACCAAAGTAGTAGTTTTCGCCTGTCAATCAGGCTGGTCAGGTCGGATGGGCGTGGTGTCTTCCCCCAGATCTTGCGTAGTTTTCCGTTGGTGGCGTAGTGGTGTGCGCATGTCCAAGGTCCCGAATCCTGCACAGGGGTGTGAAAATAGCAGCGATGTCCGTTATTCCATTGGTGGTCGGTGGGCGCGGCCATCTTGCTTTGGCCGCGCGTGCGCAGAAGCGGCGCTCTGCTGGCCGCGGCTTCAGGAAAATGGCCGCGGGCATCCGCGCGTGCGCAGAAGGCTAGCGCGGCGGCAATTTTCGTGAAGCAGAGTTCACATCTCGGCTTCACGAAAATGGCCGCCGCGATAGCCATCTGCGCACGCGCGGATGCCCACGGCCATTTTCCTGAAGCCGCGGCCAGCAGAGCGCCGCTTCTGTGCACGCGCGGCCAAAGCAAGATGGCCGCGCCCACCGATCACCAATGGAATAACGGACATCGCTGCTATTTTCACTCCCCTGTGCAGGATTCGGGACCTTGGACATGCGCACACCACTACGCCACCAACGGAAAACTACGCAAGATCTGGGGGAAGACACCACGCCCATCCGACCTGACCAGCCTGATTGACAGGCGAAAACGACTACTTTGGTAACGTATTTCGGCAGCATAGGTGGGGAATCGGGGTCCACAAACTACACTATTGTAATGCACAGCTCAGGCCCTATTTAACAGTATTTTTATCTCATACCGAAAAAATGAGGTGACAGGTTCCCTTTAACCTACCCTTAACCCCTTTACTCCCAAGGGTGGTTTGCACGTTAATGACCGAGCCAATTTTTACAATTCTGACCACTGTCCCTTTATGAGGTTATAACTCTGGAATGCTTCAATGGATCCCAGTGATTCTGGCATTGTTTTCTCGTGATATTGTACTTCATGAAAGTGGTAAAATTTCTTGGATAAGACTTGCGTTTGTGAAAAAAACGGAAATTTTGAGAAAATTTTGCAATTTTTCAAATTTGAATTTTCATGCCTTTAAATCACACAGATATGTCACACAAAATAGTTAATAAGCAACATTTCCCACATGTCTGCTTTACATCAGCACAATTTTGGAACCAAAATTTTTTTTGTTAGGGAGTTATAAGGGTTAAAAGTTGACCAGCGATTTCTCATTTTTACAACACCATTTTTTTTTTAGGGACCACATCACATTTTAAGTCACTTTGAGGGGTCTATATGATAGAAAATACCCAAAAGTGACAGCATAAATCTGCACCACCCAAGGTGCGCAAAACCACATTCAAGAAGTTTATTAACCCTTCTGGTGCTTCACAGGAACTTTTAGAATGTTTAAAAAAAAAAATGAACATTTAACTTTTTTTCATTAAAAAATTACTTCAGATCAAATTTTTTTTATTTTCCAAGGGTAACAGGTGAAATTGGACCCCAAAAGTTATTGTGTAATTTGTCCTGAGTATGCCGATACCCCATATGTGGGGGGAAACCACTATTTTGGCGCATGGCAGAACTTGGAAGGGAAGGAGCGCCGTTTGACTTTTTCAATCCAAAATTGGCTGGAATTGAGATCGGACACCATGTCGCGTTCGGAGAGCCCCTGATGTGCCTAAACAGTGGAAACCCCCCACAAGTGACAACATTTTGGAAACTAGACCCCCAAGGAACTTAACTAGATGTGTGGTGAGTAGTGTTGAGCATTCCGATACTGCAAATATCGGGTATCGGCCGATATTCGCTGTATCGGAATTCCGATACCGAGTTCCTATAAGCTCCCAGGCGTGTGCGGTGCGTATGGTTCCCAGGGTCTGGAGGAGAGGAGACTCTCCTTCAGGCCCTGGGATCCATATTCATGTAAAAAATAAAGAATAAAAATAAAAAATATGGATATACTCACCCTCGGACGGCCCCTGGACTTCAGCGGTGCAACCGGCAGCCTCCGTTCCTAAGAATGCAGTGAGTGTAGGACCTGCGATGATGTCGCGGCTTGTGATTGGTCGCGTGAGCAGTCACATGAGCGGTCACGCGACCAATCACAAGCCGCGACGTCATCTAAGGTCCTTCACTCTGCATTCTTAGGAACGGAGGCAGACGCTTGCAGCGGTGACAGCCAGGGCTCGTCCGAGGGTGAGTATATCCATATTTTTTATTTTTATTCTTTATTTTTTACATGAATATGGATCCCAGGGCCTGAAGGAGAGTTTCCTCTCCTTCAGACCCTAGGAACCATCCAGGATCACTTCCGATATTTGTGTCCCATTGACTTGTATTGGTATCGGATATCGGTATCGGCAATATCCGATATTTTTTGGATATCGGCCGATCCAATCCGATACCGATAATTTCAAATATCGGAAGGTATCGCTCAACACTAGTGGTGAGCACTTTGAACCCCAAGGGCTTCACAGAAGTTTATAACGTAGAGCCTTAAAATTAAAAAATCATATTTTTTCCACAAAATGATTTTTTTCACCCCAATTTTAATTTTCCCAAGGGTAGCAGGAGAAATTGGAACCCATAAGTTGTTGTACAATTTGTCCTGAGTACGCTGATACCCCATATGGTAGCGCTCAAGTACAGCTTCCACTTGTTGCGGTAAGAGTCCCTTCAATTCGGCCCGCATCTGCTCCAAGGTTCGATAACCCTACTTCATGCTCCCAGGCAGGGCCGGACTGGGACTAAAATTCAGCCCTGGCATTTGAAGTTACACAGGCCCACTTGTCGCATGGTGACTGTATAATATCTTTGTACACTTGTAGGTTACAAGAAGTGAGGGGAGTGTAACACGACTATATGACATATAATCACAGCTGTATCCAGCATTACAGCTCAGTCCCCATAGAATGTAATACAGCACAGCCCCCATAGAATGTAACACAGCACAGCCCCCATAGAATGTAATACAGCACAGCCCCCATAGAATGTAATGCAGCCAGCCCCCATAGAATGTAATGCAGCCAGCCCTCATATAATGTAATACAGCCAGCCCCCATAGAATGTAATACAGCCAGCCCCCCTAGAATGTAATGCAGCACAGCCCCATAGAATGTAATGCAGCACAGCCCCCATAGAATGTAATGCAGCACAGCCCCATAGAATGTAATGCAGCACAGCCCCATAGAATGTAATGCAGCACAGCCCCATTGAATGTAATGCAGCACAGCCCCATAGAATGTAATGCAGCACAGCCCCATAGAATGTAATGCAGCACAGCCCCATAGAATGTAATGCAGCCCCCCAATAGCCCCACAATCCAGTTATCACTCATTGTGATATATATATATATATATATATATATATATATATATATATATATATATATTAAAAACACTCTACTCACCTTTCCTCTTGCCCCACGCTGCTCCTGGCTCTGGTCTCAGCAGCTGCAGTCTGCCCGGCCACACAGCAGGTGCGCGATGATATGATGTCATTGCGCATCTGTAGTGTCAGAGGCAGAGCGGGGAATTATGGGAGAGGGAGCGTCAGCAAATGCTCTCTCCTCCATCATTGCATTCAACTGTCACGGCGTCTACGACGCCGGTATAGTTGAATGCAGGGCGGGGAGTGTGCCAACAGCGGGGGGAGTGCGCCGACAGCGGCACACTCGAGCGGCCCACTACTGCCACCGGCCCTTCTGGCATTTGCCACAACTGCCCGATGGCCAGTCCGGCCCTGCTCCCAGGCGTATGTTCCGATGTCATTGTAATGGCTAGGGTCCATGGATCTCCTTGCATTACTGCCAACTGCACGGCCTCTTGTTGCATCAACTTTTCGGGCACTACCAGGACCTGAGCCACTTCACTTTTTGGTCGGAGGGTGAGGTTATCTTGGGCATCGCACCACAACTTTACCATCCTGGACTGTGGCTAATGTCCAAGCGATGAGGAGTCCTGGGGGTATCTGATCCACCGATGCCAGCTCTATCTGCACTTCTACCCTCTCGAGGGGCATAAAGGCTCGTACTGGCATCATGAGCACAGTCTGGCCAGGCGGTAGAATGAATTTAGCATCTGCAGGAACCATCACCTTTCCTAGAACTTTCCTTTTGCTTGAAGTTTCCTGGGCCTGGGCAGCCCCTATCAATTGCTGAAATACCTTTCTCTAGGGGGTTCACGGGCTCTAATGGTCCAAAAAGGTCTCTTGCGGCTCACTGATTAGAAGAGATCTGATTTCTTTCACTACATTCATCCTGAGAGTTACTGCAGGCCTGCTGCCGACATCTCCAGTGACCAACATGACCCCTTTTCTGCCTACATTCTTTTCACACACTCCAAGCCACCCCTGCGACCGGGATGGGCAACTGGTTGGCTGCCGTCAGTCTGATCACTGGGCCGCGACACTTCTGGAAAATGGCATCTAAAGTATGCTTCCGGCATGGTAGTCACTCCGGTATCAATTAAGCAATGGACGCCTTGCCCATTCACTTCAGCCCAGACAGTAGGGCTTGTAGAGATTAAACCTTCGGGACTCCCGTCTCTCCTCCTTGGTCTTTCAGGCTCTGGGCTGCATCCCCCCACCACGGAGCCCACTAGTTTAACAGCTGCCAGGGTAGGGACCATTCCCATCTTGCACACCCTCGGGCGTAGTGTCTGGTGTTCCCACACTTGAAACAAGTGAGATTCCACTCAGCACAGGGCTGTCTTGTTCCTTGACGAGGCTTGACAAATAAACGGGACTCTGACTCGCTCTTTTCTCTTGAGGTGTTTTGGGCTGAAGCGGGCACTCTTCTAAGGCTGGACCACTCTTCTTGCATTTCCCGTATTTCCTTCCATATTTCTCGGGCTAACTCTGGTTCAGCTGCGGGCGGTGTGGGTACCTCATTGCTCTGGACCATCCCTGCCAAGGCCACCGTCCCCTGTTCCTGCTCTCTCACACACGCTTCCGCCCCAATTTCTAGGAAGGTCATACGTGTTTTAGTACGCAGGCGCTCTCGCAAAGCTGGTTTTAGCGACGCATCCCTGAGGCCCTCCACAAACTGGTCCCTCAGTATCACATCAGGGGGTCACACTCCTATAGCCCCCACATCATCCTGTTTAGCAATATACGCATTCACCTCCTGCAGCGCATTAATGTACTGAGTCACTGACTCCCCCTCCCTCTGGATGCGGTGAAACAGTCACATCCGTAATTCCCCAACATTGATGGGATCCCCATGCAGCTCTTCCAGAATCTGCATCACTTTATCCAGAGTATCCCGTTCATGGGGGGGCAAAACATCACAGAACACTGAGTCAAGCCATCCAGGGCCATCACAGCAATCTCTGCTTGCATAGCAGGGGTCATAGGGTGCATCCTCAACACGCTTTTAACCAGCTCGGACCAGTCCCACAGCATTAGATTATTCCCCATGAATTTTGGGAGATTGCTGAACATGGCCCCCAGCGGCAAGCTAGACCTCAGTTCTCTCTTGATAGATTAGTCTGCTGCCTCCGTCTTCATTGACTGCATCCTGCCAACTACACCAAATGTAAACAGGTAAATGGATGCAGTAACGCGGAGATGCAGAGCAAGGGTTAACAAGAGTGCGGTTTAATTTACAGTAATAAGCTCCTCGCAGGAAGATAACAGGGAGATAACACGGAGAGGGAAAGCAGGTGAAAACAGTGTAATTGCGATACAACGCAACAGTCTTATCAAATTTAGCTTATCGTGACTCCGCTGTCCTTTAATCGCTTGCAGTCCAATGGATGATGGAATGCCAGAGGAGGCCGACACTGCATCCTCAGGCTTCCCCACCCAACACGGTCCCGCTTCTGGCGACAACGGGTGATCGTCAGTTTTGCCCGTTGAGCCCCCAGTCCAATAAACTGCAGAGCAGAAGTGTGGCGCTCTGCACAAATCTCTGCTCGGTGAGTGCACCACTGCGCACCCGCCAATAGCTGGATACACACCTCACGGTATTTCTCCTGATGCTCGTTCCTCAAAGCACCCGTGGATACCTGCTCGCCTGCACCAGGCTGCTTCCCTCTGCCCCGCCTCTCTGTATGTGGAGTGCCCCCACGTAAGGGCAATGGGGTACTCGGTACCGGGTCCTTCTCAGTTCTGGGGATGTCACGGTGGCCCGACCCGGCCCGTGGCCCTATGAGGGGCGTCCAATGAAAGGGGAAGTTTGTATAATGTTCGTGACGCCACCTGTGGTACTCGGTCAGGGTGACTGACGCTGCTTAGGGGTCCGCTGGGGTGATGTTATGGCAGCTAGATGGTATACCTTCCCACAGGTGAAGTGTATCCCCAGGGCTTCCGAGAAGTGTAAATGGAGATGGTGGAAATTGTCAGGTGCAGTGAATAACGAGGACATAAGGTTGCAGTCTCTTTACCTTTTACTGGAAGTTTCAACATCCACAGTCCAGGGTACAGACCACAGGGTAGGCAGAGTCCGGCCGGTCCAAAGGCAAATCCAGAGTCCCCTTATCCAGGTGGAAATCAGTAGCCTTCCTACTAGCGCCTATGTGTTGTAGTACCTCCCTGCTGAGCAACTCGGTAAGGTCCTCACAACTCTTGCCGATGTTCTAGATATCTTCCTCTCCGTCCCCCAGATGGTATGGATAGGACGAACCCGTATGACTGATGGCCTGAGGCTTGTTTATAGGGACCCTAGAGACGCCCCGACCCCCACAATTTGCCACCGTGTCTTCTTAGGTATTAAGGTCGGGCAGCCAACTTGGAATTGACTGTCCTGCCGGTCTCTGAAGTAAAGCTTAGAGTCAATTACTCCCTCAGTGTTCCGGCCACCGGCTACGCGCCTCAGAAAAAAGCAGCCTATTTCAGGGCAGAACTCCTCCTGGTGTTTTCTCCTTGTGCTGTGACTTCATTTCTCACCCTCTACAACACAGTTCTCTTCGCGTCCTTTCTTAGGATGCTGCCGCACGTGTGGCAGGCGCAGCTCCATAGCTTTCTATCCCGCTAGGCCTCTGTCAGGATCCCACCCCTGACAGGGACCCTCTGTCTGCAGCTCCGATGTTCCTCCTTTCCCCCTGTCTGCCTGACAGGTACTCACTGGGTCAAACCCAGGCAGCGTCTGACTAACTTTCTATCCAAACCACCAGTTTTACCCTTCTGTGAGGAGTGCCCTACTAGATAGGAGCGTAGCTCCCCCTGGTGGATTGGAGTGTGAAGTGTGGTGTATGGTTTGTGATACCTGGAAAGATGAACTCCTTTATTACCTTCAGACATAATATCACTCCCCTGGTGGAAGAATGACATTACTGCAACGACGAGGACTCTGGGATGCTGCACTTGCTCAGTGGTACCCGGGAGCCGTCACTGAACCCCTCCCGGGTCTCTGCTCCACGCTTCAACTCACTTCGCAGAGTGCAGCCTGCCCCTGCCTTCTCTTTCCTTCAGTGGGAACTCTCTGGCTTTTCCCGCGCTACACTCTCTCTCATCCTCCTGCTTGCCACGCCCGTTCTCTCCAGGTCATGGGTCCTGTCCAGCTCCCATTTCCTTCACCCCTACAAGACTGGATGCAGCCTCGGCAGTTCTGGACCCGGTATTGCACAGACAACCACACCTGGTCTTCCTCCTTAACCCCTTATTGACCGCCTTTAACGGCGGTAGTTAAGGGTACTTAAACCACAGAGCCGTTAAATAACGGTGCTGTGGAAAAAATGTATAGCGCCCCCCATAGTCGGATTTTCTCTGGGGTATCAGTTGCTGGGGGTAGCCGAGACCCCAGAGAACAAGATTTGGGTCGTTTTTTACCGACCCCCGGGATGCGATCGCCTGTAATTAACCGTTTACCGACAACAGCAAAAAAAAACACGATTTGCCATTTAATTTTTCTGTCCTCTGATGTGATCGCCATCTTCTTCCAGCAAAAAAATGGCGGGAGCATGCGCAGTGCGCCTGCCGGCCGGCACCCGGCAGATCTTTGGGGTCTCGGCTGCCGGGGGTAGCCAAGACCCCAAAGAACATGATCGGGATTGGTTTTTACTGACCCCTGTTTTGCGATCGCCAGTAATTAACCGTTTACCGGTGACCGCAAAAAAAAAGAGATGTGTCTGTCATTCTCTATCCTCTGATGTGATCGCATATCAGAGGACAGAGAAATAGGGGGATAGAGGACCCTGTCATACTTACCGGTGTCCCTGGGTCCTCCTGCGTCCCCTCCTTGCCGCTGGCTTCTTAAGAAAGAAAATGGCGGGCGCATGCGCAGTGCGCCCGCCGTGATCTGCCGACCGGCAGAGAAGATTCTTCCTCTTGTTTCATTTTGGTCACTGTGATAGATCCTATCACAGTGATCAAAATAACAAAAAATTTGTAAATAACCCCCCTCTTTATCACCCCCTTAGTTAGGAAAAAATAAAAAAATAAAAAAAGTATGTATTTCCATTTTCCAATTAGGGTTACAGTTGAGCTAAACTGAGTTGGGCTAAAGTTAGGGTTGGGGCTAAAGTTAGGGTTGGGGCTAAAGTTAGGGTTAGAATTGGGATTAGGGTTAGGGTTGGTATTAGGGTTTGGATTAGGGTTAGGGTTGGCATTAGGATTAGGGTTGGCATTAGGGTTAGGTTTGGGATTAGGGTTAGGTTTGGGATTAGGGTTAAGGTTAGGGTTGGGATTAGGGTTAGGGGTGTATTGGGATTAGGTTTGGGATTAGGGTTAGGTTTTGATTAGGGTTATGGTTAGGGTTGGGATTAGGGTTAGGGGTGTTTTGCGGTTAGGGTTGTAATTAGGGTTGTGATTAGTATTATGGATCGGGTTGGGATTAGGGTTAGGGGTGTGTTGGGGTTAGGGTTGGAGTTAGAATTGGGGGGTTTCCACTGTTTAGGTACATCAGGGTGTCTCCAAACGCGACAGACAATTTTGCGCACAAAAAGTCAAATGGTGCTCCCTCCCTTCTGAGCTCTGCCGTGCGCCCAAACAGTGGTTTACACCCACATATGGGGCATCAGCGTACTCAGGACTAATTGGACAACAACTTTTGGGGTCCAGTTTCTCCTGTTACCCTTGCGAAAATAAAAAAAATTGGGGGCTAAAAAATCATTTTTATGGAAAAAAAATGATTTTTTATTTTCACAGCTCTGCATCAAACTTCTGTGAAGCACTTGGGGGATCAAAGTGCTCACCACACATGGGGTCACTTGTGGGGGATTTCTACTGTTTAGGTACATCAGGGGCTCTGCAAACGCAACATAACGCCTGCAGATCATTCTATCAAAGTCTGGATTCCAAAACGGTGCACCCCCCACATATGGCGTATCAGAGTACTCAGGATAAATTACACAATAAATTTTGGGGTCCAATTTCTCCTGTTACCCTTGTGAAAGTAAAAGTTTGGGGGTGAAAATATCATTTTTGTGGAAAAAATATGATTTTTTAATTTCATGGCTCTACATTATAAACTTCTGTGAAGCAGTTGGGGGTTCATAGTGCTCACCACACATCTAGATAAGCTCTTAGGGGGGTCTAGTTTCCAAAATGGGGTCACTTGTTGGGGGTTTCTACTGTTTAGGTACATCAGGAGCTCTGCAAATGCAACATGATGCCCGCAGACCATTCCATCAAAGTCTGAATTTTAAATCGTCACTACTTCCCTTCCGAGATCCGATGTGTGCCCAAACAGTGGTCCCCCCCACATATGGGGTATCAGCGTACTCAGGACAATCTGGACAACAAATTTTGGGGTCCAATTTCTCCTATTACAATTGAGAAAATAAAAAATTGCGGGCTACAAAAATAATTTTTGAGGGAAAAAAAAGGATTTTTTATTTTCACGGCTCTACGTTATAAATTTCTGTGAAGCACTTGGGGATTCAAAGTGCTCATCACACATCTAGATAAGTTCCTTAATGGGTCTAGTTTCCAAAATGTTGTCACTTGTTGGGGGTTTCCACTGTTTAGGCACATCAGGGGCTCTCCAAACGTGACATAGCGTCCGATCTCAATTCCAGACAATTCTGCATTGTAAAAGTCAAACGGAACTCCTTCTCTTCCAAGCTCTGCCATGCGCCCAAACTGTGGTTTACCCGAACATACGGGGTATCAGCGTACTCAGAAGAAATTGCACAACAACTGTTGTGGTCTAATTTCTCCTGTTACCCTTGTTAAAATAAGAATTTGGGGGTGAAAATATTATTTTTGTGTAAAAAATAAGATTTTTTTATTTTCACGATTTTATGTTATAAACTTCTGTGAAGCACTTGGGGGTTCAAAGTGCTCACCACACATCTAGATAAGTTCCTTAAGGGGTCAAGTATCCAAAATGGTGTCACTTGTGGGGGTTTTCCACTGTTTAGGCACATCAGGGGCTCTCCAAACACGACATGGTGTCCGATCTCAATTCCAGCCAATTCTGCATTGAAAAAGTCAAACGGAGCTCCTTCTCTTCCAAGCCATGCCGTGTGCCCAAACAGCGGTTTAAACCCACATATGGGGTATCGACGTACTCAGGAGAAATTGCACAAAACATTGCAAGGTTCATTTTCTCTTTTTACACTTGCAAAAATGAAAAAAATTGGTTGGTTTTGAAGTAAAATGTTTGCATGTTTGTTTCCTTCCACATTGTTTCAGTTCCTGTGAAGCATGTAAAGGGTTAATAAATTTTTGAATGTGGTTTTGAGCACCTTGAGGGGTGTAGTTTTTAGAATGGTGTCAAGTTTGGGTATTTTCTGTCATGTACACCCCTCAAAGTGATTTTAAATGTGAGATGGTCCCTAAAAAAAAATGGTTTTGTAAATTTTGCTGTAAAAATGAGAAATCGCTGGTCAATTTTAACCCTTATAACTTCTTAACTTGTGCTGATATAAAGTAGACATGTGGGAAATGTTATTTATTAACTATTTTGTGTGACATATCTCTCTGATTTAAGGGCATAAAAATTCAAAGTTTAAAAAATTGCAAAATTTAAAAACTTTTCACCATATTTCCGTTTTTTTCATAAATAATCGCAAGTAATAGTAAAGAAATGTTACGACTAACATGAAGTACAATATGTCACGAAAAAACATTCTCAGAAACAGCGGGATCCGTTAAAGCGTTCCAGAGTTATAACCTCATAAAGTGACAGTGGTCAGAATTGTAAAAATTGGCTCGGGGTTTAAGTACCAAATTGGATGCGTCACTAAGGGGTTAAACGGCTATGACAGAGGACTGGATGCCATAACAGGACAGCACAAATCAAATTGCTTATCTTGAGTATGAATTCATACAGATGTGTTGAATATGGGTATTTATATATTTACAGGAAAGAAAACCAAGACCATCAATGAGTTCCATAAACCAGACAATGATAGAAGGCTTTATACTTAAAGGAGTCGCAGATGTTCCTGAGCTACAAGTTTTCCTATTCCTTCTGGTTCTTCTGATCTATCTCATGTCTCTTATTGGAAATTTGACCATTATACTACTGGTCTGCTTTGATCTCCACCTTCACACGCCCATGTACTTCTTCCTGTTCAACTTGTCTGTGATCGATATATCTAACTCCACTACAACGCTACACAACATTTTTGTTGTCTTCATAACACAAAACCACATGGTTTCTACCTTTGCCTGTATGAGCCAGGCATATATTTCTGCTCATTAACCAGTAACGAGATCTCCATTTTGGCCGCCATGAGTTTTGATCGCTACGTAGCCATCTGTAGACCTCTACATTACCACTCAGTCATGAGTTGGAGAGACTGTGCCCTGCTGGCGTCAATCAGTTGGGGTTTTGGGTTCGTAGAGATGGTTCCTATTCTTGTGTTCATTTCAAGATTCGCTTGTTACATTTCCAAGGAAATCAATCATTATTTTTGTGACGTTTTGCCCATCCGGGACATCACGTGTAGTGACACTTCTTCTTTGGACCTTTACATTCTTATTCTTGCCAATGTTAACATTTTTATATTACTCTTCCTGACTATAACTTCCTATGTTTTTATCATCGCATGCATTTTAAGAATAAGCTCAAGTACCGGCAGATGTAAAGCTTTGTATACATGTTCCTCGCACATCACGGTGGTTGTGACCTTCTATTCTTCTATCGTCTTACAGTTACAGTACATTGTAACGGTTTCCGGGAAGAACATGGGTTCCAACTTAATCTTGTCCCTGTTTAACACGGCCATTGTCCTCATGATGAACCCACTGATCTACAGCTTAAAAAATAAAGACGTAAAATCAGCCCTACGACGAAAGTTGAAAATGTGTGAAAGAAAATAAACAGTAATTGTAGAAATTTTATTTAAACTTTTTGAATCTTATGGTCGAAGCAATGATGCAGGATCGTTCCACCAGGTCATCGTAAAATAATATTAGTGAGATTTATTATGAAGACTGTTGGTTTTAGTAGGATCACGAATCACATTATGAGTCTTTGCTTTTGGTGGCATAAGTCCAATAAAATCTTGGTTTTATTTTGTGAATAAAAGCTGAAGTCCAAGGTTAAGAATTAGAGAAGAGTCAATTTGCCAAAATTTGAATTAGGCAGATTTGCTCAAATTCGGCTGGAAAATTTGATCTGCATCAAAATTATGTGATGGTAATCAAGTGCCGCAATTTCCTGAAAAAATAGTTTTTGATGCTGAGGTTTCCTGACCCCTAGGGTTAAAAACAAAAATATGAAACTCGCATCGTCTCTTACCTGTCAATATCACAGATACCCATTAATCATAGTAATGTATGGGTAAGGGCGCACAACAAAAATTAGGAAAATATAGGAACAAAAATATAAATATGGAAGTGCTACATCAGGTCGTGTACATGAATTGTAAAAGGGGAAGAGGATTCTGGGAACCCCTATAGCATCCCATCTATGTGAGTTGTATAATAATATAGTCAAAAGTGGTCATCTCCCGGATCGGTTTAACGAAGCGGTCATCATTGTTCTTCCAAAACCGGGCAAAGACCACATGCAAGTTGAGGGATACAGACCAATTTCATTCATTCTGATTTCAAATTTTGGCCAATCGAATTAAAAAAATAATTCCAAATTTGATTACACCCCAGCAAACTGGATTTGTACATGGGAAACCTATTACATATAAAATTAGAACGGCATTGGGAGCCATATCTTACAGTAGACTACATAGACATATGAAGACCATTGTGGTCAGCTTGGATGCCGATAAGGCATTTGATAGGGTAGCCTGGGACTATCTGCATGATTTACTAACATTCAGAAATTTTGGCCCATGGTTTTACAATGCTGTTAAAGCAATTTATAAAGACCTGGTGTCCAGGTTGTCCATAAATAATACCATGGCGAGGCCTTTTGAAATTCAGCGGGGTACACGTCAAGGCTGCCCACTGTCTCCCCTACTGTTTGATTTGGCGCTGGACCCACTCCTGAGAACTTTACAGAATGCGACGGCATTCGAGGGCATAAAGGTCGGGGCTACCTCAATAAAAATTTCAGCTTTTGCTGATGACATACTTTTATTCATTGCTAACCCAGCCCAGGCAGTTCCAGCCATAATGAAGGTTCTGAAAGATTTTGGCAAGTGTTCAGGCTTCAAAATCAATTGCAGCAAATCTGAAGCCTTAGCACTCTTCAGATCGGGGAGATTGCATGATCCCTTATTCCCATTTCATTGGAGCCAAGAGTCTATTAAATACTTGGGTATACAGCTCCCAGCAGACCCGTCCATTTTATATAGAATCAATTATAGACCATTAATATCATCAATAACCAGTCTCCTAAACTCTTGGAAGCATTTCACATTATCCTTTTCAGGTCGAGCCACCTGACTAAAATGATAGCGTTTCCTAAACTGATGTATGCTTTTCAGACTCTTCCTCTACCATTATCCCGAGCAGATCTCAAACTGTTTAACACAGCTTTTCGAAATTTATCTGGGGTGATATGGGTAGGACAAGCATAGGACTAGTAAAATTGCAGGCATCAAAGGCAGAGGGCAGAATTAACTTCCCAGATATAGGCAAGTATAACTTGGCAGCTAATTTTAGATACGCCATAGACTGGATAGTCTCTCATTTCGCTAATATCAGTCTAGAACAACAACTATGTCCACACATCTCATTGTCAGCTATATTGCATTGGGCGGGGAGGAACTTCCGGCCGTGGTCCAGGAACATCCAACACTGTGGCAAACAATACTGACTTGGAGACGATGTAGAAGGCTTTGCAAACTACGTACCGGGCTATCCCCATTCCAACCATTTTTAGGTCATCCTGGTTTCTTAAAAAGCATTCCACCATCGTCTTACAGACTTCTCGCAGATCAGGGATGCACACAAGCAATAGATTTAACCCCTTCATGACCTTGGGATTTTCCATTTTTCCGTGTTCGTTTTTCGCTCCCCTCCTTCACACAGCTATACCTTTTGTATTTTTCCGTCAATATGGTCATGTGAGGGCTTATTTTTTGTGGGACGACTTGTACTTTTGAACGACACCATTGGTTTTACCATGTCATGTACTAGAAAACGGGAAAAAAAAATTCCAAGTGCGGTGAAATTGCAAAAAAAGTGCAATCCCACGCGTGTTTTTTGTTTGGCTTTTTTGCTAAGTTCACTAAATGCTAAAAATGACCTGCCATTATGATTCTCCAGGTCATTAAGAGTTCATAGACACCAAACATGTCTAGGTTCTTTTTTTTTTATCTAAGTGGTGAAAAAAAATTCCAAATTTTGAATGGGGCGAAACTTTTATATATATATATATTTTTTTTTTTAAGCATTTTTTTTTTTATACTTTTGCCGTGCTTCAATAGCCTCCATGGGAAGCTGTCACAACTCAATCAGCTCAGCTACATAGGAGCGATGCTCAGATTGCTCCTATGTAGCTGAATTACAGGCTTGCTATGAGCGCCGACCACAGCGTGGCGCTCACAGCGAGCCAGCATCAACAACCATAGAGGTCTCAAGGAGACCTCTGGTTGTCATGCCGACGCATCGCTGACCCCCGATCACGTGACGGGGGTCAGCGATGAGCGCATTTCTGGCCGGATGGCCGGAAGCGGTAGTTAAATGCTGCTGTCAGCGGCATTTAACTAGTTAATAGCGGCGGGTGGATCGCGATTCCACTCGCCGCTATTGCACGCTGTTTTGTACAGCTGACATGTCCCGGCTTTGCAGAGGCTCACTGCCGGAGCCCCCATTAAAGCAGGGGATCTGACCTCAGACGTACTATCCCGCTGTTTAATAACAATCCTTTTCTCTTCCTTCAGGTGCGTCGTTTGGTACAAAAATGCCTGTCGGGTGGAGGTGTGGTGGATGGGAGGAAAAGCATGGATGGTTTTCTCAGAAATGCAAGATCACAGTCGGCATCCACAAGTAGCATTTAGTCTTTACGATGCAAAAAGGGTTCCCTGAAAAATGCCCACAGGAAAATTGCCCACGGAAAAATGCCCACACGGAAAATTGCCCACACGGAAAATTGCCAATTGCAGCATCACAAAGTTTCAGATCTATATTTGAGGTGAAAGGTGAGGATGTTCACATAATGTGATCAACTCTTGATTTACAGCTGACCTAGTGCAAAACTGCAAACATGCTGAAGATCTGTGGTTTGTAGCAGTCTGTCATTCTCAGCAATAGATTGGTCTAGTCTGCTCTCCTCTCTCACTGATTCTGCCTTAGGCTACTTTCACAATAGCGTTAACTGCAAACCGTCTCAAAACGTCTTTTTTCAGAAAAAACGCATCCTGCAAAAGTGTTTGCAGGATGCGTTTTTTCCCCATAGACTTGTATTGGTGACGTATTGCGACGGATTGGCATACGTCGTGGACGTTGTACAACGGATGCGTCGAAATTTGGCGACACGTCGTCGGCAAAAAACGTTGATTGTAACGTTTTTTGTCTCCGCCTAAAAAACGTGTCGCGACGCATCCTGCGGCATGCGTCGTTGGCTACAATGGAAGCCTATGAGCGACGGATGCGTCGGGACACGTCGTACGACGCAACATGTCGTACGACGCAATGCAGCGCTGCAATACGTTTTTTTACACTGAGCATGCTCAGAAGAAGGATTTTGTTGCCAATTGGCCAGACACCCCCAAATCTATATAAACCTGGCCTGGGCCTTCAACCCCACATATATGGCCACGTATATAAGTGACACGTATTTAAGTGCCACGATATTTCAGTGGCCACGTATATAAGTGCCACGTACATAAGTGCCACGTATTTAAGTGCCACGTATATAAGTGCCATGTACATAAGTGCCACGTATATAAGTGCCACGTATTTTAAGTGCCACGTATTTCACGTAAATGCCACGATATTTCAGTGCCACATATTTCAGTGCCACGCATTTAAGTGCCACGCATTTACGTGCCACGATATTTCAGTGCCACGTATAACCACGTAGTTATAGTATTTATAGTACGTGGCACTTAAATACGTGGCACTGAAATACGTGGCACTATGACTGTCAGAAAATGTTCATTAAACGGTTAGGGGTGAGGTTAGGGGTAGGGTTAGGGTTTAGATCCCTTTATCATCATCCGTAGTTCATTTATCGGATGTATCCAGAGCCGCCTCCGTCTCCGTTGCTGCAGAAGCATCCTACGTTTTTCCGCTGCCGCCTCCTTCTCCCGCACTATGATATCCAGGCGATTCGTCTCAAAGATAACGTCGGTAGCCAAACTCGCAATCCTCACAAGAACACCTTCCATCGCTGCCGCAAAACTAAAACCCTCAAAGATGGGCTGTAAAAACAGTAACTATATAGTTTTCCATATTTTCCAGTAGCCAATCAAATTTGGGAGCCTCCCATTTTAAAAACAGATCCGTCGGAAAAACGGATGCAACGGATGGTAAAAACGTATGCAACGTATGCAACGCATCCAGTATTTTCGACGGAAACATTTAGCGGATTTGCGACGGATCCGTCGAAATGCTGTATGCGTGGCATACGTTTGTCACCGTTTTTCACTTTTTTTACGCATCCGTTTTTTCGGCAAAAAAGACGTTTTGAGACGGTTTGCAGTTAACGCTAGTGTGAAAGTAGCCTTACTCCTCCCACCAGCCCAGAGCAGCAGCACATGCAGAACCAGCAGCAGTGTGATCCAGAGGAGCCATCACTGCCATCAGTACTCACAAAAGAATCACTATTATTTGTGGAGTTACATGGGACTGCAGGTCAGATCTAATACATTATCATCTCAGTGGGTGCCCACCAAAAGCAGGGTGCTGCTGGCTGAGATAGATGGTCCTGGAAGCCCAGAAGGCACCGCAGAAAGGTGTGATTGTGTCAGAGGAGCTGAAGTGCCATAGCAGCTCCACTCTCCCATTGACTTCAGTGGCAGTGAGTCTGGGGTCTGCACTTCCTTCCCTGTCCACTTATGACTACCAAGAGTAAGAGTGAACAGACCCTACCTAGTTATGTATCATACACATATACTACAGGTGCAGGCATAGGATGGAAGGAAATGCAGAGTGGATTTGAATAAGGGTATGTGCACACGTAGAATGGTCGTCTGCGCGTTTTTCCTGCGGATTTACCGTGGTTTTTGTGCGGATTCCACTGCGGTTTTACTCCTGCGGTTTTCTATTATGGAGCAGGTATACAACCGCTGCGGATTCCGCACAAAGAATTGACATGCTGCGGAATGTAAACTGCTGCGTTTCCGCGCGTTTTTTTCCACAGCATGTGCATTGTACAGTACATTGTACTGTAAACGCATGGGAAACCGCTGCGGACCCGCAGCTGCGGAAACGCTGCGGATCCGCAGCAAAATCCGCAGCGTGTGAACATAGCCTAAGGGTCTCTAGGCCCAGACACACCACAATGAGAGTAGAATTATTGTTAGCACAGTGGAATGACAACTCCTAAGAACAGAATCCGTACTCTGGAACTAGGGATGAGTGAACCGAACCTGGAGAACCTGCATTTTCTTTGCTGCCTGTGTTGTGCTGTATTGTATTTCAATGGAGCCCATGGAAGTCAAGGACAATCACCCGGCAGCTAATTATTTGCAGGTGTGCAATGACTTAAGTTATTGTTGTTATTAGAACTCCTTTAATAAACTGTTCTTAATAAACTTGTTCGTAGTTTTTTTATGTGGGCAATTTTTGCCGACATTCTTCTGTGCTACATAGCATCTCACCTATAATTCTATACTATTCTCTGTTCTGTTCTCACATATACCTGCATACTATCCCCCTGTCCTGCAGAGCATTTAACCTATAGATCTTTGCTATTCTCTGTCCTGCAGAGCATCTCACCTATAAGTCTATATTATTCTTCTGCTCTGCAGAGCATCTCACGTATACCTGCATACTATCCCCCTGTCCTGCAGAGCATTTAACCTATATGTCTTTGCTATTCTCTGTCCTGCAGAGCATCTCACCTATAATTCTATATTATTCTTCTGCCCTGCAGAGCATCTCATGTATACATGCATATACTATCCCCCTGTCCTACAGAGCATTTAACCTATAATTCAGCCTGTGGGCAATTTTCTGTGGGCATTCTTCACCTTGCACCTCAAATATCATGGATCTGAAACTTTGTGATGATGCAATTGGCAATTTTCCATGTGGGCAATTTTCCGTGTGGGGAATTTTCCATATGGGCAATTTTCCGTGTGGGCAATTTTCTGTGTGGGCAATTTTCTGGTCACCAGATCTTGGCATACAGTAGCTATACGGATATGGCTCTATTAATATTACACAGGGTCTATATTACCCCATATTTCCAATCTAAAATGTCTCCTTCAACTCTTTATTCAAGCTCTAAATGTTAAACATGAAACACTGATATATATCATCATTTGTTCAAAAATACAAGAGATGTGGGGCATCATACATGCGGAGCTACAGAAGATGTGTGGGATCACCTTCTCACTCACACCACAGTGGGCTATCTTTAATATTCTGGAAGAAACCCAACGTAAATTACCCAAACATATTAAAGCTACTCTCACGATGTGGGCCTCGGCAACTAGGAAAAGCATATTGCACCACTGGATGAATCCAACTATACCACCACAATCCATTATACACACTAAGATTATGTTCCTTTTCAAAATGGATTGGTTGGATGCGTTGACCAGTAAGGAAAGATTGTCCGGGAAATTTCTAAATACATGGTCTCGCTTTATTCCATCTCTTCCTTTAGGGATTAAAAGCAAAACTACGAGCTCAATTTGAGAATACCGAATGGTATCTAATGCAGCGAATAGGTGGTCATACACCAATTCCATAATACAATTCAAATAATAGGTGCACGCAGAGAAGGGTAGGGTGGGCTTGGAGAGGGTTAGGGTAATTGGGCATTGGTATTGTTATATGATTTGCCTAAATGTACTGTTTATATGTTCTGTTATATTACATTTAATAAAAAGAATTTAAAAAAAAAAAAAAAAAAGGGAAGAGGAAAAGGCTACCTGTAGAAACGTGCACACTCCAGTGTGTAAAAAGCATATAATTTTTATTAGACAAGAAAACAATAAGCAAAAAATATAAAAACAATTAAAAATATATACTCAGGGTTCCCCGACCTAAATACCAATTTTTTTTTTTATATATGGACAGATATGTAACAGCATAATAATGTAATAGAATAATGATCTAATGCAGAAATATCGATCAAAAATAACACACATACCCATGGGTAATGAAGTCGAAAATACTAGGCAGAGCTCCAAGTCAAGGAAGGAAGGTTTACCTCCTGACAATGTAAACGCCAAGATGAAAGGCCAAGATAGTATGGAGGTGAAGCCTATACATCAGAGGCTGCCATTATAAAACAAGGAGTCAATGTAAACAGAGGCATCCCAAAAAAGAAAAAACATAGCCAGCCCATGCAAGGAGGAAAGTGGGCATAGGAATGGAGAGGGCTGTATGAGGAAATAAGATAAATCCATGTACACTATGTGCAGCAGCCAGAAAGGGATACCTACATGGAGAGCAGGGCCGGCCCGAACGTATAGGCGAATTAGGCGGCCGCCTAGGGCGCCGACCCTAAGGGGGCGCCAGAGAAAAAAATAGAAAAAAATTATAAAAAAATCTTTTCAAAAGGAAAAAAGTTTTAGGGATGGAAAGAAAAGTGTACATACATTTTTTTACCATAAATTTAAAAGAAAAACCATTGAGCTTCAATTTACACACAGAAAGGAGGCGCTAAACTACGGACGTGAGTCGTTTGCATCGTCTGCTGACAGGTGTTTGATCCCGCGCGTTTATTTTGCTCCTAAGTTTTCAAATGTTGGCAAAGCAAAGCAAACAACCAAAAATGCACACTTAGCACACACTACACTAAGGGGGCGCCCGAGAGAAAAAAATACGTATACTTAACCCTCCGTCAGGAACAATGGATCTGACAGGCGCAGCTCTTCTACTTTCATTTCTCCCTTCTCACCAGATTTTCAGGAAAGCCCCTCCCTCTAGATAGTCTCCTGGCTCTTATATCCCAAGTTTTCATCTACTGCCAAGAATAGTAGGGGCACAACAAAATAGTTTCGCCTAGGGCGCCGTAATCTCTTGGGCCGGCCCTGATGGAGAGGTGGTAGATCATTCATAGGTAAGAAAGATTCCAAGGCCACAGGAGATAAAGAGGTAGGGGCGGAGGTGGAAAAGCCGCCCAGCAGGTCTGGGAGCCGACCCTACGTCTATCGGCTTGGAGCTCTGCCTAATATTTTCTACTTCAATACCCATTGGTATGTGTGTGTTATTTTTTATTGATATTTCTGCATTATATCATTATTGTGCTAAATAATTATGCTGTTATATATCTGGTCACATATAAAAAAAATTGGGGGGGTATTCTGGTTTGGGAACCCTCTGTGTATATTTCTAATTGTTTTTATATTTATTGATTTATTGATTGTTTTCTTGTCTAATAAAATTATACACGTTTCTACAGGTAGCCTTTTCCTCTTCCCCTTTTTCAGATACCCATTAATCCTCTAATCCAGACCTGGGCAAATTGCGGCCCGCAGCCCACATTTGGCCCTCTGGCTGTCTCAATCCAGTCCGCAGACCGAGACAGTCAAGGGGCTGGAAAACAGAGGCCTATGGGATGCACCATGCCCGTCCGCCCGCTGTCTCAATTTGCACTGACTTCTTTGGTGGAGGAGGAGCCTCCGGCCACTTCCTCCACCAATCAGCATGTGAAACAGCGGATGCGATGTCATTTCATTGTGTCACCTGTGTACTGCGGAGAGTCAGCGCACTGGAGGCAGGAACAGAAGCAGAGCGCCAGGGAACAGGACCGAGGTATGTGGTGATCTTTTTTACCATGTGTATGGGATGTTTGCGTGGATATGGTGAGGCTATGGGGGCCTCATCCAGGACATGGGCAGGCTATGGGACTCATGCAGTATATAGAGAGGCTGTGTGGTGCCCATGCTGAACATGGGGAGGCTGTGTAGGGCCCATGCTGGTCATGGGGAGGCTGTGTGGGTTTCATACAGTATATTGGGAGGCTATAGGAGGCTCATGCAGTATATAGGGAGGCTGTGTGGGGCTCATGCAGTATATGGGGAGACTGTGGGGGGCCATGCTGTACATGGGGAGGCTGTGTGGGGCTCATGCAGTATATAGGGAGGCTGTGAGGGGCTCATGCCGTATATAGGGAGGCTGTGTGGGGGCCATGCTGTACATGGGGAGGCTGTGTGGGGCTCATGCAGTATATAGGGAGGCTGTGAGGGGCTCATGCCGTATATAGGGAGGCTGTGTGGGGGCCATGCTGTACATGGGGAGGCTGTGTGGGGCTCATGCAGTATATAGGGAGGCTGTGAGGGGCTCATGCCGTATATAGGGAGGCTGTGTGGGGCTCATGCCGTATATAGGGAGGCTGTGTGGGGCTCATGCAGTATATAGGGAGGCTGTGTGGGGGCCATGCTGTACATGGGGAGGCTGTGTGGGGCTCATGCAGTATATAGGGAGGCTGTGAGGGGCTCATGCCGTATACAGGTCCTTCTCAAAAAATTAGCATATAGTGTTAAATTTCATTATTTACCATAATGTAATGATTACAATTGAACTTTCATATATTATAGATTCATTATCCACCAACTGAAATTTGTCAGGTCTTTTATTGTTTTAATACTGATGATTTTGGCCTACAACTTCTGATAACCCAAAAAACCTGTCTCAATAAATTAGCATATTTCACCCGTCCAATCAAATAAAAGTGTTTTTTAATAACAAACAAAAAAACCATCAAATAATAATGTTCAGTTATGCACTCAATACTTGGTCGGGAATCCTTTGGCAGAAATGACTGCTTCAATGCGGCGTGGCATGGAGGCAATCAGCCTGTGACACTGCTGAGATGTTATGGAGGCCCAGGATGCTTCAATAGCGGCCTTAAGCTCATCCAGAGTGTTGGGTCTTGCGTCTCTCAACTTTCTCTTCACAATATCCCACAGATTCTCTATGGGGTTCAGGTCAGGAGAGTTGGCAGGCCAATTGAGCACAGTAATACCATGGTCAGTAAACCATTTACCAGTGGTTTTGGCACTGTGAGCAGGTGCCAGGTCGTGCTGAAAAATGAAATCTTCATCTCCATAAAGCATTTCAGCCGATGGAAGCATGAAGTGCTCCAAAATCTCCTGATAGCTAGCTGCATTGACCCTGCCCTTGATGAAACACAGTGGACCAACACCAGCAGCTGACATGGCACCCCACACCATCACTGACTGTGGGTACTTGACACTGGACTTCAGGCATTTTGGCATTTCCTTCTCCCCAGTCTTCCTCCAGACTCTGGCACCTTGATTTCCGAATGACATGCAAAATTTGCTTTCATCAGAAAAAAGTACTTGGGACCACTTAGCAACAGTCCAGTGCTGCTTCTCTGTAGCCCAGGTCAGGCGCTTCTGCCGCTGTTTATGGTTCAAAAGTGGCTTTACCTGGGGAATGCGGCACCTGTAGCCCATTTCCTGCACACGCCTGTGCACGGTGGATCTGGATGTTTCCACACCAGACTCAGTCCACTGCTTCCTCAGGTTCCCCAAGGTCTGGAATCGGTCCTTCTCCACAATCTTCCTTAGGGTCCGGTCACCTCTTCTCGTTGTACAGCGTTTTCTGCCACATTGTTTCCTTCCAACAGACTTACCATTGAGGTGCCTTGATACAGCACTCTGGGAACAGCCTATTTGTTGAGAAATTTCTTTCTGGGTCTTACCCTCTTGCTTGAGGGTGTCAATGATGGCCTTCTTGACATCTGTCAGGTCGCTAGTCTTACCCATGATGGGCGTTTTGAGTAATGAACCAGGCAGGGAGTTTTTAAAAGCCTCAGGTATCTTTTGCATGTGTTTAGAGTTAATTAGTTGATTCAGAAGATTAGGGTAATAGGTCATTTAGAGAACCTTTTCTTGATATACTAATTTATTGAGACAGGTTTTTTGGGTTATCAGGAGTTGTAGGCCAAAATCATCAGTATTAAAACAATCAAAGACCTGACAAATTTCAGTTGGTGGATAATGAATCTATAATATATGAAAGTTTAATTGTAATCATTACATTATGGTAAATAATGAAATTTAACACTATATGCTAATTTTTTGAGAAGGACCTGTATAGGGAGGCTGTGTGGGGCTCATGCCGTATATAGGGAGGCTGTGTGGGGCTCATGCAGTGTGTAGAAGGAGGCTGTGTGGGGATCATGCAGTATATAGGGAGGCTGTGTGGGGGCCATGCTGTATATGGGGGAGGCTCTGTGGGGCTCATGCAGTATATGCGGAGGCTATATGAGGCTCATGCAGTATATAGGGAGGCTCTGTGGGGCTCATGCAGTATATAGGGAGGCTGTGTGGGGATCATGCAGTATATAGGGAGGCTGTGTGGGGCTCATGCAGTATATAGGGAGGCTGTGTGGGGATCATGCCGTATATATGGAGGCTGTGTGGGGCTCATGCTGTATATGGGTTTGACTGTGTGGGGACCATGCTGTATATAGGGAAGCTGTGTGGGGGCCATGCTGTATATGGGGAGGCTGTGTGGGAGCCATGCTGTATATAGGGAGGCTATGTGGGGCTCATGCTGTATACAGGGAGGCTGTGTGGGGCTCATGCAGTGTGTAGAAGGAGGCTGTGTGGGGGCCATGCTGTATATGGGGAGGCTGTGTGGGGCTCATGCTGCATATAGGGAGGCTGTGTGGGGGCCATGCTGTATATGGGGAGGCTGTTTGGGGGCCATGCTGTATATGGGGAGGCTGTGTGGGGCTCATGCTGCATATAGGGAGGCTGTGTGGGGGCCATGCTGTATATGGGGAGGCTGTGTGGGGCTCATGCAGTATATAGGGAGGCTGTGTGGGGCTCATGCTGTATATGGGGAGGCTGTGTGGGGCTCATGCTGTATATGGGGAGGCTGTGTGGGGCTCATGCAGTATATGGGGAGGCTGTGTGGGGCTCATGCTGTATATAGGGAGGCTGTGTGGGGCTCATGCTGTATATAGGGAGGGTGTGTGGGGCTCATGCTGTATATGGGGAGGCTGTGTGGGGGCCGTGTGGGGCTCATGCTGTATATAGGGAGGGTGTGTGGGGCTCATGCTGTATATAGGGAGGCTGTGTGGGGGCCATGCTGTATACAGGGAGGCTGTGTGGGGCTCATGCAGTATATAGGGAGGCTGTGTGGGAGCCATGCTGTATATGGGGAGGCTGTGTGGGGCTCATGCTGCATATAGGGAGGCTGTGTGGGGGCCATGCTGCATATGGGGAGGCTGTGTGGGGGCCATGCTGTATATGGGTTTGGCTGTGTGGGGCTCATGCAGTATATAGGGAGGCTGTGTGGGGGCCATGCTGTACATGGGGAGGCTGTGTGGGGCTCATGCTGTATATAGGGAGGCTGTGTGGGGCTCATGCTGTATATAGGGAGGCTGTGTGGGGCTCATGCTGTATATGGGGAGGCTGTGTGGGGCTCATGCTGTATATAGGGAGGCTGTGTGGGGCTCATGCTGTATATAGGGAGGCTGTGTGGGGCTCATGCTGTATATGGGGAGGCTGTGTGGGGCTCATGCTGTATACAGGGAGGCTGTGTGGGGCTCATGCAGTATATAGGGAGGCTGTGTGGGGGCCATGCTGTACTGTATATGGGGAGGCTGTGTGGGGCTCATGCAGTATATAGGGAGGCTGTGTGGGGGCCATGCTGTATATGGGGAGACTGTGTGGGGCTCATGCTGTATATAGGGAGGCTGTGTGGGGGCCATGCTGTATATGGGGAGGCTGTGTGGGGCTCATGCAGTATATAGGGAGGTTGTGTGGGGGCCATGCTGTATATGGGGAGGCTGTGTGGGGCTCATGCAGTATATAGGGAGGCTGTGTGGGGGCCATGCTGTATATGGGGAGGCTGTGTGGGGCTCATGCAGTGTGTATAAGGAGGCTGTGTGGGGGCCATGCTGTACATGGGGAGACTGTGTGGGGCTCATGCAGTATATGGGGAGGCTGTGTGGGGGCCATGCTGTATATGGGGAGGCTGTGTGGGGCTCATGTTGTATATAGGGAGGCTGTGTGGGGGCCATGCTGTATATGGGGAGGCTGTGTGGGGCTAATGCAGTATATAGGGAGGCTGTGTGGGGGCCATGCTGTATATGGGGAGGCTGTGTGGGGCTCATGCAGTATATAGGGGAGGTTGTTTGGGGCTCATGCCGTATATAGGGGAGGTTGTGTGGGGCTCTTACAGTATATAAGGGGCTGTTGGGGGGCTCATACAATGTACAGAAGGGGCTGTACTTGGGTTCAAACGATACATAGGGGGATGTCAGCATACTTAATTCTGCTCAATATTAAGTTATACAATTAATTTTAATACAATTATCAATAATATATTAAAATATATTGATATTAATATTGAGCAGAATAAATTCCAGCCTATTGGTTTGACCCTCCACAATAGTCACGGTCTCATGTGGCCCCGTGGGAACATTAATTGCCCACACCTGCTCTAATCGATCCTTAAGCTCCATTCTTCTTTTATCAGGGGCTTCCATTACCAACAAGACCCTTGATACACATTATGACGTCAAAACCTACATCTCCTAACATGGTCACGTTGCTCCACATGAGGCAATGATGATCTCATTATGAATCAAGGTCTAGTTGTTGCCTGAAGCCCCGATGAGGAGGGATGGGAGCAGCTGGTTAAGGAGCATTTGCATAAAATTTCATATATAGAAATACTTTTGCCCTTCACACAATATAGGCTCTGTGGGAATGGCTGTCTGCAACCAAAGAGGTTTCCAATCATGGATGGTCTTAAAACAATAAAAGGAGGCATCCTCACCTTCTAGCGCCCTGAGGACCCAGCACTGGCCGGCTGAAGGTCTATTCAATTTGTAAATCAACATAATTGCTGCAGCCTGTGATTGGGAGTTGGCGACAACATGTCTGCCTGGGTCCCCGGGATATTTGTGAGGTGCATCGTTTGAGGTCAGAAGGATAATTGCAGGCAAAAGAAGCCCAAAATAGTAAGTTAGCAAGAAGAGGGGTAACACGTGTCAACTGATGCACATGGCCGCAAGTTGGTCAGAGTCTTGGAACCTTGAGGGTATGTACACATGTTCAGTAATTGGCAGCGCTTTGGACGCAGCACATCTTTGCTGCATCCAAAACGCTGACAGCTATTGAATGCAGGTGAATCCACATGTGTTCACTGAATCGTGCAGATTCACCATGTCAAATACATTGCACGGGTCTCCTCAAGATAAATAGACATGCTGTGGTCTGGAAAGACGTGCCGCATGTGCGTCTCCTCAGGTGAGCCGCGGGCATCTGCACGCATAGTGGACATGGGATTCATTGAAATCCCATCCACTCTGCTGTAACATCTCAACCTGAAGCGTTTACTGACCCTGTGCACCTACCCTGAGGCAAACAGCCCCTACCCCGAACTTAGAGTCATCCACTGCCACGATTAATGGTTTCTGGAGATCAGGTTGGATTAAAACTGGAGCGGACATGAAACACATTCAATTTAGTAAAGGATCGAATAGCATCCAGCAACCAAACTTTAACCCCATTACGATCTATAGGTACATCATTGGTTGCCTCTCCCTCTTTGATGCAGGCTCTGACTCTGAGCCTGCAATTTTCAGATACATGACAGCGGCCGGTGGAATTGCTATCCATCTGTAGCTGTTAAAATGTTAATTGTCGCTGTCAATCTCTGACAATGCCATCTAAATGTCCCGCTGAAAGCACAACACTAGCTCCGCCCATAGGCACCACTGTCACATTATCGCAGGGCGCTGATAGGTTGGCATGACAACCTGGGGTCTGCATGAGACACCTGTGAAAAAAACAAAGAAAAATTGAGCTGTCTTTTAAGTTGGTATACATGCAGCACATAAATGCATGTTCATAGGGTTCTTAGTAAACACATTATACACGAAGTAATCTCTGACACATGGTAAGATGTGGAGAAAAGGGGGTCAGTGGGTACTCTAGTCTGCTAGTGGAAGCCGCATGGACCAGGAATCATCCCACTGAACACCAGCTTTTCTTTTACCGTAGGCGTAATACTACTCAGACAACACAGGGTGAGGGTTAAACAGCGTGGCAATATTTTTTTGAACCACAAACAGGCAAATAACACATAGAATGGTCCCAGTAAATCACCCAAGATGATGCATATTAGAAAGTTCCACCCTTCCACCCACTACCTCACCTGTAGCACACACAGAGAGGAGGTATCAACAAGCATAGGAAGATCACATTCCATTGAGATACAAGGCCAGTTTACCGGAGGGTCCCAACCTGGCTTCTCCGAACAGCTCTATGGAGCCAGGTGCCCGGTGAGTCCAAATCCTGATTACCCCAAATGTATCTATGATTCAGTGATGGTCAATGGGGCAGATCTGTATTCTTTTGGCCGGGGTCCTCTTAGCTGGCATCCTGTAGAATGACAAATCTGTGTCCCTCGTGATGGAGCCATGATGTCTTGGCTGCTGTCTTGTAAAGAGTCTCTGGATGTCTTGGCTGAACCATGTTACAAAGAACCAGAGGCGCATATCCTCTTTTTATAGTTAACAACTGTCCTTCAAGTCGGCATCCAGAGGAAAGGAGAAGAAAGGAGACGAGAATAACTTGCATTGTTTAATTTAATCTATTTATCCTCCTCTATTTTACAAGTCAACAAACTGGCTGGCCTGGACAAAATGTAATCAACATATCAGCAAACATCATTGTTCTATGACAGCTGACAATACATTGTGGGAGCGGATATAAGATGCAAAGATTAGCCATTTAGAAATATCAATTTAACCAGCAAGAAGAGTCAAGCAAATACAATAATTCTTGGCACTCAGGAGAAATTTGTTGAAAGATTCAAAAAGTAGATTTTTATTTTAGTGCATCCAGATCAACATATAAACGTTTTCGGTCTCGACAACTGAGACCTTCATCAGATACGGTTGTCAATGCTGGAGAACACAGGTAGTGTGTGCAGGTCACACACTGCGTGTATAGCCAAGGAGCGGGAACGCAAGGCGCCTGGGATAATGGACGGCAGTATACGGCGCTTGTGATGAAGCGAGGTGCTCGCAGGGTGAGGAGCGCTGGATGGTACCGCTGCCAGGGGTGGAGAAGACGCTGCGCTGCTGTGCAAGGAGGCGCTCCCGGGGCTGCCGTATACTGCCGTCCATTATCCCAGGCGCCTTGCGTTCCCGCTCCTTGGCTATACACGCAGTGTGTGACCTGCACACACTACCTGTGTTCTCCAGCATTGACAACCGTATCTGATGAAGGTCTCAGTTGTCGAGACCGAAAACGTTTATATGTTGATCTGGATGCACTAAAATAAAAATCTACTTTTTGAATCTTTCAACAAATTTCTCCTGAGTGCCAAGAATTATTGTATTTGCTACCTACGGGTTGGATCCCCTACTTGAGCACCTCCCAAGAATCCCTGAGTGCCGTGGTCACTACTTCCCAGCAAGAAGAGTCATTTCAGACTGTTGACCAACAAGAACAACACATACATTCAAAAGTCAACATATAGATAACAGTCTATTCCTCCTGGCTTACTGAAAATAGACGTCTGGTTAATTAAGATAAGATGCTGTGTTATGTGGTTTAATATTAGACAGTGTAGGACTATCCCGAGCAGGGTCACCTATCTGATGGTGGGAGGGCTTAATGCCTTTTTTGATCAAAAACAGTGTTTACTAAGAACCCCATGTTATTTAAATGCACTTTTGCTTTTTGTCTTTTTTTTTTTTTTTTTTTTTTTTTTTTTTTTACTTAGGAGACTCATGTGGTTGTCTTTGTCGATCTACTATGAGCGCTGCCCAGTGGCCGGCGTTCATAACAGATGAGCATTCCTGCTGTGTGTAGCACAGGCACTCGGAAGATCACAACTTCAAGTCTCCTACGGAGACTATGGAAGCAAGTTAAAAAAAATTAATAAAATAATTTAAAAATATATATAAAAATATATATATATATATAAAAGTTTAAATCACCCCTTTTTGCCACATTCAAAATAAAACAGTAAAACCCCCCACATATATTTGGTATTGCTGCTTTCAGAAAGGCCCAGTCAGAATACAAAAATGATTAACCCGATCTGTAAATGGCGTAACTAGAAAAAAAAAAAATCAAAAACGCCAGAATTAAGTCTTTTTGGTCTCCACAAGATTGCAATAAAATACAATAACAGGCAATCAACCCCCAAATGGTATCAATAAAACATCAGCTTGGCACACAATAAGCCCTCACCCAGCCCCAGATCCCGAAAAATGTTGCTTTTTTATTTTTTTTTTCCTTACACCACTTGACTAAAAATAAACCTAGACATGTTTGGTATCTGCAAACTTGCAAAGACCTGGAGAATCATAATGGCAGGTCAGTTTTAGTATTTAGAGAACATGGTAAAAAAAATAAAATAAAAAACCTATTGTGGAATTGCACTTTTTTTGCAATTTCACTGAACTTTGATTTTTTTTTCTCGTTTTCCAGTACACTATGTGGTCAAATCAATAGACAAGCTGGGTATGTGATCCAAGAAAAATCAAGTGAACAATAGCAATTGGTTACTATAAAACTTAACCTTTAATAGGTTCATTAAAAAATATCATATGCAATTAGAACAGAATACAAAATAGAAAAGGAGCCCCAGTGAATAGCTGTGCCCTAAAAAACCCAACACAGAAAAGGAAAACAATTTACAAAAACAGCACAAGAAACGTATAAAATGACAGCGCTGTGATCTCTGAGTATGGGATACAATCAGAGATTTAGAGTAAACTGATCGATATTCTGCAAAACTGACCACTATGGAATGCTCATAGATAGAATTTGGTGAGGAAGCGTGGTTCCCTACATATATGTGGTTTCTTCTGGTTTTGCGGTTATGAATTTTTGCTGGTTCTGAAGCCTCTATGATACTTTGCTGCATTTTTACTGACAGTAACTATGGTTCATGATAGACAAATGAACTGACTAATTATGGTTTAAATGAACTTAGAAGCAGTATTGTGGTGACATTGCAATAGGAGGGAAAAGCAACATAGCTTATCAAGATCCTATGTTTCTCTATGACAAGATAACTCATAGTTGTATTCAATAAGCCACACGGATTTGTCTGCATGACAACAATACGATATTGACCCACACAGTGTGGCATTCTGCACATTAAGCTTGGCCAGTGTTTATACGGTAATTGGTATTCCAATTTATGGTTTTTTCCAAATATGCTCCTTCTTAAATGTTTTCATAAAGTTATCCTTTCGCCACCTAGATGGATATCTGCTTCACATCTCTGATTGTATCCCATACTCAGAGATCACAGCGCTGTCATTTTATACATGTTTCTTGTGCTGTTTTTGTAAATTGTTTTCCTTTTCTGTGTTGGGTTTTTTAGGGCACAGCTATTCACTGGGGCTCCTTTTCTATTTTGTATTCTGTTCTAATTGCATATGATATTTTTTAATGAACCTATTAAAGGTTAAGTTTTATAGTATCCAATTGCTATTGTTCACGTGGTAAAATCAATGGTGTCATTGAAAAGTACAACTCGTCCAGCAAAAACAGGCCCTCACATGGCCATACTGAGAGAAAAAAAAATGATGGCTCTGGGAAGCAGGGGAGCAAAAACAAAACATCTCAATGTAGTAAAGGGGTTGATATCAGGCCCCTTACGTGTGAGATCAGTAAGAAATTGAACCCAATCAATTTCCAGTTTCCATCTTTAACCCCTTTCTGCCAGCTGACGGAATAGTACGTCAGCTGGCAGAACCCCCGCTTTGAGGTGGGCTCCGGCGGTGAGCCCACCTCAAAGCCACGACATGTCAGCTGTTTTGTACAGCTGACATGTGTGTGCAATGAGCGCGAGCAGAATCGCGATCCGCCCGCGCCAATTAACTAGTTAAATGCCGCTGTCAAACGCCGACAGCGGCATTTAACTAGCATTCCACTGCTGACCCCCGTCACATGATCGGGGGTCATCGGTGCATTGCCATAACAACCAGGGGTCTCCTTGAGACCTCTATGGTTGTTGATGGCCGATTGCTTTGAGCGCCACCCTGTGGTCGGCGTTCAAAGCAACCCTGCATTTCTGCTACATAGAGGTGATCTGTGCTTCACCTCTATGTAGCAGAGGCGATCGTGTAGTGCATGCTTCTAGCCTACTATGGAGGCTATTGAAGCATGTCAAAATTTTTTTTTTAAAAAAGTAGTGTTTAAAAATATAAAAAAAATATATAAAAGTTCAAATCACCCCCCTTTTGCCCCAATCAAAAAACAATAAAGAAAAAAATCAAACCTACACATATTTGGTATCGCCGCGTTCAGAATCGCCCGATCTATCAATAAAAACAAAGGATTAACCTGATCGCTAAATGGCGTAGCGAGAAAAAAAAAGTCAAAACGCCAAAATTACCTTTTTTTGGTTGCTGCAACATTGCATTAAAATGCAATAACGGGCGATCAAAAGAACATATCTGCACCAAAATGGTATAATTAAAAACGCCAGCTCGGCGTGCAAAAAATAAGCCCTCACCCGACCACAGATCATGAAAATTGGAGACGCTACGGGTATCGGAAAATGGCTCAATTTTTTTTTTTTTTAGCAAACTTTGGAATTTTTTTTTTGCCACTTACTGTAGATAAAAGAGAACCTAGACATGTTTGGTGTCTATGAACTCGTAATGACCTGGAGAATCATAATGGCAGGTCAGTTTTAGCATTTAGTGAACCTAGCAAAAAAGTCAAACAAAAAACAAGTGTGAGATTGCACTTTTTTTGCAATTTCATCGCATTTGGAATTTTTTTCCGTTTTCTGTTACACGGCATGGTAAAACCAATGGTATCGTTCAAAAGTACATCTCGTCCCGCAAAAAATAAGCCCTCACATGGCCATATTGACGGAAAAATAAAAAAGTTAGGGCTCTGGGAATGAGGGGAGCGAAAAACAAAAAAATGAAAAAAGCTCCGGGGTGAAGGGGTTAAACCCTTCAGCAGATACAGTGAACCCCGGGAATGATAGTACATTTAGCCAATTTAGCAAACAAAGAAATTTTCCCTGAGCTTATGCAAAACAAAAAGGACATGCTCATAGTGTGAATCCAAACCAGGTGAAAACAAAATTAGAATCTCATCAAGGTATACTACAATAAAGCTTCCAATAATATAATTCATAAAGATCTGAAAAATTGCTGGCTCATTGGTTCAACCAAAAGGCTTAAAGAGATTTTCAAATAGACCCTCATACGTTAAAAGCTCTGTTTTCCATTCATCACCCTCCTGGAAGTGTATCAAATTGTAAGCCCCTCTATGATCAAGCTTAGAACACTATTTCACCCCCATAAGCAGATTATATAGGTGGGGGATGAATGGAAGTGGGTAAGTATTCTTAACCGTAATTTTGTTTAATTGACGGAAATCGAGGATGGAGGCCCCCCATCTTTCTTTTTAACAAAGAAAAGCCCAGCCTCACAGGCGAGGAGGACGGACGAATATAACACCTGCATAAACTTTTGCTAACATATTCTTTCATGGCGGTACGTTCACGACCCAATAAATTATACAGGTGAGCTTTAGCTAATTTGGCATTAGGGATGAGATTAATAGTGCAGTCATATGGAAGATGTGGAGGTAGTATCTCTGCCTCGGAGAACACATCTCCATAGTTTTTCATGTACCCAGGCAGACTTCCAGACTAGCGGAGTAAATTTTAACAGACTTAAGATACTTCTAATGAAAATTGGGGCCATCCCTCGATCCCATAGGGCAGCAGAGCTGTAACTCACATCGTCCTTAGGACCCTGTCAGTGGTGGAATCGGGACACTTACCTTGTGTCAAAAATGAATTCAATGTGAATAAGGGTATATGTGGCCTCCATTTATTTGAACTGGACATTATGTTTATATAGCTTCCCCGCTGCTGCTCGGTCCTTATTCACATTGAAGTAATTTTTAACACATTGTAAGGTATTCGTACTAGAGATTAGCACCATCCCGATTAGGCTACTTTCACATTTCCGTCGGTACGGGGCCGTCGCAAACCGTCGGCCCGATGTACGTTGTGCTAAATTTGGCACAACGTGGGCAGCGGATGCAGTTTTACAACACATCCGCTGCCCATTGTGATGAGCGAGGAGGAGGGGGCGGAGTTCCGGCCGCGCATGCGCGGTCGGAAATGGCAGACACGTCGCACAAAAAAAAGGTTACATTGAACGTTTTTTTGTGCGTCACGTCCGCCAAAACACGACCCATCCGGAGCACGACGGATACGACGTATGCCCGTCCGTCGTGTATACAAGTCTATGGGCAAAAAACGCATCCTGCAAGCACATTTGCAGGATCCGTTTTTTTAACATAACGACGGATTGCAACGGTGAACAAAAGACGGAAGTGTGAAAGTAGCCTCAGGCACATCTTGTCGCTAGTTGGATGACTTTTTTAATCAAAAAACGTGTTTACTAAGTACCCCAAGTTATTTATATGCACTATTGCTTTTTACTTACTTATAGCTGGGTATATGTTCATTTTGTTTCTGTTTAATGGTCAGTGTGAACACGCTCCTACACGTTGCATTTATAACAACTTATATTCCAGTTCATTTCCTTTGGCTTACTTACTCTACAAGTTTACTTCTTACTTTGTTTCACTTCTTGTTCGGAGCCCTTGAGATTTCATCGCTGCTCAGGAAAAGGTATAAGTGTTGGAATACAGTGAGAAAGAAGCATCTGCCGTGAATAATGCACCAGGGACGACCCGTGTACATCTTAACCTCATATTACTTCTTGTTCACGTCTTACATTATTATGGTGTGATGGTGTTATATTATTTTACTTCATCCTGTACAATATTACAGAAGGTAAGTGACTACTTTGAATTATCCAGTAGCCGACATGTCACGCATTATACATGTTTATTATAGTCTTCTAGGATTTTACACATTCTTGAAATTAAATATTTCTTTTGAGTTACGACGGTAAGGGCGCAGTCAGTTCTGGGGAAAATTTTTAGATCGCTGGCAAATTTAAATATCAAAAGATTCACCCATCTCTAACGGCAATCTTATGTCTGTCCAAACATTCAACTCAAGGCCAGGAAGAAGTAGCAAAGCTGTGGAAAAAAAAGATAATAGTCCAAATGTTATATTGCTATTAGAGATGAGCAATTTGATCCTGCTGGCCTGGTCCTTCGTCTAGTCCAAACATCTGTGGCAGCAGGTTTTCATCTCACTTCTGCGCTAAACCTCAATGGCTATCATCTTGGCTGCCTCCTACACTTACTAGGTCCTGTGAATAAATAATGTCGTGTGAGGTTAGTCCCATCATGATGTCGCAGGACCTAGTAACTGCTAAAGGATCTGAAGGACAGAGTTCGAGGATGCCGGGTGCAAAAGTGAAGACCGGCTGTGACAAAGGACTGGACGCCAGAACAGGACAGCGCAAATCAAATTGCTTATCTTGACTATGAATTCATACAGATGTGTTGAACATGGGTATTTATACATTTACAGTAAAGAAAACCCAAGACCATCAATGAGTTCCATAAACCAGACAACGATAGAAGGCTTTATACTTAAAGGAGTCTCAGATGTTCCTGAACTACAAGTTTTCCTCTTCCTTCTGGTTCTTCTGATCTATCTCATGTCTCTTATTGGAAATTTGACCATTATACTACTGGTCTGCTTTGATCTCCACCTTCACACGCCCATGTACTTCTTCCTGTTCAACTTGTCTGTGATCGATATATCCAACTCCACTACAACGCTACACAACATTTTTGTCGCCTTCACAACACAAAACCACATGGTTTCTAACTTTGCCTGTATGAGCCAGGCATATATTTTCTGCTCATTAACCAGTAACGAGATCTCTATTTTGGCCGCCATGAGTTTTGATCGTTATGTAGCCATCTGTAGACCTCTACATTACCACACAGTCATGAATTGGAGACTCTGTGGTTTGCTGGCGTCGATCAGTTGGGGTTTTGGGTTCATAGAGATGGTTCCTACTCTTGTGTTCATTTCAAGGTTCACTTGTTACATTTCCAAGGAAATCGATCATTATTTTTGTGACGTTTTGCCCATCCGCGACATCACGTGTAGTGACACTTCTACTTTGGACCTTTACATTCTTATTCTTGGCAATGTAAATATTTTTATATTACTCTTCCTGACTATAACTTCCTATGTTTTTATTATCACATGCATTTTAAGAATAAGCTCAAGTGCCGGCAGACGTAAAGCTTTCTACACATGTTCCTCGCATATCACGGTAGTTGTGACCTTCTATTCTTCTATCGTCTTACAATATATCGTAACAGTTTCCGGGAAGAACATGGGTTCCAACTTAGTCTTCTCTCTGTTTAACACGGCCATTGCCCCCATGATGAACCCACTGATCTACAGCTTAAAAAATAAAGATGTAAAATCAGCCCTACAACGAAAGTTAAAATTCTCTGAAAGAAAATAAATAGTAATCGGAGAAATTTTATGGTCGAAGCGAGTATGCAGGATCATTCCACCAGGTCATCGTAAAATAACTGATTAATGAGGTTCAAAATGAAGACTGTTTGTTTTAGTAGGATCACATATCACTGTATACGTCTTTGTTTTTGAAGGCATAAGTCCAAAAATATCTAGGTATCATTTTATGAAAAATAGCTCCTGTGTGAGGTTACGGGTTAGAGAGGAGTTAACTTGTCGAAAGTTGAATTAGGCAGAATTGGTCAAATTCGGCTGAAAAATGTTATTTGCATCAAAATAATGTGATAGAAGTTAAGTGCCTCAATTTCCTAAAAAATAGTTTTTGATGCTGAGGTTTCCTGACCCCTAGGGTTAAAAATAAAAAGATATGGAACTCACATTGCTTCTTACCTGCCAATATCACAGATACCCATTAATCCTCTAACTGATCCTTAAGCTCCATTCTTCTTTTCACTGGGGCTTCCATTACCAACAAGACCCTTGATACATATTATGACGTCAAGATCTGCATCTCCAAACATGGTCACGTTGCTCCACATGAGGCAATGATGATATCCTTATGAATCAAGGTCTAGTTGGTACCTGAAGCCCCGGTGAAGAGAAGACGGAAGCAGCAGCTTAAGGAGCAAGCGGAAGACTGGCAGGGACCTGCAGTGACAGGGACAGGTGAGAATATTTTGTTTTACAACTCTTTCGCTGTCCATATGGTGCCAACTGGTGATGGTTTTAAAATTTACATTCAATTTCATATATAGAAATACTTTGGTCCATCACAAGATCTCAAAAATATAGGCCCACTGGAAATGGCCATCTCACGAAAAAATTATGTCAAATCATGGATGGTCTTAAAACAAGATTCCGAGGCATCCTCATCTTCTAGCACCCCTGAGGATCCAGCACTGGCCGGCTGGAGGTCTATTCAATTCAATGTCTGCCTGGGTCCCCTGGATGTTTGCGGAGTGTATCGTTTGATCTCAGAAAGTTAATTGCAGGCAGAAGAAGCCTAAATAGTAGAGGGGTAACACTTGTCAATTGATGTTCCACCCCAAAGGACTATGGAAGAGCACACAAGCAGCTCCATCCTGCATCACAGTTGCTGTTGTGTACAAGAGATAAGCCCTCCTGGATAAGAGGAACCGCCATTTCAGAGAGAGACAGATAGAAGCCTAGTGCTGTAAGTGAAGACTGCATCCACCTACATGATGTAACGTTAGTCTGCTAGAAAAGCTGCAGTCAAACAGAGACCGGAGCAGCGGTGGACCAGAAGAGGGCAAGTAAAGTATAGTTTGTTATTTGGGCACATAGCTGTCCCTGTGGTGAGAAGTTTGATAAAAGTGTATCACCCCATTAGAAAGGTTCTTCCCATAGCCTATATGTTATCTACATAAGAGAATGGGGCCACGTTAGGTGGCTGCATGTACTTAGCCCTTTCCATCCATTTGTATGGAAGTTGCAAAAACTACGAGCTTGTGATATAGGGACTTGAGATAGTTTTGGGTCGAAAGTGGAGGCATATTCTGTTTTTTGGGGGATATATCTGACTAAAATACATCTTTTTCTCTTTTCTATTGTTTTAATTTTGTGTATTACATTGCAGCAAATTTCTATAGATTAACTTTCAGAATTGCATTGTAGTTAATTGTGGGTATACAAATGTGCACATACATACTGAGTTATCATTCCTTGGTAATATTCTGCATTTTGGTGGCTACCCTTTGTATTGTCTTATTGTCAGTATTTTGTGTCGCTCATCGGCCTCACCTAGCTTTCATTGCTTCGTGAGTCTTTTAATTTTTATTGTGTTCCTCAACAAAACAATTATTGTTTATATACATATGTTTGATTTCTGAATATTATGAGGCAACACTAATTTGATATTTTAGATTTAGGTCAGAGCCTGCAGGCAGAAGTTTGTTGAAAGAGGACAATCCCTTCAAAAACACCTCTCAAACTCCAAAGTGCCCAGCAGGTTCTGCGAACGTCTGCCATCCAGGAATAAGAAATTACTGAAGGAAAATTCAGCTTTTTTTTAACCTGTGATTTATTATTAACAGCACAACAAACACGGATACAAACAAGAGGAGAAAATACAAAATTCTCGCACAATAACAAAAAGTTCTCGTCTGTTCCTCTGGGGTGGAAGCTATAAAACATTTATACTAGAATCTTTTTTTTTTTTTTACATGGTTATAAAAGCCGTCATATATTACACACATACAGAAAGACATTACGATAGGAAGGAACGAGCCACCGTTATAGAACATGTAGGGGCCTGTTGTAAGGATTATCCACGGCTCAGAAGACAACCGTCAATCTGCTTAAGCAATGTCTTGGTAGGTCAGAACCTTCAACCTCACGGAGGACAAACCTGAGCTTGCGTTTCTTCTTCGTATTAGGTTTGTCGTCCAGTACAATATATACAGAACCAAAAGTGCAAAAGTACCAAATACTGTTAAACTCTGCAAAAATGTGCAACCCCATGACGGGATGGATGAGGGGCTTCTGCCCTCCAGACGCTGATTCACTGGCCGCTGATCTTCTCCCTCATGAGCTCCAGCATCATGTCCGAGTAGTGCTCCAGTAACTGCAGGGTTGGGGTGGAGAAGCTCCTCTCGTGGCTCGAGGACTCACTTGTAGAAGGGTTTCTCTGCCCGACTCCCACCAAGTCCATTTCACTTTGAATGTAATTGAAGGCATCAAAGAACAAAGATCTTAGACGAGACTTCTCTTCATGGCAACCACCACAGCCTTCAACCTGGATGAATAAAATTGGATAAAAATACAGTTGTGGCTAAAGCAGGTATGTCCCCAAATTTCACAATATAACCTGCATACATTATTTAGCTCCTAGATTTTCAGAGTAAATACCCCAGCCTCACCAGGTCCAAGTCAGAATGGCTGTATAACTTATAATTCAGATATCAAGTCCTTATATTACATAATCCTTTAAAAAAAAAAAGTTTATACGCAGTCTCAACCCACTTAACCTGGCAGCTCCTCAGAGTCCGTCCTCCCTGCCGTCACCAATATCTCGCACTGCTCTGTACAAGCTGCAGCTTGTGGATCTTTTGAGTTCTCATCATAAAATCCTATTCTCATTATTGTAAAAGAGCCCACTGTCATGCCTACCAGGCTATACCATTCCCGCAGGCACCAAGTTAAATCACTATGCATTGGAGGAATAGGAGAAAAAGAAACCTACTGAGAGTCTGAAGGAAAATCATCAATCATTAGGAAACATGAAAGATAAGGCAGGCTTGGAAAGAGGAGAAGGATAAGGAAGGCGGGCTTGGGAAGAGGAGACAGAAGGGTTGGGAAGAGAAAAAGGAGGAGGAAGGTTTGGGAAGAGAAGGAGGAAGAGAAGAAGGAGGAAGGGAAAGAAAATCGAAGAAAAAAGGTGTAGGAAGAGAAGAAGGAGGAAGGAGTTAAGAGCAGAAGGATGAAGGGATGAAGGTGGGGGGGAAGAGGAAGAGAACAATTAAGGATGTCTAAGCCACTTTGGCGTGCAACCGTCACCTTGCACACTTGGAGAACAGAGCCTGAATAACGCATAGCACAGGAAGCCTGCAACGGTCTGGTACAACGTGCCGTGATACAGACTGGGGGCTTTCCGCTAGGATGTTGGTAAACGTCAACAATCAAACCAAATAAATCTTCAAAGGCTTGGTCTTGGAGGCCAGCAAGACTATTTCACAAACCTTTAGGAACAACGAAGAGTAAGTCCAAAGGGATGGTATAAGGAATGTTCAAAAGGATGAGATGGGCAGAAAAAGGGCAAGACTAACCTCATTTAAGTAGAAGAGGAAAAATCACAATAGAAAGTAAGCATGGAGGTTGGACTAAGTACCACCTTATCTTGGTGGGGGACCAGGAAGAGAAAAAAAAAAGATCTGTGGCCAGTTAAAAAAACATAAATCCTTGGACTGTTGGTAAGGGAATAATCACCTTTTCATGTATGGATGGGAGAGGAAAATACTTGACTGAGGGTTTGCAAAGCTGTCAAAAGACTAGAAGAGGAGCCTGTTTTATCCCGGAAGGGCCAAAGAAACTGGTCCTGGTCTGGGGCAAATAACTCTAGCTTGAGGCTTCAGATATAATTCTCATTCACATGGGCCAGAAAAGAACGGAACCTTCAAAAAGATCCAGCTGTTAAAGAGCTCTGCTAAGCTTGGACTGCTGAGAGGAGTTTGACGAAGGCAGATCTGCAGATGGAAACCACAGTAGACGAGGAGCAGGAGATAAGTTGCACAAAAGGGCAACTTGTCAGTATAAAGCCCCCGTCTCACATAGCGAGATCGCTAGCGAGATCGCTGCTGAGTCACTAGTTTTGTGACGCAACAGCGACCTCCATAGCGATCTCGCTATGTGTGACACGTACCAGCGATCAGGCCCCTGCTGCGAGATCGCTGGTCGTGTCGGAATGGCCTGGACCTTTTTTTGGTCGTTGAGGCCCCGCTGACATCGCTGAATCGGTGTGTGTGACACCGATCCAGCGATGTCTTCACTGGTAACCAGGGTAAACATCGGGTTACTAAGCGCAGGGCCGCGCTTAGTAACCCGATGTTTACCCTGGTTACCAGCGTAAATGTAAAAAAAAACAAACAGTACATACTCGCCTTTCGGTGTCCAGGTCCCTTGCCGTCTGCTTCCTGCTCTCACTGACTCCCGGCCGTACAGTGAGAAGTGAGAGCACAGCAGTGACGTCACCGCTGCGCTCTGCTCTCGCTGTACGGCGGCTCAGTCAGAGAGCAGGAAGCAGACGGCCAGGGACCTGGACACCGAAAGGCGAGTATGTACTGTTTGTTTTTTTTGGTAACCAGGGTAAACATCGGGTTACTAAGCGCGGCCCTGCGCTTAGTAACCCGATGTTTACCCTGGTTACCGGGTGCTGCAGGGGGACTTCGGCATCGTTGAAGACAGTTTCAACGATGCCGAAGTCGTTCCCCTGATCGTTGGTCGCTGGGGAGAGCGGTCTGTGTGACAGCTCCCCAGCGACCACACAACGACTTACCAACGATCACGGCCAGGTCATATCGCTGGTCGTGATCGTTGGTAAATCGCTATGTGAGACGGGGCCTTAAGAGAACCGATCTTCAGTCTTTTTGTGTGTTGTGACAGAAAGGCCCCCCCTGGTGGAGTTGACAGAAGCATTCTGCCCAAGAGCCAAGAATGTTGTCTCAAAGAAAGACCTGGCAAAGGATTCAATGCCGTGACAGCTTAGGTTTTCAACTGAAAGCTGCATCCACCATGGGATTAGTAGCCATCTTGGACAGATGAAACACTAGGAAGGAAATCCAAGAGGAACCACTGCTGGGGGACTTGGAAACACTTGGAAATAATCTCTTCCTGAAGGTGATGCAGTGGATATGAATGCTTAGCACAAGAGAAGAAGGTCTTGTCTGGGTGCTTCCATTCTTTTTGGATGACATCCTCAAACTCAGAATGGGAAGCAAATGTATATGGATGTACAAGACACAGCAAACCTCCGAGACGACCTTCCACATGCAGTGAGAAATGGGCTTTTAGATGAGGCGGTCTTCCCATAGAAACACATTCTAGTACTTACCTCTTTGTAGGTCTGTAGGGTCTTTTGGAAGACACCGTGAAGCTCCTCCACTACCTGCTCACACCGACTCGCCAGGACCTCCACATCTGACAAAGGCCAGAGGCAAATTATTATTTAGGAATCTGAATGGCATGTATCAACTTGTATAAACCAAAGTTCAAGCCCTGATTAAAGGGGTTCTACGGGTGCAAATCGTATGTATTATTCATTTAAAGGGGTTTCTAGGAGCATAAAACTCCTCCACAGTTTCAGAGCAGCGCTTACAAACGCGAGCTTCTTGCCTAGAAAACTGTCCACCACTAAAACCTCGGAGGTGGCCTATAACCTAGGCAGCAATCCGTAAGCTACGAAATAAAAAAATCCTTCTATTCTTAGGAACGATAGGTAGAATGCAACGTTCCTAGTTTTCACAAGCGCTTTGCAATTTTACCCAGATGAAACCGGGGATAAAAAACAATGAGGGAATAGCCTGCTGTAAATAGTAATAGCACATGTAGACAACATAGGCCTGCCCCAGTCAGGATGGCCCCTAACTCTAGTATCCCACCTCACTATGTTCCACACTTTTGAGTTTTGCATCTTGTCGATATAGCTTTCCATTGGCTGGTGTGAGACAGTCAGGCCCAGGTCCATCTTTTTTGAGGCCTGCTGGCACATAGCGTGGTGACTAACTAGAGTTGGGAACCATCTCGATTGGGCACACCTTGTCGCAGTGGTATGGCTTTTTACACTCGCAGTTTGACAAGGGGAACAGAAGAGGAAAGATCCTAAAGTTTTTAGCTGGAGTCGTGCTTCTTTACCTTGTTCTCCAGGACAGCAACATGAAGCCGCTTCTGGAGAAGATGGGCCACTTCTTGTGTCGTTGGCCTCTCCAATGACCAGGCTGCTTGTATGGAGACTGGCACTTCCATGGCTTGGAAGTTCTGCTATGGACGCTCTTCTAGGGAAGTCCTGGATCTCCGGTGGCTGATCGACCGATGAGGAGCTTCTTCTTTTCTGCATTTCGAGGTTAGGAACGTTCTTTCGGACATCTCCACCTTTTGGCCTCATCTCCTCTCTTTTTGATGCCTTCGATAGGTTATTGACAGATTTGGCCTTTTTCTTCAGGCGAGGGATAAATCCGCAGGTGGACGGCGGCGGCATTAGCAGCTTATCAATTACCAGGTTGTTGGAGAGGACAGAAGACTTTACTCTCTCTTGGTGTAAGGAGGGGATCTGCTCGTAAGAAGAAGCGGAGGAAAGAGGCTTATGGGGGTTTTCCTCCGCGGGAAGAAACTTGTTCTGCTCTAGGGAGTGTAAGTCGTTACTAGACAGCGGCCGGGACATGTGAGACAGCTGCCGATGCTCTTCTGCTTGACCTCCACTGAGGTTTTCTCCCATCGATACGCTACGAAATATTTTCGCCTTGAAACTAGCAGTGGCCTCCATGTAAGATCGGCTTCTGCTGGATTTCTGCTTATTCGGCCAACAGCCGGGGAACGAGGATCTGGAGGAGGACGCCTTCTCGCTTACTTGATTGTTTTGCACATTGGTCATGGAATTTGTTATTTCTGGACAAACTGTAAATCGAAAAAAAAAGTAAACAAGCGCAAATTAAAAGCAGGTGAAACATTGAAAATCAGAAGAAAAAAAGTGCAAATATAAAAAGAAAAGAATATAATCCCAACATTATTTTTAGAATTTTGCCCTTTTTCTTTAATCTCTCTAAAAAAAATTTGTAACAAAACTAGAAGTGTCCCCAGAAGATCAGCTACTTTCTGTCCTGTCCATCTTGGTGTAAGGCAATACTCTGCAGCAGGAGCCTCCCCCCACCAGTGTTTAATGAGAACATGAACACCAAACATCGCAACCTCTGTTCTCAACTCTCAAAAATGGAAAATACGAGGAGGGAATCATCATAATTTTATGTGTAAAATTTGTATTCTCGCTCGAGGTCTGCTGGTCTATGTATCCTAGTCCCGATTCGAGTCAACACTGCAGCCGGTGCATGTCGGACATTACCGGTACATGTTGACCTGCAAGGATCATCCGACAATTGCGACGTCCGAACAAAGAAATCTGATCTAAGGAAGCGGTGGATATACCCACAGAGGGACCTACCGGCATCTTTTTCAGACTTTCTCCTTTCTGTTCTCTCTGGTGTCTTTTCTTCAGGTCTCTTCCATAAAAGATTTAAAAAAAAGGTATAATTTAAAACAAAAAAACCCCCACAAATTTATTTCTTATTAAAGGGGTTGTCGCTTTCACCAGTCTGCTGCCCACAGGCTGTTTGGTGTTAAAAGTAATAATAATAAAAAAAAAACCAAAAAAAAACCCATATGAGCATTCCTTACTGAGTCTCTGATATTTGACTGCAGCGGTGACCTCACATGGACAGTCTTGAAGTCAATCACTGTGCTGGAGAGACTATAGCAACACTCAACCCACTCATGTTCTGCTGCTGTCCGGTGAGGCCAGTCACAGAATCATGTGACCGCTGCAGGCAATCACTGGTTGCAGCGCTGCACCCACTAAGATGTGCATCACCCCCCTACAATATTTTAGAAAAAAAAGGAGATTTTTGTGTACTCACCGTAAAATCTCTTTCTCTTAGCCTCTAATTGGGGGACACAGGACCATGGGTGTTATGCTGCTGTCCACTAGGAGGCGACACTATGCATAATCTGAAAAAGATTAACTGTGGCTCCTCCTATGCAGTATACACCCCTGGACGGCATCAGCCTTCTCCAGTTTTGTGCAAAAGCAGTAGGAGGAACGTAACATGAATGACAGACATGCCTATAAGAAGGCCACTATGTACGAGCTCAAAGAACAATATGAGAACTCAACAGTAACAACAGCCCGAAAAAGGGCAACAGGGTGGGAGCTGTGTCCCCCAATTAGAGGCTAAGAGAAAGATTTTACGGTGAGTACACAAAAATCTCCTTTACTCTGTCGCCTCATTGGGGGACACAGGACCATGGGACGTCCTAAAGCAGTCCCTGGGTGGAAAGCAATGGATGAATATTGTGCAGACAGGCCCCTATACTTAGGGCACCGCCGCCTGCAGAACACATCTACCCAGGTTCGCGTCCAAGAGGACTGGGTATGAACCCTGTAGTGTTTAGTAAACGTGTATAGGCTAGTCCAAGTGGCCGCCTTACACACTTGTTGTGCCGAAGCCTGGTGACGAATGGCCTAGGAGGCCCCTACCGCCCGTGTAGAGTGTGCCGTAATACCGGCTGGAAGAGGAGAATTCTTAAGGCGGTAGGCCTCTTGTATGGTGGATTTGATCCACCTGGCAAGGGTAGTTTTGGAAGCTGGTAGACCCTTGTGGCCGCCTTCCGGAAGGAGGAAAAGAGAATCAGACCTCCGGAAGGACGCAGTCCTAGACACGTATATACGCAATGCCCTGACAAGGTCAAGCGTATGCAGAGCCTTCTCCACTATGAACCGGAACCAGACAAAGGGATGGTAGTGAAATTTCCTCATTGAGATGGAAGTTGGACACAACCTTCGGAAGGAAGGATGGGACCGTACGAAGAACTACCTTGTCCTGGTGAAAGGCCAGGAAGGGCCGTCTGCAGGAGAGTGCTGTCAGTTCAGACACCCTGCGTAGCGAGGTGATTGCCACCAGGAAAACCACCTTCTGGTAGAGAAGGCGGAGCAGGACCTCATTAAGGGGTTCGAAGGGTGGTTCCTGCAATGCTGCCAGGACCAGGTTGAGGTCCCACGTTTCTAGTGGTCGTCTGCAGGGGGGAACCAATCGAGAAACCCCCTGAAGGAAAGTCCTTACTTGCGGCTTGGGAGCAATGCGCCTTTGAAAAAGCACTGAGAGGGCGGACACCTGGCTCTTAAGCGAGCCTAATGACAGCCTGGCCTCCAGACCCGATTGGAGAAAACCAAGTACTTTGGGTAGGGAATAAGGGAGTGGGGTCTGGCCAGGAGATTCGCACCAGGTAAAGAAGGCTTTCCAGGTACGGTAATAAATCTTGGCAGAGGCTGGCTTCCGTGCCCTGATCATGGTTCCAATGTCGTCCGGCGAGAGCCCTGTCTGGGTTAGAACCCAGGTCTCAAGGGCCACGCCCTCAAATTGAGAGCCCGAGTTCTGGTGGTAGAACGGGCCTTGTGATAGAAGATCGTGGCGGTCGGGGAGACGCCAGGGGGAGTCTGCTGTAAGTTGTACGATGTCGGCGTACCATGTACGTCTGGGCCAGTCCGGTGCAATTAGGATGGTTGGAACTCCCCCTTGTTTGATCTTCCTCAACACTCTGGATGTCAGGGGGAGAGGTGGAAAAATGTACAGAAGCTGGAACAGGGTCCAGTCCTGAACCAGAGCGTCTGCTCCGAGGGACCGCGGATCGTGTGTTCTGGCCATGAAGTTGGAGACCTTGGCATTGAAGTGGGATGCCATTAGGTCCACATCCGGGGTCCCCCAGCGGTGACAGATCTGGCGGAAAATTTCGGGATGGAGAGACCACTCTCCTGAGTCTATTCCTTGTCGGCTGAGGAAGTCTGCTTCCCAGTTGTCCACACCCGGAATGTGGACCGCTGAAAGAACCGACCCTGTGTCCTCCGCCCAGCGGAGGATGTGTGACACTTCTCGCATCGCCTGGGTACTGCGGGTCCCCCCTTGGTGATTCAAATATGCCACGGCCATGGCATTGTCCGACTGTATTCTGATGTGAGAGGCTGCCAGTAAGTGATGGAAGGCCCTCAATGCCAGGAGGATGGCACGAATTTCCAGGATGTTGATGGGCATGGTCGCTTCCACCGGGGACCACTTGTCCTGTGCCCTGTGGTGTAGGTGCACCGCACCCCAACCCGTCAGGCTCGCGTCAGTGGTCAGAACCTTCCATTGACCTGTGAGAAAGGATTTCCCCTTTGCTAGCGAGGTTGGCTTGAGCCACCAGTGCAGGGACCTCCTGGTTGACGACGTCAGCTGGAACTCCCTGTCGAGAGAAAAAGGATTCCTGTCCCAGGACTTGAGAATGGCTAGTTGGAGAGGCTTGAGGTGAAACTGGGCAAATGGGACCGCTTCTATTGCTGCCCCCATCTTGCCGAGGACTCTCATGGCAAACCGGAGAGATCGAGGGGGTTTGCGGAGGAGGGTGCGGAGAGCCAGTGCCTTGTCCTTGGGAAGGAGCACTAGACCCCGGGAGGTGTTGAATAGCATTCCCAGGAAGGTCAGGGACTGACTTGGGGTTGGTGATGACTTTTGTAGGTTGATTAACCAGCCCATGTGACTGAGTATCGGTTGTGATTGAGACGCTGAGCTCGCAGTCCTTGAAGGTGGGAGCCTTGATGAGTAGATCGTCCAGGTATGGAACGACTACTATGCCTCTGGAGTGCAGGACGTCCATGGTGGCTGCCATGACCTTGGTGAACACTCTGGGAGCCGTGGCGAGTTCGAAAGGGAGAGCCACAAATTGGTAGTGGTCCTGGCCTATTGCGAACCTGAGAAACCTCTGATGGGCAGGTGCAATGAGTATATGCAGGTATGCGTCTTGTATGTCTATGGAGGCGAGAAATTCCCCTTTCCCCATGGACGCAATGATGGACCGAAGGGACTCTATGCGGAAGTGACGGACCCGTACATATTTGTTGAGCTGTTTTAGGTCTAGTATGGGCCGTACGCTGCCTCCTTTCTTGGGAACTACGAACAAATTGGAGTAGAACCCTCGGAAGCGGTCGATCGTGGGGACCGGTACTATGAGTCCTGCTTGAAAAAGCGAGGAGACCGCTTGGTGGTAGGCACGAGCCTTGGCTGGCGGTTTTGGGGGGACAGAGAGGAAGAATCGGCCCGGTGGTTTGGAGGTGAAGTCTATTTTGTATCCGGAAGACACTAGTTCCCTGACCCACCTGTCTTCTGTACTAGGCAGCCAGACTTGATGAAAGAGCAAAAGTCGGCCGCCTACTGGTGTGGTGTCTTCCGGAGTCCCTGAGTCAGGAGGAGGAGAAAGTCTGAGATTTTCCTCCTCTGGGCTTAGGCTGGCCTGCTTTTGACTGCCAGGTCTTGTCTGACCTTTGCGTAGATTGTGAGTTGTCCCTGCGTGGGGAACGGTTACGATTTTGTGCTGGACGCGAAACGGACCAGCCCAAGGAATTCCGAAAGGATCGGAATAGAGTTTGGTTTCGCTTCTTGTAAGTGCGTTTAGGTTTGAGTTGGGGAAGAGAACTCGAGGGACTGGGAAAGGAGCAACATGGGGAATAACCATCTTCACTTCAACCGGGCACCCCATAATAGGGGGCCGAGGAAGGAGCCATGCCGGGAGTCTCGCAGGAGACCCTCTTTACTTCATCTGTAATCCCGTCGGAAAAAACGGAGTAAAAAAAAAAAAAATCTTTAGGTGTGCCTCCTATGCGACACTAAGCAAAAACTGGAGAAGGCTGATGCCGTCCAGGGGTGTATACTGCACAGGAGGAGCCACAGTTAATCTTTTTCAGATTATGCATAGTGTCGCCTCCTAGTGGACAGCAGCATAACACCCATGGTCCTGTGTCCCCCAATGAGGCGACAGAGTAAATATCCCTACCCAGACAACCCTTTTAAATATCTAACTGTGAAGGTAAAAATAAATAATAAAAAAAAACAACAAAAACACAGACGTGGACTCATCCGTAATAATATCAATATTATGACTCCAATTCATCCTCTTACATCCGGTGTCGGCTGAGATCGCTCCAGGTCGTCTTTGGTTTCAGAGCCCACTGCTGTCGCCATCTGGGGGCTGCCGGGTGCAAGGCTAAATCCAGTCCTGTAGAATAAAAGGAGAACGCCATCAAGAGATGCCGTAACCTGAAGCAGCTGCTGTGACCGGCAGAATCGGATGCCTTACTGGTTCATCCTGAGGCCCCGGGATAAGAATCGAGAAGAGAAGCTCAGGCGCGGGTTCAGCGTCTCATCGTCCTCATCCGGCTGCAGATCTTTCAGCGAGTTGTCGAACTTCTCTGCACATGTGAATTGTTGAAGTGAGAAAATAACCAGCACCAAGAAACGCTTTCCAAACCTTAGAAGGCTCGATCAGCGGACCGGCAGATTCTAGGCATCACGATCACAGGTGCTGCACCGGAATCGAGCCGCATCGTAGAAATCCAACTGTGAAGAATGAAAAGGATGGCACTGCGAGATCAAATTAAAAAATGGATGCAGCAGGTACGTGGACCGATGAAGAGTCAGATCGACGCGAAACGGCCGTCGTCCGCTGCTGTACCTGCTCCCCTGCATCCATGGACTAATTACCCTTAATAAAGAAGAATTTTCTATTTGATCACGCAGTGTCACCTTTTCCATTCTTCACGGTTGAACTTCTCTGCACAGAAGACGCAGGATTATTATGTTAAAGAATCTTAAGTCCCTCCAAGAACAAGGAGCTGCAGGGCCACCATCTTGTGTGGAGCAGTGGTGAGAATGCTCGACCTCCGCTCTGTTCATTCCCTATGGGACTGATGGACAAAGAGTGCAGCACTCCGCATGCTCGACCTCCGCTCCATTCATTCTCTATGAGACTGACTGACAAAGCGGAGTGCAGCGCTCCGCATGCCCGACCTCCGCTCCATTCATTCCCTATGGGACTGACGGACAAAGCAGAGTGCAGCACTCCACATGCCCGACCTCCGCTCCATTCATTCTCTATGGGACTGACAGACAAAGCAGAGTGCAGCGCTCCGCATGCCCGACCTCCGCTCTGTTCATTCCCTATGGGACTGACGGACAAAGCAGAGTGCAGCACTCCACATGCCCGACCTCCGCTCCATTCATTCTCTATGGGACTGACAGACAAAGCAGAGTGCAGCGCTCCGCATGCCCGACCTCCGCTCTGTTCATTCCCTATGGGACTGATGGACAAAGAGTGCAGCACTCCGCATGCTCGACCTCCACTCTGTTCATTCTCTATGGGACTGACAGACAAAGCAGAGTGCAGCGTTCCGCATGCCCGACCTCAGCTCCATTCATTCCCTATGGGACTGACGGACAAAGCAGAGTGTAGCGCTCCGCATGCCCGACCTCCACTCTGTTCATTCCCTATGGGACTGATGGACAAAGCAGAGTGCAGCACTCCGCATGCCCAACCTCCGCTCCATTCATTCTCTATGGGACTGACAGACAAAGCAGAGTGCAGCGCTCCGCATGCCCGACCTCCGCTCTGTTCATTCCCTATGGGACTGATGGACAAAGAGTGCAGCACTCCGCATGCTCGACCTCCACTCTGTTCATTCTCTATGGGACTGACAGACAAAGCAGAGTGCAGCGCTCCACATGCCCGACCTCCGCTCTGTTCATTCCCTATGGGACTGATGGACAAAGCAGAGTGCAGCGCTCCGCATGCTCGACCTCCGCTCTGTTCATTCCCTATGGGACTGATGGACAAAGCAGAGTGCAGCGTTCCGCATGCCCGACCTCCGCTCTGCTCATTCCCTATGGGACTGATGGACAAAGAGTGCAGCACTCCGCATGCTCGACCTCCACTGTTCATGCTCTATGGGACTGACGGACAAAGCAGAGTGCAGCGCTCTGCATGCTCGACCTCTGCTGTTCATTCCCCATGGGACTGACGGACAAAGCAGAGTGCAGCGCTCTGCATGCTCGACCTCCGCTCTGTTCATTCCCTATGGGACAGACGGACAAAGTAGAGTGCAGCGCTCCGCATGCTCGACCTCCGCTCTGTTCATTCCCTATGGGACTGACAAAGCAGAGTGCAGCACTCCGCATGCCCGACCTCCGCTCCATTCATTCTCTATGGGCTGATGGACAAAGAGTGCAGCGCACTGCATGCCAGACCTCAAGTTAGGGCTCTGTAGTACCTTGTTCCCTGGTTTGATGGGGTCCCTTAGATTTAAATAACTTACAGAAAAACAAAAACCCTACACAGATGAGGTGTCACAGAGTGAAAAAGAAAAAATAAAATACAAAAATACCCCCCAAACGCACTCCGTTACCGCTGCTATTAACCCTGTGTGACCAACTTTTTACTATTGAGGCTGCCTATGCAGCATCAAAAGTTAAAAGACCTAATGTTAAAAATAATTTAAAAAATTAAAAATCGTTATATACTCACCGTCCGTCGGCCCCCGGATCAGGAACAGGCCTTCCCCGCTCCTCGCAACGCTCCGGTGACCGCTACATACATTGCGGTCTCGCGAGATGATGACGTAGCGGTCTCACGAGATCCCTACGTCATCATCTCACGAGACCGCAATGCACTCTTGGGACCGAAGGGCGCGAGGAGCATCGGTAACCGCTTCGCTTGGATCCGGGGCCAACGGAAGTGAGTATATAACTTTTCTTTTCTCTTCGCCACGACAGCACCCACTGAGAGAGGGGATCCGCCCCTAGGAACAGGAAACCCTATGGAGAGATAAAAAGGGGGCGGTCCCCTCGCTCCCACAGTTTGGTTTCCTGTTCCTACGGGAATCCATGGAGAGAAGAGGATACCCAGCCTGGATGCCGCCTGCGCGGTTTACCTTAGAGGACGGCAGGGGCTCCAGGGCTGGAAGCAGCGTCGGGGGTCCTGGCTCAGTTTCCCCCCTCTGCTGGCAGACGCCGTGAGGCCAGGACGGGTGGTTGCTGGCTCTCGGGATACCAGCCGGTTTCGTCTGCGGGAGCAACGCTGTGATGCGGTCAGCGTCGCGCCGTTCTCAGCGGACGCCTACACAGCATGGAGCCCCAGTGTATTCCCCCGGAAATACAGGTAAACTTCCGGGGTGATGGAGGAGGAGGACAGCGCCTGCGCTGACACCGGCGGCAGCGCAGGCCCATACAGTGTGGCCGCGACCCGGAAGTGACTAGCGCTTCCGGGTACAACCGGAAGAAGATGGCGGCCCCCATATGAAAGGACGCCGGCGATATCGCTCCGGCGTCCACTATGGATTCTGCGCAGGACGCTGTGATGTCTTCGTTAGAAGCCACTGCATCCACTCCACGCAGCCATGCCAGCACCAGCCGCTCTAAGCAGAGCGGATCTTCTAGGAAAAGCAAGTCGGATCGTGCTATTCCTCAACCCGTGCCTCAGTCTCCTCCCCATCAGCCGGTACCTTCACAAACAGCTTCACTGGGTGAGTGTATATCTACCCTATTTAGGCTGATTACTGTTCCCTCTCCCTCACACCCTAGGCCAAAAGGACTGAAAAAACGAAACACAGACAGTGTGCGTTATGTCTCCAGCCCCTTCCGGATAGTCATAAAAAGAGGCTGTGTAAACCGTGTATTGACTCTACCCTACGGGAAGAAACCTCGGTTAGATCTGAGGATATTAGGGTCATGATCAGGGAAGAATTACGAGCCTTACATGGTTCTGACAAAGAGCCACGTACTAAAGTGAAAAAAGGATACGTTTCCCCTATATCTGACCAGTCGTCTGACAGAGAAAATGCAGACTCGGACATTTCCCGTGAATACGTTTCCTCTGATGAGGATCAAGATACATGCTTTCCCACCAATAGCATTGATAACCTGGTAAAATCAGTCTGCAACACCATGGGTATTGAAGATTCTAAGGTCCCTAAAACGCAGCAGGATATCATGTTCGCTGGTCTGTCAGAAAAGAAAAGGCCCTCCTTTCCTGTAATATCAGCGGTAAAAGATCTAATCAAGAAAGAGTGGGAAAGCCAGGGGCAAAGGGGTTTACCACCAACCTCAAAAAGACGTTATCCCTTCAATGATGACGAGTTCTTATTATGGTCAAAAGCCCCGAAGGTGGATGCGGCAGTGGCATCCACATCCAAAAAATCCTCACTGCCCGTGGAGGATTCGGGTTCATTACAAGACCCATTGGACCGCAAAACCGACTCTCTTTTAAAAAGAGCTTGGGAGTCATGTACGGGAGCCTTTAGGCCGGCAATATCGGCTACATGCACCGCTAGGTCCATGCTAGTCTGGCTAAATGATTTGGAGGAGGGACTAAAAAGCGGTCTCTCTAGAGACAAATTAATGTCCTCTATACCCCTGATCAGAGGGGCTACAGCCTTCCTGGCGGACTCATCTGCTGACTCCATACGCTTAGCGGCTAAGTCAGCGGGACTCACGAATGCAGCACGTAGAGCCCTGTGGCTTAAAGGATGGAAGGGTGATCCCCAAACAAAATCTAAATTGTGTGGCCTCCCGTGTCAGGGTGAGTACCTGTTTGGTACTAAACTAGACGAAATTTTAACTAAAGCGGGAGAGAGGAAGAAGGGCTTCCCTAACGTTAATTACCTTCCATCCTATAGGAGAGCATTCCGGAAGCCCGTGTTTAATAAAAGGAAAGATTTTAAGAACCAAGACCGCTGGGCCACTAGAGACACCAAACAAAGGGGTGCATTCTTTGGGAAGCGCCCTTTCAAACCTGAGGACAAACCCCGTTAGAGCGGATCTACCTGTGGGAGGTAGATTATCCTCCTTCTCAGATAAATGGCGGCTGATAACATCAAATAGTTGGGCAAATGATCTTGTCACCTCCGGCTTAAAATTAAGATTTTCCCGAGTCCCTCCGGACTCATTTCTATTGACTTCATTAAAATCTCAATCACAACAGGAGGCATTGGAGCAGGAAGTAATGAGTCTTCTGTCCAAGGGGGTTCTGGTGGAAGTTCCACTTCCTCAGGAGGGCAAAGGGTTTTACTCCCCTTTATTTCTAATACCAAAACCAGATGGATCATTCAGAACCATTATAAACCTTAAGAAATTAAACACCTTCTTAGAAAATCAAACCTTTAAAATGGAGTCTATCCGATCCACCATAAAACTCCTGTTTCCCCATTGCTTTATGACGGTTCTGGACTTGAAAGATGCGTATTACCATCTCCCAATCTTTAAAAAACATCAACAATATCTCCGCGTGGCGGTTGTCATAAAAGGATATATACGGCACTTTCAGTATACAGCAATGCCCTTTGGACTATCAATTGCTCCAAGGGTATTCACTAAACTAATGTCAGAGGTCATGTCATTTCTAAGATTAAAAGACACCCTCATAATCCCATACCTAGACGACCTTTTAGTGGTAGGAAAATCCCCCTCACAATGTCAACAAAGGTTAAGTCACATGATTTCATCCTTGCAGAACTTAGGATGGATAATAAATTGGGAAAAATCTAGGCTGATCCCAACGACTCGGCAAGTATTTTTGGGGATTATATTAGATTCTATAAGTCAAAGATGTTTTCTCCCAGAATCTAAACAAATAACGGTGAGGAATAAAGTTCAGTCTATACTAGATAAACCCATAATTTCCCTTCGGGAAGGTATGTCCTTACTTGGCTCCTTCACGTCATGTATCCCGGCGGTTCCATGGGCCCAATTCCACTCGAGGTGCTTACAGTATGCAATTTTACATGAGGAGATAAAATTACAAGGGCGGTTAGACGGTAAAATATCCCTTTCTAATGACGTAATCCAATCTCTAACCTGGTGGCTACAACCAGATCATCTAATTAGCGGGGTTCCCTGGGAAATTAAACCCTCAAACATAATATTTACGGATGCCAGCCCTCATGGTTGGGGGGCACACTTGGGGGACCAGGTTGTCCAAGGGTTATGGTCGGTTACGGAGTTAGACGACTCGTCTAATAAAAAAGAACTAAAAGCCATCTATTATGCCCTATGTGAATTCCTCCCACAGTTGCACGGAACACATACCAGGGTACTCTCAGACCACATGACATCAGTGGCTTACGTCAACCATCAAGGCGGAACGAGATCAGGCACTCTCATGTCTATAGCCGAAAACATCTTGACTATAGCCGAAAATCATCTTCTGTCCTTATCAGCACTACATGTCCGAGGGATAGACAACGCAAAAGCAGACTTTCTCAGTCGTCATACCCTCCATCAAGGGGAGTGGGTGTTAAATCGTCGGATATTCAATATGATAACTATAAAATGGGGTATACCCGACATAGATCTCTTCGCTACAAGGGACAACAGGCAAGTGAAAACATTCGCCTCAATGTTCCGGACAGACAACCCCGATGTTCTCGACGCCCTCCGGATTCCGTGGACATTTCAGAAAGCGTATGCCTTTCCCCCGATGATTCTTCTTCCAACAGTAATCAGGAAGATAAGGGAGGACAGAGCGAATGTGATCTTAATTGCCCCGTTCTGGCCAAAGAGACCATGGTTTTCTCTGCTCAGAGCCATGTCTATCTCGGATCCATGGATTCTCACAGAGAATCAAGATCTGCTTTTCCAGGGGCCCTTCAACCACCCTCATGTGAAGGGTCTGCGGTTGACAGCCTGGGATTTGAGAGGCAGCTATTGAAACTAAGGGGCTTCTCTGATAGAGTAATTGATACCCTACTGCTGAGTAGGAAAAGATCCACTACATCGATCTATGTAAAAGTATGGAAGAAATTTTTAAGCCTCTATCCCTCAGCCCTGTCAAAGGAAATTCCAGTCTCCTTTATTCTCGAATTTCTCCAGAAAGGACGGGACTTAGGCCTTTCAGTTAATACCTTAAGAGTGCAAGTTTCTGCGCTAGGGGCTCTGTATAGTCACAACGTTGCGGGAGATAGGTGGATATCCAGATTCATTTCAGCCTGCCAGAGAGCAGAACCGGTCCAAATTCCCCATTCACCTCCTTGGGATGTTAATCTGGTCCTTGAAGCCTTGACAGATCACCCATTTGAGCCTCTACATTCTGCTCACATTAAACATGTCTCCCTCAAGACTGCTCTTCTTGTCGCCTTAGTATCGGCAAGAAGGGTGAGTGACATACAGGCACTGTCAGTAGATCCTCCCTTTATGTCAATATTGCCAGATAGGATTGTCCTAAAAACAGACCCTTCCTACTTACCTAAAATGTGTACTAAATTCCATAGATCTCAAGAAATTCTTCTTCCTACCTTCTATAATAACCCTACTAATCAGGATGAAGAAAAGTACCATACTTTAGATGTGAGAAGGGCTGTGATAACCTATCTAGACAGGACTAGTCCCTGGAGGAAGAGCAGGGCTCTCTTTGTTTCCTTCCAGGGTCAAAGGAAAGGAGCTGGGGTTACTAAAGGCACATTATCCCGATGGATTCGGGAGGCGATATACCTGGCCTATTCATCTAAAGGGGAAAATCCACTTGAGACTGTGAAGGCACATTCCACCCGGGCGATAGCATCATCCTGGGCAGAGCGAGCAGAGGTTCCGATAGAACTCATATGTAAGGCCGCAACCTGGTCGCCCCCTACTACCTTCTATAGTCACTATAGACTAGATTTATCTGCCTCCACTGACCTGTGTTTCGGTAGATCAGTTCTTAACACGATAATCCCCCCCAAATGACTATCTCTGAAAGTCTCTCAGTGGGTGCTGTCGTGGCGAAGAGAAAACACCGGATTACGTACCGGTAATGCTCTTTTATAGAGCCACGACAGCACCCCTTCACTTCCCTCCCTTATATATTAGCACGGATAAGGGTGATTGGTTCTTGTAAATATTAGTAGTCTAAGATAAAATGATAATAAAATTGCCTACTAATACTAGTGGGCGGTTCCTCGCAATCTCTGTAACCCAAAACTGTGGGAGCGAGGGGACCGCCCCCTTTTTATCTCTCCATAGGGTTTCCTGTTCCTAGGGGCGGATCCCCTCTCTCAGTGGGTGCTGTCGTGGCTCTATAAAAGAGCATTACCGGTACGTAATCCGGTGTTTTTTAATTCTTTTTTTTTTTTAACAGGGATATGATGCCCACATTGCAATGTACTGCGTGGGCTGGGCAATGTACTGCGTGGGCTGGGCAATGTACTGCGTGGGCTATGTTATACACCACGTGGCCTGTGTTATATACTGCGTGCGTGGGCTGTTATAAACTACGCGGCTGTGTTATATGCTATGTGGGCTGTTAAACACTCCGTGGGCTGGGCTATATACTACATGGTTACACACACACATATACACACACACACATACTTACATATACATAAATAATATACACACACATATATAACTTGCTGCAGATGGTGTCACTGTGCATCGGTCAACTATACAACGCACTTTGCACAAAGAGAAGCTGTATGGGAGAGTGATGCGAAAGAAGCCGTTTCTGCAAGCACGCCACAATCGAGTTGACCGATGCACAGTGACACCATCTGCAGCAAGTTGATGCTGCAGCTCTCTAGAGATGGTCTTAGGATTGACCTTGACTGATCTCACCATTCTTCTTCTCTGCCTTTCTGATGTTTTTCTTGGCCTGCCACTTCTGGCCTTAACAAGAACTGTACCTGTGTTTTTCCATTTCCTTACTATGTTCCTCACAGTGGAAATTGACAGGTTAAATCTCTTGAGACAGCTTTTTGTATCCTTCCCCTGAACAACTATGTTGAATAATCTTTGTTTTCAGATCATTTGACAGTTGTTTTGAGGAGCCCATGATGCCACTCTTCAGAGGAGATTCAAACAGGAGAACAACTTGCAAGTGGCCACTTTAAGTAGCTTTTCTCATGATTGCATACACCTAGCTATGAAGTTCAAAGCTCAATGAGGTTACAAAACCAAAAAAAGTGCTTTAGTAAGTCAGTAAAAAGTAGGTAGGAGTATTTAAAACAAGAAAATGATAAGGGTGCCCATACTTATGCACCTGTCAAATTTTGTTTGAATGCAGATTGCACATTTTCTGTTAGTACAATAAACCTCATTTCAAGGCAGAAACATTACTGTGTCCAACAGTTATTAGATATATGAAACTGAAATAGCTGTTGCAAAATAAACCATTTTTATTAAACATTAAGCTTAAGATTAATAGGGGTGCCCAAACTTTTTCATATGACTGCATATACATATATACACACACACATACATATATACATACTTACATATACATACTATTACACATATATGTGTGGTGTGTATAAAATATATATATATATATATATATAAATAAAAACTGGAACAGCACAATGCTCACCAATGGTGGGTGCCTGGCCCCCTGGATAGAATGGTCCACATATCTATCCAACATGTATACCAAGTAGCAAAAAAGGAAGGCAGCACTCCAAGGATTCAAAGTGAAAAAACGGTGTGTGTATGTATATACATATATATACATACACACGCCGACCCGAGTATAAGCCGACCCGAGTATAAGCCGACCCGAGTATAAGCCGACCCCCCTAATTTTGCCACAAAAAACTGGGAAAACTTATTGACTCGAGTATAAGCCTAGGGTGGAAAATGCAGCAGCTGCCGGTGAATTTCAAAAATAAAAATAGATGCTCCATACCGTTCATTATGGCCCCATAGCTGTGCCATAGAAAGCTGTGCCATATAGTGCTCTGCACCGTTCATTATTGCCCCATAGCTGTGCCATAGAAAGCTGTGCCATATAGTGCTCTGCACCGTTCATTATTGCCCCATAGCTGTACCATAGAAAGCTGTGCCATATAGTGCTCTGCACCGTTCATTATTGCCCCATAGCTGTACCATATAGTGCTCTGCACCGTTCATTATTGCCCCATAGCTGTGCCATATAGTGCTCTGCACCGTTCATTATTGCCCCATAGCTGTACCATAGAAAGCTGTGCCATACAGTGCTCTGCACCGTTCATTATTGCCCCATAGCTGTACCATATAGTGCTCTGCACCGTTCATTATTGCGCCATAGCTGTGCCATATAGTGCTCTGCACCGTTCATTATTGCCCCATAGCTGTACCATAGAAAGCTGTGCCATACAGTGCTCTGCACCGTTCATTATTGCCCCATAGCTGTACCATATAGTGCTCTGCACCGTTCATTATTGCGCCATAGCTGTGCCATATAGTGCTCTGCACCGTTCATTATTGCCCCATAGCTGTACCATATAGTGCTCTGCACCGTTCATTATTGCCCCATAGCTGTGCCATATAGTGCTCTGCACCATTATTGCCCCATAGCTGTGCCATATAGTGCTCTGCACCATTATTGCCCCATAGCTGTGCCATATAGTGCTCTGCACCGTTCATTATTGCCCCATAGCTGTGCCATATAGTGCTCTGCACCGTTCATTATTGCCCCATAGCTGTGCCATATAGTGCTCTGCACCGTTCATTATTGCCCCATAGCTGTGCCATATAGTGCTCTGCACCGTTCATTATTGCCCCATAGCTGTGCCATATAGTGCTCTGCACCGTTCATTATTGCCCCATAGCTGTGCCATATAGTGCTCTGCACCGTTCATTATTGCCCCATAGCTGTGCCATATAGTGCTCTGCACCGTTCATTATTGCCCCATAGCTGTGCCATATAGTGCTCTGCACCGTTCATTATCGCCCCATAGATGTACCATAGAAAGCTGTGCCATTGCAACAAAAAAAAAAAAAAAAATGACATACTCACCTCTCTTGCTTGCAGCTCCTCAGCGTCCCGTCCCGGCGTCTCTCTGCACTGACTGATCAGGCAGAGGGCTGAAAATCTCGGCTTATACTCAAGTATATATATATATATATATATATATATATACACATACATACATATACACACACACACACATATATATGCACATACATATATACACACAGACATCCATTCACACAAATCTTCGGGTTGTGTGTGAGGTTGCTAGGTACTAAGCAAGTGGAAAAAATAAAATGTTTTCTACTGTGACATTGACATCCATAGGAGCCCCAGTTACAGGGGAAAGCGGCCGACAGCAGAAGTCACCACCATCAGAGCCGATGTGGGGAATGTGAGGACCCAGAGTCTCCTTTATGCCGGGAAGACACCCAGCCATCATGTGATCGCTAGGTCCAACAGAAACATTGATGATGCTGCCCTGAAATCATCCAAAAGAGGGAGAGGACAGCCGTGATTTCTGCAAAAATCAAGTTTGTGTGGCCATGTGTGTGCCGGACCCCACAAACCACAGCAGAAATGCCAGCTGTCCCGTCACACTTTCACCAGGTTTCTATACTCTGAAATGACACCCTGTCAGGGCATGATGAGAGTTTTAGTTTTTTTTTTTCAAGCCACAGCACGAGGACCCTGGTGAAAATAAATGGTCAAACACTGGCCTGATAAACTACAGATTTGTTGCTTCTGGACGCCATGGTCACCTGCAGCCAGATCATCAGCCAACGTGTCGAAGTGCATCTGCAGAAACCTCTGCTGTTCTGGGGTCTCTGAGCAGAGGTTCTCCTCAGGATTGTTAGAATCTAGCTCCGCTTCTGACATCTGCGAATCTTCATCTGCAAAGATCAATTACATAATCCAAGTTATGGAAAATCCGGACAATGCGAGAGTGTGGGGGGAATCCAGGGGACGGGCACCGGACCGCTAATGACACATACTAACAGATGGGAGACAATGCCTGTGAAGGTATTGTCGGAAGGTCTAGAAAAAGATGTAACCAATAGGGAGAGACAAAATGGAGAGCCAAAACGCAACTTTGATAGTCCACTTTTAGCAGTTAGTTCAGGGACTATTCATCTGATCGGAGGATGACTTGCCCTTATATTGGAATCTGATTTTATCAGACACTACAACCAGCCAGCCAACTACTGCTGCAGCTCTATACCAGGTTAAAGGGAACCCGCCAGCAGGACTGTGCTCAGTAACTACAAACAGTGTCAGGTCGGCGCAGTTATACTGATTACAATGATACCTGGTGATGAAATCCGTCTTGTGGTTCTTGTGTAATCTCTATTTTCAGTTCTGAGTTAATGACATGCCCGTGCTCCGGGGTGGCCTGTGGGGGGTCTTCATGTGGTGGTCTGATAAGGAATTCACCAGTATGGCTTCTGACCGCCGCCTAGTTTACATAATGAATATTATATATTCATAATCACAGAAAAGGATGTATAAAAACATAGTCGCATTTCTACAGTGTTAATAAATGTGGTTCTGGTTATCCTGATATTAAAAAAAAATCCATTTGAAAATGGCACCCGCCGTTCCTGTGCAGTAGCTGCTATCTTTGTATATAGAGGTGATCTGACAGCCGCTACTGCGCAGTCACCGGCAGCGCCATCCTGCTAGAGAAAAAATAAATACATTTCCTCCTCCTAGATGGCACTGCTAATAGCTGCTATTGTACAGGCACCAGCAGTGCCTTTTTTTTTTCTCTAGCAAGATGGCGCTGCGGGCGACTGTGCAGTAGCAGCTGTCAGATCACCTCTATATACACCGATAGCTGCTACTGCATAGGCACGGTTGGCGCTATTTTCAAATGGATTTTTTCTGGAATATCAGGATAACCTCAAACATATTAATTATAAAGCACATTACACATGCGATTATGCTGCAGCACAGGTGCCACGGCTGGCGCCTGCCTGCAGAAGGGGATTTTTTTTTTTTTCAGTATGTACATATAATATTCATTATGTAAACGAGGGGGCAGGTCAATGAGGGATCAGTCTGAAGCCATACAGATACCTAATCAGAGCACCACATACAGACCCCCCACAGGCCGCCACGGAGCATGGGCATATCATTAACTAAAAACTGAAAATAAAGATTAAACAACAACCACAAGACAGATTCCATCACCAGGTATCAGTGTAATCAGTATAACGGTGCCGACCTGACACTGTCTGTAGGTTACTGAGCACAATCCTGCTGACGGGTTCCCTTTAAAGGGGCTGTCCACTACTAGGACAACCCCTTCTTAAACTAAAGGTTTGGCCCTGATAAAAACAAAGCTTATACTCCCCTCCTGTTCCAGCGGTGTCGGCACTCACTCTCCCCGGGGCGGTGATGCGGTGGAATGACACGTGATGCCCGGCACCCAATCAGCGCCGGCGTCACTGTCTCACCCTTCTGATAAACTGAACATGAAGAGGCAGTCTGGGAGCAGCCGATCTCCGACTTCCTCTTCATGTTCAGTTCGTACAAATTCGGAGACCGTGACGCCGATTGGGAGCCGGGTATCATGTGTCACAACACCACATCACAGCCCTGGGGACAGCGAGTGCCGATGGCACAAGAGGAGAGTATAGGCTTTATTAATTTTATAGGGGGTCGAATATTCCGTTTAAGAAGGGATTGTCCTGGTAGTGGACAATCCCTTTAATAACACAATATGAATACACATGTACCCTGTATATACTGTGCAATAACTACAGAAATAGTGTAAGATAGGAGACAAGAAGAGGGGCAACTGTTATTAGTGGCGACAGTTACCTGGGTCACAGCCGGATAACAGCCCATCGATGAGAGCAGCATTTCCCTTGTCAAAAGTCCTTTCTTCAATAGAAAAATAACTGAAAAATAGCACAAAAAAACCCCATATTATACAACATTAAAGCACCTGTCCATTCACGTAACTGATCAGATTACAGCACACACAGACATGAGAAATTCCTGCTCCACTGCCTCTAATTAGCACATGGAGGAGATTGGTAATGTAGCACTGAGCAATGTAGCTGTGACTCCAGCACTGGGGTTAGAAATCCTTACCTTCCATCAGAGGTCCCCAATGTTTCTGACCTTGAGAGCCACATTCAGCTCTTAGAGAGGGTCGGGAGCCACATCCAGCCTTGAGAGAGGGTCGCGAGCCACATTCAGCTGCCGCCCCCCTCACAATAGTGGCAACCAAAGCCCCCATTACAGGCATAATGGTTAACCAAAGCTTTTCCACAAAAATCACTCCAGAGCAGTATACTAAGATCCAGGAGTTCCCACAATACCCCATTCAGTATTCTCCTATAAAGCACTCCCAAGACACTGTCACATCCAGCTTCAAACATCTCCTCTGACAGGTGGTATCATCTTGTCTCCAGCGTACCATACTTAAATCATCTCAAAACCCCTAAGACCAGTATATGTGCGTCCAGATCTGCTCTTCTGTGCAGGGCTGCTCACAGAATTCACCATTTTCAGATTTGCTCTTCATACCTGTTTGCTAGACCTGGAGCTAATTCACCAAGCTGGCAGACAGCCGTGAGCCACAATTCATGGGACCGCGAGCTACATGTGGCTCCCGAGCTACAGGTTGGGGACCCCTGCCTTACATGATGCAGTATTTTGTAGTATTTCTCACACCAGTGCTGAATTCCCAGCTACTCTGCTAAGTACTGCGGTATGATACTACAAAATAGCAACATGAAAGGTAACATTCAGCAGTACTGAGCAATGTAGCTGTGAATATATTGCTTGGCTGAGCTAAACACTTACTAGGAATCAACAATTTTTGTAGGTCTCTGTCACTTCTCACTTTGTCCCCCCCCCTCCCCATAGACTTCATTTGGCAGATGTAATCTGATACTTCAGTTGTCTGCAAGTGCTCCATTTGAAAAAGATGAAGAGTTCAGCAGGCAGGGAGAAGTCGCTTATAAGTGGAGAAAGAAGCAGATTCTTTTGATAAAGATGGATTACATTTCTTATAATATGGATTTTTGAAATATTTCTTGAAACGACAAAGAGCCCAATATAATTACCGAGAGATAGAATATGGAGCATGTGACTCTGGAGAAAGGGGCAGAGGGTTCCTGTTGTGCCTGCACGTAGTAGGGTAAACGCAGGGGGAAGCGGATGGTCACAAGGGGAAGCGGACAAACTGCTTTGACTACTGGGTAGGTGGGGGACAATTTTTTTTTTTGTTACCTTTCTTCTTGCTGGGACACTTGTAGGGATGACGGGTAGTAGATACCGCTGGACTCTGATGACTGGGACTGAACGTCTGTGTCATCTAATGCAGACGCAGTCTCTGTGATGAACGTCCTATCGTCCAAGAAGTTGTTTCCGTCCTCGGACTGAAGAGAGCAGAAAAGTTCTGAGTGTCAAAGCCGGATTAGAGTATTCAGTGGTCACAGTCCGATGGAGAGGTGGGAACCGGAAGTTCGGCTGTGATCACGTGAACAATTGGAGGTTGCTACAATGAACGGAGCGGTGGTCCAGCACGCACACTACCAGGCCATAGGAGTGAACGGAGCGGTCGTCCAGCTCGCACACTACCAGGCCATAGGAGTGAACGGAGCGGTCGTCCAGCTCGCACACTACCAGGCCATAGGAGTGAACGGAGCGGTCGTCCAGCTCGCACACTACCAGGCCACAGGAGTGAACGGAGCGTTGGTTCAGCTCACACACTACGGTTACATTCACACAAGAGACTTTGGGTTCCTAAGCCCTTATTTGTCACTTATGCAAAGGTAATTAACATTTTTAGGTAAACCCATTTAAGGTAGTCTATAAGTGAACCGGTTAAAGCCTTGTTGGGCCGAGGGTCCAATCCACATTAATGAAAAGCATGCTCATGGCCAATTGAAGTGGTCAAAATGGAGAAGTAAGCACCTTATTTTCAAAGAGGCGCGTGCACCACCATGATTGGGATGTGGATTTGCAGGGAAAAGCCTCAGACCCATAAAGACATAACAGGATGGGCCACGCGCCCCTCAGTCACCCCAGCAGGAACTTCTGGGGAGGAGAGTTCCCCGATGCCAGGACTGCAACGTAGCATCTGCCACGAGCATCCAACATGTTCTACTGCCCTGGAGCATCTCACTGACATCAGTGGGGTAACATTCCTCACCTCCAGCAGATCCTGAAGACTTCTGGGTTCAATTACTTCCAGGTCTGTGGTCTCGTCCAAGAAGGAGTGTGCTCCGGGCTCGTGGTCCGGGGTACAGCAGTAGCTACAATCATTGTCGTTCAAGAAGTTTCGAATCAGAATGGCGCCGCTGTCACTTTGGGCCCAACGTCCCAGAGGCTGGTACTTATTTTGGGAGAGGACGACCAGGGGTTTATTCTTCTCTTTATCCTGTAACACCAGAGAACAGGTAGAACCAATACTTATATTTACCTCCTAGTACATCAACCCAGGCATCTTGTCTGTCAGCTTGCAAAGTGAAAGTAAAAATGTGCTCCAGCTGCAAACACAGTGAGCAGGAACTTCATGTTTATTTATTTATTTTTTTTACAATGCATTATGGCACTAACAGTATTGCTGGAGACAGAAGCTCATGCACTTAGAAACAGTAGTAAATAGTAAATAGTAGTTGGTGCAATATGTACAGTAATAAGCATTACTCTAACACTCAACAACTACTTATCCTAAATCACTGTCGGTTGAGTTGATGGCTTACCAAGATTGCCTAATAATTGGTTAAACCAAATGACCTCTTGACTAGTGTGGGCTGCACACACATACTCCGCTTCTGTGGATGACAAGGCTACAGACAACCATTTTCTGCTACACCGAGAAATTTAACTTACTCAAAGCTTGAACAAATAGCCGCTAGCCAATTTACGGTCACTTCAGTTAGGAGTCCAGTCTGCATCCACATAGCCTGTGAGTTTTAGATCTACTGTTGAAGAGTTGAAGAGATCCTTAAATTTGAGTCTTGAGAGTTTTACAAATATCGTTGAAATCTCTTAATGGAATCTCAGTCCTTTTGGCGCTGTTTTTCTACATATCTGTGGAGAATTCCAATTGTCGCTGTAATATCCGGTGGAGTCACAGTTGCTATATATAGAAGTTCCCCCACTGCTCATCTGTATTTCTTATTGTAAGGCAACAGATCACCTTCTTCGAACTTTAAGTAGGATGCTTCCATTAGGATTTATATACTTTTGACTGACATTCCAAACTGATTCAGAATGAAGGTGATCTTTGCACTTTGTTTAGAAGAAAGCTTCCATTTTCTTCTCTTTGGAACTGGACTCGTATAGAGTGTCACATTTCCAAGGTCTTTAGTTTCAAAATTCTGATTCAAAACTTATGTCATCTTTGCAGTTTCGGCTTCCTCTTGATGAACCATAATCACATCATCCTCACTTTCAGTCTGTACATTTTTAGTATTTAATGGCTTATTCCAATAAGACTTTGTTCATTTTTGGTGTTCCATGCTCTTGCCGATTACTTAAGACCATAGAGAAATTTTTGTGGTTTACAAACGAGACTTCACCCTCTTTGATAGAACCCTCAGGTGGGGTCATTTACGAGTCCTCTCCATGGTCACCATTTAAAAAGGCAGTTTTGGAGGTTTGTCAGATATTTGGACACGTTTTGTAAAGCGGCTATAACCATTAGAGTCCTGTATGTAGTCTGCTTAGCAACTGGAGAAAATGTGGCATCATAATCTTCACCATATTTCTGAGAATAACCTTTCACGACTAATCTTGCTTTCAATCTGTGAACATTGCCTTTAAGCCAAGTTCACACTTTCAGTATTTTACATGAGTATTTGGAAGCCAAAATCAGGAGTGGAACAATCAGAGGAAAGGATAATAGAGACACCTACACCACTTCAGCATTTTTCAATCTTGTGCTTTGCGGTTTCTATGCGATACATTCCGCATTTAGTTTATGGATTGTTGCTGAAACATGTAGAGTGGCTGAATACAGCCTCTAGGCGGGGTTTAGGGCTTTGCAGTCTGGTCCTAAAATAAATAGCTGATGAGGGTGACCATTTTATTCTTTTGGTGACAAAATTGACTTGTCATCCATAGAGTTTAACGTGCTGTGTGTGAAATTATGGTGGTTTAAAACAAAATTTTAAAAACCGCTTGGCCTGCTACAGGTAACCACATTTTAAGTAAAAATTTTTTCCTTTCTATTAATCAAGGAAACTTGGTTTCAAGAGACTAGCAATTACAAAATACATAAGGCATGCATTAAGGGACAAGGAAGTGTAAGTGCTGATGATGGCGCACGCACATGCAAAAGACGTGGGGCAAGTCCGGCTATGCCTGTTCATGGAGCACAAGAAACACATCCATCCACGACACATGGGTTCCTGTTCCACTTAGAGAGGCACAGTACACCACTACTGAAGCCACACCAGTGCGTACAGGTGGTCGGTTGGATAGCAGATAATGCTTCCAGCATGCTTGGCAGTACAATCCAGTCTTCCATGCGGTCCAGTCACTAGCCAAGAGTCTGGATCACTTAATCCTCACCTTGATCCTCCTTCCTCCCACCATGTTGAGTCCCACGAGACCAGTGATCGCTCACTGGGACACTCCGAGGAGCTCTTCACATTTTTTGATTGTGGCCTCTCACCCTGCTCGTTCCAAGAGAGAGGAGAACATGCTTTTTAGTGATGCACAAAACTTAGAGCAGCCACGGTCACAAGAAAATGACGGTGGGGAACGGCAAGTTTTGTCTATAGAGGTAGATGATGAGGAGTTAGCTGCCGATAAGTCAGGTTTTTGGTAAGTCACAAGTCAGGAGGACCAGAGTGCGGCAGCGGAAGATTACGTGGTGGATGATGAAGTCACAGATCTAACCTTGGAATCTGGCATGCAGAGCGAGCCCAGCAGTGCTGAGGGAGCGGGATCAGCAGCACTTAAACAGGTAGGTAGAGGCAGTGGGATGACAAGAGGGAGAAGGTGGGCAACTGTTCCGCAGAGTACCAACACTTGTGAATTTCTCCATAAAAGAGTCAGGTGTTCAAATTGGGGACTTTTTGTTTTTAAAAAGAGTTCTTAACAGACAGGCGCTTTTACCTATCAACAGAAAACACCTATGTGGTGAAACATGTGTATATATCTATATGTGTGTAGTGACATATGTCTAGGGTTATATGTGTGACTAGTGATAATGTAACATCTGTCCTGAAGGCAAGCCGCACCTAGGTGTTAATAGGTACTTCCTTGGGACTAGTAGAAATTGTGTCTCCATATCTCACCAGGAGGTCTAGCTAGGGCCAAGAAGAAAGTAACATTTGGCACCTCCTAGGACTTGGAGGGGAGGTGTTAATTGCGGCCTGAGGGTATCTATTCCTGAGAACCTTTTCACAAGTATCTCAAGAGAAAAATAATATATTCATTAGTAGTGCAGCCGTGGCCAATCAAAAAGCCAGCAATTATGATATTAACCTGAGGGGCCGGTCTAGAAACCTGACCTCCAGACCAAAGTTATAAATTTAGGCTGCAGACAGAGAATTGTGTTCACATGATGGGGGCAGCCCGAGAAGCTGGTGTGATCCAATCTACATTCGTCCTACCCCAGGGAGCAGAAAGCAACTACCAGTTAGATAATTTCTGTAAGTTTCTCCTATTTACTTTATACTGTTTTGCATAAGTTGTATGTCTTTATCATATTTTTATACCTTTTTCTTATTGTAAGCATTGAAACTTTTGTTATTAAAGTATAAAACTTTAACAAGTTGAATCTTGAATGTTCTAAAAGAATCCATAACCTAAGGTGTGTGAGCCTTATGAGTGATAGACATTATTAGTATTAGTTCCGGGACTCATCGCCTGTGTATTCGATGAGTGGTGGCAGCGTGTATGAGTGGGTGTGTGGCCTGGGTCAGTGTGTGATTTATGCTCCCATTACAGCATAGGACAGAGGCTGAATGCTGGACTGAGAGTGGGGAGATAGATTAACCCTTGCAGGCACAACCCCAAGTCACGTGTGAGAGCAGGCACGTGAAAAATAAGTGACACCACGGAGAAGGGATCCGTGACAGCCTACATGCTCACTTTGGTAAAAATGAACAAAACCTGGATTAGCCCTGACTTCCACACCACCAGATGACAGCAGCACATAAAGCGTTTTTAATCTTCAATATTTGACGGAGTCCGCCAGTTGTTGCCTTCAAGGGTGTATGGATGACCGGCTTCATAATGTTTTTTAGCTTTGCAATGTGTGCAGAGCCTTTATGAGTGTAGAAGTAACAAGTACACTTTGCTCACATTATTTGAATGAGGTACAATTGGTGCCTTCAAGGGAGTAAGGATGACCTGGCTTCTAATTTTTTGCAAACTTTGCACTTAGTGCATAGCCTTTATGAGTCTAGGAGTACCACTACATGACAATGTGAGCAGAATATGTATGAGGCCCTCTTTTGTGTCTAATACAGGGTATATCTGAGTCCATCTTGAAATCAAATTTTTGGAAGTTCTTGCTTTCTGCAAAAATTACAATTTTTTTTCCATTTTTTAATAAAACTTTCTATTTTTTTTTTAAATCTTTTTTTAAATTTTGCCTTACTTACAAGTCATTATACAGGAAAGAACGTTTAACTTTTTTTCCCTGTAAACTCCAATTTGACGTTGATTTTGAAAGCTTTGTCAGTTCTTAAAGTGGATTAAAAGTGTGACCAAATTGTTCTCCTTCCATTCAGCACTTTTTCCATCCATTTCAACATTTTCACTGCCCTGTGAATCAAAATGAGCATTAGGAATTGCTCGATTAGAGTAACAAACATCCGAGCATTTTAGTACTCACTCATTCCTAGTAGTTTGGAGAGTTTCTAATTTTGAAGTTGATGAAGGGACTTAATTTCCTCATTAGCAGCATTAATCCTCTTCAGTTTTTCATGGACAGGATAGTTGCTGCATCTCATCCCATGACTCCGGCTCTGACTGACACTTGGCTGGTATACCACTGTTTGATCTTGACAATCTCCTGACTTCAGGTTCTCCTGACTTTTCTGTTGCTTCTTCAATGGGTCAATGGGTGAAGAACGTAATCACACTTCTACATCCCGTTTTTTGTTATTTTGATATTGTGAAGGAGATTGTTGTTGCTTCAAGCTGGCATGATATCATGAAACTTGAGAGACACAAAGTTCTCATCAATCATTACATCTCTGCTTATTGTGATCTTGTTCATTTCTGGGTGCAGGATTCTATATCCTTTCTGGGTTTCACTGTTGCCCACCAGGATACCTTCTTTTGCATGAGATTCCGATTTGGTATATTTTTCTTTGGGAATACTTAACTCCCGAATATTCTTGTGTTGTAGTTCTGGCTTCTTGCTGTTCCATTGCTCAAATGGAGTTCTCACATGATTGCTTCACACCAATATGTTGTTGGCAAATTTGTACCAGAATTCTTCCACTCTCACAAGTGTCCGCTTCCTTTTTTCCACTACACTATTTCGTTCAGAGTTGTTTGGTACAGCGGTCTGAAACGAGATTCAATTTTTCCCCTTAAGAACTTTGCGTCTCATTACCTGTGTATTCAGTTCCATTGTCTGCATGCAGAATTTGTGGCATTCTCGAAAATTTGCCATATATTTCAAGCTTCTCTGGAACTTCATCTTTGCTGTGAAGCAGATATTCAAGATACGCAGTTGTCTAATCAATAAATGTGAGTATATATATATATATATATATATATATATATTAGAAAAAATGGAACAGCACACTCCACTACTTATCTTCGGGTGCAAAGCCCAGACAACCCGTCCTCGGTTGTTTCCAATTCATGCACTTCGCAAAAACAGGCAGCACTCCATAGTCTTTAGGTCAATATGCAGGTGTTTATTGTGCCCACATCTCCATGCAACGTTTAGGGTCTAACTGAGCCTTTCTCAAGCAGTGCACAAACCTCTTTACAGCGTATATATAGGGACAAAACCCCATCATCCCCTAAATCCAGCCAATTAGTGAATTCCATTAATTTACAAGTGATAACATTTCATTTACATGTGCATTGGTGCCAGCGGTGTACTATTTAAAAATACATAAAACAACTCCTTCATACAATTAGCTACCATACCTTAGGAGAGACATATTAATCATGGAGGAAGCAGCGTGTTAACAGCGTTCTCAAAGCGCTACTGCGCATGTCAGAGCGCTTCTATGTGCATACTGGTCACATGTTAGGTGGGGGGCCAATAGGAGCTCTGGTGTCTATATGACGTCACGCGCGTGCGCAGTAGCGCTTAGGCTCTCCATCTTAGATAAGGAATAGGCTGGCTTCATTAGCCCACTGCGCATGCACCGTAGCGCCAGTAACTAGATCTCATTAGAGATCATGCAATGACCTCCACAGCGTTACTTTAGGAGCGGTGTGGATAGGTGCCTATGGACATTTGCTAGTAACAGCAAAGTATTAAGAAAACATTTTTGGCAGCAAATTATCTCATAGTATTTCAAGGGTCACATTTATTATATCAAAATTTGCAAAGCATTCCACTCTTCTTAAAGAACATATGGTATTATTAAGATTTAAGGAAAAATTCCATACTTTATTAAAACACATTTGGTATTGTAAATTAACCACCTATGCGTTCACAGGAGCAACCCCGCTCCTTATATGCCATATGGACTCATATATACTGTGTCCAATCCTGCTATGAGTTATCAGGGAGTGTCTTAATTCAGACCCCCACCTGGCACTCATACAGTGTCTGGAGGGTGCCCCTCACCCCTCCGGACAAGGCGCCTCCACTCATGACCTCTGTATTGCAGTAGCACAGTAGTCCTGGCTATTATGAACAAACTGTGGTTTCATCTACTAGAATTGACCAATGTATATATTGCACCTAACCCTTTATGGCCATAGCATCAATCATGCCTAGAAAATTATAAGAGACAAACAAGGAAATTTTAATAATTTATTAATTGACCTCCCACCATCCACGTATATATTACAGAATGTTTTCAAAGAAGAATTATATAAATATCTAGTATAAATATGTGTATTTTCTTAGACAAATTATTCCTCCAGTGTATATGTCTCTCCAAACAGGGTCTTCCATTACATTAGACAACAACAGTACCTGGACAAAACATATACAGAATAAAATTAGGAACATACTAGTACAAATAAAGTATTCCCAAAGATAAAAAATACCAAACTTTCAATTACACAATGCTAATGTAGGAACGTTTTCTTATATAATTGCATGTAATTTAAAATCTACATTAAGGCCCATTGGCCTAAGTGTGTTCAATTTATAGATCCACATCATTTCTCTTTTGCGGAGGATCAGCTCCCTATCACCCCCCCTCCTATTAAGTGGTACCCTATCAATTATTTTAAATTTTAAGTCCTTTTCCAAATGATTACATTCCACAAAATGTTTAGGGACCGGAAGGTCGGTCCTCTTTTTCCTAATAGAATATCGGTGCTGGTTCATTCGTACTTTGAACTCACACGTCGTTTCCCCGACGTACCACAACTTACAAGGGCACATCAAGAGATACACTACATAATCTGAGCTGCATGTCAAATAATGTCTAATGTCATATTTTTTCTTTGTTTTTGGATTTTCAAACGTTGCTCCTTTCACCATAAAGGTGCAGTTCACACAGTTTAAACGATACCCCTTAGACCCCAGTCCAGAGCCTCTCACCTAGCCAAATCAGTTCTCATGCTTTGCACTGACGAGGGCCAACAGCCCAAAACACCGTGTCTGCGAATTGAGATACTGATTTGGCTTTTATCCTAAGTCATATTGCACGACTCGTTAGAGGGTTGATTGTGACTTGTAGGATCGCTACTTCCAACAGGTGGCGCTACAGAGTTAAGTCCTCTTTTTCTCAGAAGAGGCAATTTGCATATTTCCTTGTCTTGTGAGTTTCTTCACAGATAACAGATTGCTTTCAAGACTAGGGACGTAGAACATGTCCTTTACTGGGATCTTTCTACTTTGTGTTGGGAGGAATTGACAATTAATGTAACCATCTCCTATTCCTTCTGAATTCACAAACTGACCATTAGCCAAGATTACTTTCTCCGACTTACTTTTGTCAAGGTTAGAGAAGAAGATTCTGTCATTAGTCATATGACTAGTTGCGTCAGGGTCTATACTCCATGCACGGTTTAATGTACTTGCATTAACAGTAAACACAGACCCAGTAGTTGAAGTGTCATATTCTTCAGTATTTGCACTTTAATCCCTTTGATGATTGTTTTGCTTTTTCAGCGTATTCATTCTCGCCTTCCAGACTCTGCAGACAGCCCTTACGTGCCCTCATTTCTTGCAGGCAAAACACTCAAATGTTTCCTTCAAATTACTTATTTTTGGGTAGATCTTGGGTTTTTAAGGAGGATTCCGCTTTGGATACCTCACTGCTGCTTACACTTTTTGTCGTTCGCTTATACTCATCTACTAGCTTTACTCTAACATATTCCAATGTAAGGTCATAAACTGGGCGTGAATCTAGAACGGTTACAAGTGTGTCATAGCCATCTGGTAGACCGCTTAGCAGTGCAGCAAGATGCTCCACAATTTCTAGATTATTTCTTATATAATCCTGCATATCTTCGCCCTTAATTAGCTTAGACTGATACAGCTTTCTCATTAAATAGAGCCCATTGCTGAGATTTATCCTTTCATGCACTTTCTACGGCTGTTTCCAGATTCCTTTTGCAGGTTCACATGTACATATGTGCACAATATGATCATCATCTATACTGAGGGAGATTTGTGCTTTTTGATTTGTCTCTACCCAGTCTTCTGGTAGTGTGTCAGGTCTAGACTCTGGTGTGTATTTCCACGGACCTTCTCTTAGCAGCACCTTTACCTTGAATTTCCGGGATTGGTAGTTTTGGTTACTCAGATTCGACACTGAACTGCTCAGTGTTGCTGCTGGCAGCCATCTTTGCTTCTTCTTAGTACACTGTTGCTCTCTCCTTTGGGCTGTTCGCTGTGTCTTTGGGTTTCCGGGCCCATAACCTGTTGGCAGCGGATTAATCTCTGTACTCTCCAGCCGTTCAACAGTCAATATGTGTTTATTCAGGAACAAAGATAACACCGCTTACAACTGGTATTTCTTGTAGCTTAGGATCTTAGCATCTGTTCTGTCAGCTTCCAAAGTGAAACTAAAAGTGAAAGTGCTCCAGCTACACCGTGAACAGGAACTTACTGGTTTGTTTTTCTTTTAACAATGCGTGATTGGCGATATGATACTATTGCAGGAGACAGAAACCCATGCACTATTAAACAGTAGTAAATAGTAATTGTTGCACTTTATACCATAATATGCATAATTCCAACAATGACCAAGTATCGATTCTCTTTGTGGAGACAAGGCTGGTGTGTGGGGGCTTAGAAGCATGAAAATTAGCCCTCTGCCAGAAGGAAGAAACTGTCTCCAAAGCCACCTATTGGCTGATATCCTGTAAGATAGCACCAGACCCATTATGGAGCCTTGAATAATGATGATGAGACATCACTCAAACCCATTCATCGTCAGCACTGTGCCTGGGGTTTTGCGCCTCATCAGCACAGAGGTGATAGAGAAGTCATTAACCCCTTGGAGGCGGATTCATTTTTCTTTTTTTACCCCTGCCTTTCAAGATCCATAATAGTATTTCCCTCTGGAGGAGAGCCAATTTGCATACTTTTCCCAGGAAGCATTGCCTCTTCTGCGTGTTATTACAGAAGACTCGTATCCTCATGAGTCTTTCCTCTGTCAAGGTGAAAATATATTTCCTTATATACTTTTTGTACTTTTATATCTTATACTGTAAAACAATAAGTTTTTCCTATCTGCTAGCTAATGCATATGTAATTGTATCTAAAGATGGCTGCCAGTGTTCATTCTTCACCTCAGTTTAGAATTTGAAGGGTTAAGTATATTTCTCCTGAAAAGATAACTCTGGAATGTGAAGAAAGAAGTAACCACCAGAAGACGTCCAGCGAATCAGGAGGAGATTGAGCACTAGACGTATGCTGCTGAAACCCCGCCTATTGCATTCCCTTTTAGTATTGTGTATTTTAGAATAAAGTTCAGTTGCTGTGACGGTTACACACATGTGTGTGTGGATCCACGAGCATGCACTAAGATTGAACCAGCTACCTGTCTGACTCATTCTTACCCGGTACCACATGCTTATAGTTTAATTTGGAATGACTGGTGAAGGAAGGATGTATTTGTCGTTACGACCCCGACAATTGGCAGCCCAACGGGGGGCGTGGCCAGCGATCCGAGACCCCCTGGACCCATGCCTGGATGTCTGTGGATGATACCCGTAGTGGCTGACCTCGAGGACTGATCACCCTCCGCACACGGTAAGTGGCGATCATATACATTGTATGTGTCACACTTGCTAGTGTCTCAGCCGTTATTGGTTTGTCTGTGGTCTCTTTGGGTCTGGGGAGTGACCGGTCGAGTGGTGAGATCGAACGTGATCCTGTGCCACGCTCTGAACCAGCAACTGAGAGACGTTGCATTCTGTGCGTTCTCTGTACACCACACCTCCTCCACCGGTCATTGTACTCCGTTCAACCACCCTACCCGTGACTATTGTCTAGTAGTGAAGTGGAGTGATAAATTGAGCCAGTTGTAGATTGTGGGGCAGCTTAGAGAAAGGGATAGGAGACGCAGCCTCTGTGATATTGTACTAACAGGTAATTAAGACGTCCCGAGTGGGGGACCACCAGAATTTTGAGTACAAACAGGTAATTAAGACGCCCTGTACGGAGCCACCAGAAATAGGTAATTAAGACGTCCCGGAACGGGACCACCAGAAACAGGTAATTAAGACGCTCCGTACGGGACCACCAGAATTTTTGTGGAGGGCTCTCACTAGGAGACCGCCTCCCAACGGTTTGGGATATCGTGGCAGGATAGTCTGTTAATCACTGTTGTTCAGGTTAGGGACGGAAACGTTGAGCGAGAGGCTCCGTGTTTTTTAGAATATCAGTGTTGAAGATCGCTGCCAGTGGTTTTACTGCAGAAAATCACAGTATCCTGGGAGCCAAGCTGCGTATCTTAAAGCAAAGGAAGTCCGTGCCCCACAAGTTAGATGAGGATGCTGTGGAAGTCAAGACAATGGTCACGGGAGGGCAAGAAGGCAGTCAGGAATGTTGAGAGATTGTATAAGCATGTAGGATTGCCCTCGTCAGGGAGATTGCAGCCAGCTATGTGGCCCAATCTCATAGAAAATAAAAGGGGCATGTTGAAAGATAAAGGATTGTTAGAACAAGCGCAAGCTTATCTGCGAGTTGTGCGAGGCTTAAAGAACAAAGGATGAAAATAGGTTGATGGAGAGGAAGGATCAGACAATGTAGAGCCCGTGTTTGGTTATAAAATGCCTTAGAATTGTGATCTTACAGATTGAAAAAATGGCCGCCGTGCCACTGATGATGAAAATGCAGTCTCAGCCAGCGCCCTGTAATGGCGACGGGATGAGCTCTCCAGAAGCGTAGGTGTGTCCTGTTTGTGTTGTGCAGAATCCAACCTGGGTGGAAACCTGCCGTGTGTGTGCGTACGGGCCGTCCTTGGGGCTCCGCCCAGACCACGGAGGATCATAGGAAAGTTTTGTAGAAATTAAGTCTGAAAACTGCTGCAATTTGTTACTTTGTAGAAGATACGGAACTTTTATCAGTGCTGTGTAGGGGAGGGGGGGAGCGGACCGCTGCGAGATTTCTTTGTCAGTTCTCCTGTTTTCTCCTTATCTACGCTACGTGCCAGAGAAAGAGGGGGGCAAACAGCTGGGCTTTTGTATTCTCCCTTGTGCGCTGTGGAATGCAGTGATTTTCTTATCTCCGTGTTACTAGATGGGAGGGGGTGCGTGAATCCCTGCGCGACCTGCTTGTAATTTTTCCCTTCGGTGCTGTGGGCTAGAGGGAAGGGGAACCATGTATTGCATTCCAAAGTTTTTTTCTGTCCTTGGTTTAGTACAGGCTGAGAGATTTGTGTTTAAAGCAATAAGTACTGTATGAAATTGGAAGTGAAATAGATCTGTGTCTAGTCTTAGAGGAAAACTTGTAAGTAATTGAAAGATTGGTAATTACCTGTATCAAGTTGAGTGATTGATATATATAGCAAATTGAAGATAAACAGGGGGTCTCCCTGTTAGATAATATGGTCCCTCCCCAGGAAATTAAGCCTCTACTCCCGACTGTAAACCCTGTGCCCCTTACAGTTAAGGCAGCAATATATACTGGATTGCCAAGAAGTTCTATGGGCGTCTTATGGTAGTGTTTAAAGATCTGGGATTCCCATTGTAATAAAAAGCCCATTCATACCTTTTTGTAGTAGACCCGATATTGAGATTTCCACTAAAGAGTTTTCAAAAGAATTTAGCCCAGCAGGAAAGACAAGGGTTAAATCACTAGCCGTAGTGATTCTTGCTCGCTCACTGGCCCCCACCACTGCAGCTGCGAGATCAGTGTTTCTTATCTCCATGTAACAGACTCCAATTTCTACCCCCTCCTTTGTACACGTGAGTCCAGCTTCACACTCCAATACGCCTTTAACCCTGTATAGGAATCTAACTCCCTCCCAGCTTCCTTATGTCAATTTTCAGACCAAGAGCTTGTTTTAATCGATGTAGATGGCAGACCCCCCCAGCCCGGAAAGGCCCCTACATCTCCTCTTCCCGTGAAACCTTCACACTTACAAGGCTAGATTTTCCAGGAATCTGAAGTTTGGTTCCCTGTCATTCACGTTACTACATCACACCTCAGGGCTCCCAGGTTCTTTTCTCAGTAGGGTATGGGGACATAAATACCCACCAGATAGGAGCCATAGTGAACCCAGCGGCCGCCTGGATACGGTGGCAAGAGGAAGTCCCTTATGTGTTTGGGCCGTGTTGTCTGTCCAGTTGTTGCTACACAAATCTTCAGAGATTGTTTTCAGTCACCCACTGACGGTCCATACCCCACACGATGTACATAGTATCCTTAACCAAGTACAAACTAGCCACATGTCCATGGCTGGACAGCTGCGACTTCGGTGTGCTATTCTCATGCCTACTAATGTGATTTTGAAAAGGTGCGCTGTCCTGAACCCCGCTACTCTTCTCCTAGTTCCTATGGATCCAAAGGGGGGAGGAGTAGGTGATATGAAGGTGACATGAAAAAGGACACTCCTTTTCTTTCTAGAATGGATCCAGAGGAACAAGATTAGGTTTCCAAACCACATGATTGTCCGGAATTGATGTCTCAGGAAACGGCTGGTCTCTAGTGTGCCTATTCTAATGCTGATTTTGAGCTTTTTGTAGATGGATCCCGTCACCAAGATGACCAAGGACGCTACTGTACCAGATATGCTGTGGTCTCAGAACATGAGGTAATCAAGGCAGAGTCAATGCCAGCTCATATGTCTGCACAAGAAGCGTGCAAACTAGCAGAAGGTAAGACTGTAAATATCTACACTGATTCCAGGTATGCTTTTGGCATTGCACACGATTATGGGCCTATCTGGAGAGCCAGGGCTTTCCTGATAGCAAATGGCCACCACATTAAACATGCTGAGGCAGTCCAGCAACTTATGAATGCACTACAGCTTCCCACCCAAGCAGGCATCATAAAGGTAAAGGCACATACCAAAGGCACTGATGGACGGACAAAGGGTAACGCACTGGCAGACCAGGCTGCCAAGAAAGCAGCAAGCACTCCTGTAGCCTCTCAAGTACATCACCTAGACACCCCACCATCTCCACTTGTGTTGAAAGACATCTTAGCCCGGTTACAAGAACAGGCAAGTAAGGAGGAGAAAAATAGGTGGCAAAAGATAGGGGCTTGCTCTGATACCGTCACTGGACTATGGGGGAGGGGTGAAAAGGTCTGCCTGCCACAGGTACTGTACCCAATGATGGCACAGGTTCTGCACGGGAATGTGCACCACTCGAAGACGGCCATGTGTGACACCCTACAGAAACAATGGATTGCCCCCGGGTTTTCCACCTGCGCAAAAAGGCAGGTACAGAGCTGCATGATATGTGCCACACATAATCAGGGTAGGACAGTGAAAACTCCATCCAAACACACTCCCCGGCCCCTTTAACCAATTCCAGAGACTGCAGATTGATTAAATTCAGTTACCTAGGGTAGGGACGTATGAGAATGTGTTGGTCTGCATTGATTTATTTTCAGGTTGGCCAGAAGCCTACCCAGTTGCCAAAGCTACGGCTAAGACAACGGCGAAGAAACTGATGGCTGACATCATATGCAGGTATGGAGTTCCTGAAGTCATTGAAAGCGATCGGAGTTCCCATTTTACTGGAGAGATCATGTCAGAGGTAATGGCAGCTCTGGGGGGTAAGTCAAGCATTGCAAACTCCATCCGTAGAGCAGTGGAAAAGTGGGGAGACTAAATGGAACTCTTAAGCTTAAAATCCAGAAGGCAATGACAGAGACTGGTAAACCATGAACAGAATGCCTTCCTCTAGCTTTGTTTTCAGTAAGATATACCCCAAACAGGAAGACAGGACTGTCACCGTATGAGATTCTGTTTGGCAGGAGCCCCAATTTTGAATGTTTCTTTCCATAACAGTTGCAGCTCAAGTACCAGGACTTGACTAGCTATGTGCAGGCCTTACATGGACACTTTGCCAAAGTGCATTTAACCGTTTTCAGTTCTTTTCCAGACCCAGACAAGGTTCCTGGACACCATCCCTTTGTGCCAGGAGACCTGGTGTATGTGAAAAAGTTTGTGCGCAGAGATTGTCTCCAGATGAGATTTGAAGGACCCCACACAGTGATCCTGGTCACCCCCACTGCAGTAAAACTTGAAGGAAGGAGCACTTGGATCCACGCCTCATATTGTAAAAGAGATCGAACCAGTGTTTAGTCACAGTAGTGACTGAAGGGAAATGTTGCTGTTGTTTTTGATCCTGGAACTGAGGGCTATCCTCGCCCCTACTTCTTCGGCCCCTATTGCAAAAATAAGAATTCTGGTCCCACTATTCTCTGGGTAAATCTGACAGCCCCGGTGAATATCTGGCGATTTGATTTCTGTGATGTAGTCAAGTACCTCGAGACTGAACGGGTGGTAGAGGGAATCATCCAGTTTTATATGTGTGTTACCAGAAATGACAACAATAATTGTTATTATTGGACAGATGCTGCCTGGAATACAGGAGATGATTGGGGATATAAACCTAGCGAAGCCATGTTCCCTAAGGATAGGACGGGTAGGAGTCTTCGTGGGAGAATGCATCTAACAGCCCTTCTGCAACCACTTAGGGGCTGTAAATGGGGTAAAAGTTGTCACCCCCTCCTCCTGAATCTTGAAAATCCCCAATCTGCTGATCTGCAGACGTTCGTATTAGGAAGGCATTATAATTATGTATTTAGTGCTGGACCCTATGCGTATTTAGGCCATATACAGCTCCAGGATATTAGCTCTAGACCAACCAAGGCCCCTGTTACCAGTACACCTAAAACAGGCCCAGGTGAGCGTTTGCAAAATGTAGTTAATGAAGTGATACCCATTCCAGGTCTCAGTTAGCAAGAGGTTTTCTCCATAGAAACACAAACAGCCCCAAGGAAAAACCTATGGTTAGAATGGGTGAGATACAATGTAAGAGTCCAGAATATCTCTGTAGGATGTATTGCTTGTGCTGCTGCGAATACACACCTCTACACACATGCATTGCTTTTTCCTGATGACAACACCACTGCCCGTGTCATGAATTTGTTGAAAGGTTTGAAGCCCACTGATTGCCCAGATTATGTCCCACTAATTCATGAGAAACCTAGACTAAAGGTCCCAGGAGAAGTAACCGTATTAGCTGACAATTACACCTGCTATAATTCGCACGACACCACAGGTACACCAGTAGGGATCTTCGAGATAGGTTTCTGCAAAGAGAACAGTTCTTTAGATACTGATTTGCTAATTAAACATAACCAATAAATGTCGTACATATAATGTGTATGTGGAGACGGTAAGCTCCGTCCTAGGTTGCCTAATGCCTGGATAAGCCAATGCACCCCTGTTAAACTAGCTATGCAGTTCAAGATTTTATTTTTGGGATCCAAAGATACCTGATGAACCTACCAGAAAGAGGAGAAGTTTTGATCAGCTCCACATGAGTTATGAAGAAGATCCACTAGTATATATTGATACCATTGGAGTGCCAAGGGGGGTGCCTGACCAGTTTAAAGCCCAGAACCAGATTTATGCCGGCATTGCTTCTATTATCCCACAGGTGCAGATTAATAAAAATGTTGAATGGATCAAATATATATATTACAGTGAACAAAGGTTTGTCAATTATAGCTGTGATGCCTTCCAGGATATAGTTGAGGATTTGGGCCCTAACACTTGTATGACCCGTGCTGCAACCCGACCTAAGAGAATTACACTGAATCCTGTCCAGACAAGATCACATGCAGTGATATAAGAAGCTGACACAGGATTGTGGTTGGTGGATAGTGGGGACATTAACTTTTGGAAGTAGGCTGACAGTAATCCTTTTGGGAAGGAGCTGTAGACCAGCATGTCATGTCACGTCCCCACCACCAGAGAACCAACCACATCAGGTAGGGTAAGACAGATACAGGAGTATTATCCCTGGAGGCCCTCTGACTAGCTAGCTATGCAAAAACAATTGGCTGACCCTGAACCAAACTTTCCCATTTTTTCAGATAAAGACAATATGATAGATGTATAAGTGCACCTGGGCAGGCCTAGGTAGTTAGTGAGCACAAAAACAGGTGACGTGCTAGGACGCAAATTTAGACTTTTTATAGATGTGACAAAAGGAGAGAGTGTAGAGCTATACTTTGGACGGTTACAGCTGAAATGGGAAGACATGGAGTACAGTCCCATAAACCCACTTGATGTTAGAGTATTGGTAAATGCATTCATTGACGGTATGACCAAAGACTTACGATACGAAATATAGACAGCCAGAATGGAAAAATGTAGATCCAAGAGACCTGAAGGTTTCTAAAGAAGTTGAACGAATTAGGACAATAAGACGATGTGTCATGTATGCTGGAGTAGACACATCTTTCTTCTCCAGTTGGTTAGGTGGGATCAAGGGATTCCTTCAATAAGTTTGTTTGGTACTAATTGCCCTCCTTATAATTGGATCGATAATTTTCTGTTGTGTTATTCCCTTGTATAAAAAGGTTATTGCCAAAGCAACTCCGACTGGCGCCTTCCTCAATCAAGAAGTAGACCCACCAGAGTACGATGGTACTGATCCAAGGGAGATCCCTAAGTATATTCCCCTCAAGAGAGTAGACAAAATCCCCCTTCTTAGATGATGCTAAGAGATTTAGTTTAGGGACAGTGGGAGAACTCCATGTGAGGTTAGTGAAGGGTTCAGCTGCCTGGAGGCCTCTCGCTAGGGGAGAGTTTCTGAGGTGTCTGGATGAAGAAATCCACCTCCCCTTTTCCCATCACATGGACAGTCTCGAAGGATCTTTCTTTAAGGGAAAAACTTAGTGTTTAGGGGGGATTGTCAAGGTGAAAATATATTTCCTTATATACTTTTTGTACTTTTATATCTTATACTGTAAAACAATAAGTTTTTCCTATCTGCTAGCTAATGCATATGTAATTGTATCTAAAGATGGCTGCCAGTGTTCATTCTTCACCTCAGTTTAGAATTTGAAGGGTTAAGTATATTTCTCCTGAAAAGATAACTCTGGAATGTGAAGAAAGAAGTAACCACCAGAAGACGTCCAGCGAATCAGGAGTAGATTGAGCACTAGACGTATGCTGCTGAAACCCCGCCTATTGCATTCCCTTTTAGTATTGTGTATTTTAGAATAAAGTTCAGTTGCTGTGACGGTTACACACATGTGTGTGGATCCACGAGCATGCACTAAGATTGAACCAGCTACCTGTCTGACTCATTCTTACCCGGTACCACATGCTTATAGTTTAATTTGGAATGACTGGTGAAGGAAGGATGTATTTGTCGTTACGACCCCGACACCTCCATATTATATATAACGCTGTAGACCTGAAACGAGGCACATATCATCAGCCGATCGCCCGACTTACCAGCTTCCTCAGCCACATTGGGCGTTTCCCATTAGTCTGCAGAAAGGTGGGATCTAGAATAAAATAAAAAAGGGTCGTATTAGTGACTCTCACCCAGAAGACCCCATATCACATGAGCAGAACAGCAGCTATGAGGCCACCGCCAGTCATACAGCCAAGAAGACACCATGCCAAGTGGGACTTCACTGTCCACTCGCCCATGAGCTAGACAGGAAAGTAGATACAGATCTGGTATATAATGCTAGAGCCGCTTTCTTCTTCATATATGGGTCATCGATGAGCGCGACACGAGAAGGTCAACGCAAAGAGTACCGGTCGCGAGACCAAGCGCTGGCAAACATACGGGAACTACAGAGATTGGGTCCTTCCCTCCTGAGTGGTAAATAAGCAGAGGGAGAAGCTGCAGCTGCGTCTCCCTCCTCTGCCTTCTTACCTGTTTTATACTAGAAGGATACTTATGAGAACTTGGGGATTCTCTGAACAGTTACCAAGATAAAAACATATACTTGGAGTGTGAGTGTGTGTGGGTGTGCATGCATTATATATACCACCACCCACTATACATATCAAAAATGGTTACCGTCAGATCCACAGCGGATGAAGGCAGCTGACTATGAAATCATTACCTGCTTCAAAGCCGTCATTTATTGGGGTATCTGGCGAGGGCTCATCATCATCATCACTGTTTCTATCCCAGAATAGGTCATCTTGGGAGCTCTCGTCCAGGGGGCTGACCACAAAGGTCTCTCTCCTGGAAGTGACAGAACAGGTCACCAATGGCCGTACATCACGTAAAGTACAGACGTTTCTACAAGGCGCGAGACTGCTGCCCTCATCTCACCTGGTATTAACAGGACATGTCGCTTCTCCGGCTGCGTTGCTCTTCCCCTCCGCATTCATCTCCGCCAGCTGGTGCCTCATACAGGTGGTCATGACGGGGTCCAGCTTCCAGACGAAGATGCAGCTGCTCATAATTTAAAAGAAAAAATAAAAATATTACAAAAAGTTGAGTATTAATGCCAAAACTATCAGCAGGCACCAAAAAGGAACCAGAAAATATGTCTTCTCTGCCTAGCATGACTGCCCAGTCGCAGGATGTGATTGCAGACACAGATGCTGCAGCTACATACCCCCCTCCTCTCTCTACTTTTATTTAAAAAAAATTAAAACATTTTTTTGGGACCAGCGGCTTTATAGAGATATAATAAAGAAGACAAACTGAGACACTGGATGGTTGTACAGTTTCAGCTTTGCAGGACCAAAATACAAAAAAAAAACTTCCTACTACCTGCAGAATTCCCAGCGCTTCTTCTGATTGGCAGGCCCCACGATATCATTATGCTACGGCACAATAATCAGAATAGGCATGCGAGAGGCTGCGGGATCCAGGAGGGTCTCATGGCTTTGGTCCAACAGCTACGGACTACCAATAAGACCCCAATACCAGGGTCGCGGGAATCCTTGTGCTAAACTCTATAGCTATGCTATGGGCCCCACTCTCGGAGTCTTTCCACCCCCCAATGCCAGATCAGGAAGGAGAAAGGCTTCTGATGACCCCTTTAAAACGGCAGCAGACCTGTCTCCAGACACAGTGATCAGTCTTCTACAGTCGCGGGTAAACTTCATGTCAGTGACGATATCTGGAAGAGAAGACAATGGTCACTTCCCACAGTCGCTGATGTCATTAATGGGAACATTAAACTCCTCGCCATTGCATTGTGAATCCGTCAGCAGAAAACACACGGCGGCCAGTACTCTGTATACGGAGTGGGGGATACAGACCGGGCAATGGACCATGTGACATGTAACACTGACCTGAGTGACCGTACATCGTGGCGACACATTCCCCGGTTTGCAAATCGAAGATGGAGATGTTCTTGTTGGAGCAGCTCGTAGCGAAGAATCTCCCAGACGGATCCATTTGTACCTGGAAAATTAAAGTCGGCACAGATAGAAATGATCAGCAGTATCCAGAAATGCACAGAAAGGAGGGAGCGGCATCAAATTGTCCAGAAGTGCTGGATTTTTCCTTTATGCCAATTTGCTAATTAGGTGCTCGGTGCACCTTGGGTGTGGCCAAGCAGTTCAGAGCATCTTCTCCTGTACATGTCTCCACCCATCTTGCTTGATTGACAAGCTCTGTCTGCACTGAAGTCTTGCTCTGTACATAACAGTACCAACAGGCCTCCAGGTGAACAGACTGTGTGCGTGGTGCCGACACTTCTGAAAGAAGCAAGATTTCAGTGGAGACGGCTATGATGGGAAGATGTCCTAAACCGCACCCATAGTGCACTGAACCCCCAATTAGCATATTGGAAGAAAGGAAGGTTGTGAAAACGGGGAAAATATGATTTTTTTTTTATCAGGGCAGAGTCACCTTGTGTAGGTTGACTTCCAAGGCAATGATGGAGGACGACCGCCTACCTTCAGCAAGGCTCCTCCACTGGGTGAACTCTTCAGAGCCTTCTCCTGCTTCCCTGACGAGATATTGTACAACCTGGAAGTAACACCATTACGGTCATACATAGGTGCGGCATGTGAGCGGCATCACAGGGGAAGACAGACTAAACACTCAGAGGGCCTTTCCGGTGCCCATCATTTCACACACCAGGAATCGAGAGACGCCGGTGGTTTAGCGCCAAGAAAAAAAAAAAAGTCATCAGCGCCTCTCACCTCCAGATGGGGAAGCGAGAGGTCAGAGATCCCCTTTATAAAAAAAAAAAAAAGCAGAGGAGGAAGACACTCCCCAGATGACACTTACCGGACACTTTTATCCTGACAGGCGACCGCGGCAGTCTTCTGGGTGACGTCCACGTCCAGGTCGTATAAGGTGGTCTTTTCCACAACGTGATGCAGACGAACAAAACTGACCCCATCGGGAAGCTAAAAACGGGAGGATTCAGAGGAAACTCAATGATCAACAAGATACAGCTCCTTGTCTGCCCCTGGATCATGAAAGGGTTAAAGCAGAAGTGCAAATTATCAAGTATCCGCAGGATCATTGGGACATCCCTCAATCCTGAGGACAAGAACAAAGTGATGGTCCCGGACCACCGCCCATGTGTAACGAGTCCAGTGCACATTGTTATCTACCTGCTGCAGGTCATGATGAAGATTATTAATTACCATATGAGCAGGACGGAAATAAATGCTCTTATCGGCTCCGCAGCTTATCATGTGCAGCTGGTCCCCGTCACCTGGAAGACACAAGGAGGAGGAAAGAGACGTTAGAGGGAAATGGCCCAAAATGTGGCAGGAAAATCACAGCACAAAACGTCAGAATAAATTGTACTATTACCGGGTATAATCTGAAGATAAGGCTAATGGGGGTCTTACCAAAGCCCCATCACACACACACACAGGGGGGAGAAGGAGCGCACCTGAAAACTTCACTGCGGTTATGGAGGAAGAGTGGTCATCCAGAGTCTGCAGCAACGTGTAGTCACGGTCCACATGAAGGATATGGATTAAACGATCTCTACTGGCCGAAGCCAAAAGTGTCACTCCTAACAGAGAAAAGCAGTATAACCGTTATATTCTTGTACATAGGAGCAGTATTATAGTAGTTATATTCTTGTACATAGGAGCAGTATTATAGGAGTTATATTCTTGTACATAGGAGCAGTATTATAGTAGTTATATTCTTGTACATAGGGGCAGTATTATAGGAGTTATATTCTTGTACATAGGGGCAGTATTATAGGAGTTATATTCTTGTACATAGGAGCAGTATTATAGTAGTTATATTCTTGTACATAGGAGCAGTATTATAGTAGTTATATTCTTGTACATAGGGGCAGTATTATAGGAGTTATATTCTTGTACATAGGGGCAGTATTATAGGAGTTATATTCTTGTACATAGGAGCAGTATTATAGTAGTTCTATTCTTGTACATAGAAGGCAGTATTATAGTAGTTATATTCTTGTACATAGGGACAGTATTATAGTAGTTCTATTCTTGTACATAGGGGCAGTATTATAGTAGTTATATTCTTGTACATGGGGACAGTATTATAGTAGTTATATTCTTGTACATAGGAGCAGTATTATAGTAGTTCTATTCTTGTACATAGGGGCAGTATTATAGTATTTATATTCTTGTACATAGGGACAGTATTATAGTAGTTATATTCTTGTACATAGGGACAGTATTATAGTAGTTCTATTCTTGTACATAGGGGCAGTATTATAGTAGTTATATTCTTGTACATAGGAGCAGTATTACAGTAGTTCTATTCTTGTACATAGGGGCAGTATTATAGTATTTATATTCTTGTACATAGGGGCAGTATTATAGTATTTATATTCTTGTACATAGGAGCAGTATTATAGTAGTTATATTCTTGTACATAGGGACAGTATTATAGTAGTTCTATTCTTGTACATAGGGGCAGTATTATAGTAGTTATATTCTTGTACATAGGGGACAGTATTATAGTAGTTATATTCTTGTACATAGGGGACAGTATTATAGTAGTTTTATTCTTGTACATAGGGGCAGTATTATAGTATTTATATTCTTGTATATAGAGGCAGTATTATAGTAGTTATATTCTTGTACATAGGAGCAGTATTATAGTAGTTATATTCTTGTACATAGGGGGCAGTATTATAGTAGTGATTTGGAGCGCCCCTACGCTAAGGGCAATGGGGTACTCGGTACCGGGTCCCTCGGTTCGGTGGATGTCACGGTGGCCCGACCCGGCCCGTGGCCCTTTGAGGGGCGTCCAGTAATGACAGGACAAGAGTTTATAGAATGAATGTTCGTGACGCCACCTGTGGTATTCGGTCAGGGTGACCGACGCTGCTTAGGGGTCCGCTGGGGTGATGTTATGGCAGCTAGATGGTATACCTTCCCACAGGTGAAGTGTATCCCCAGGGCTTCCCAGAAGTGTAGATGGTGGATGGTGTAAGGCGCGGTGAATAACGAGGACACAAGGTTGCAGTCTCTTTACCTTTTACTGAAGGCTTCAGTGTCCACAGTCCAGGGCACCGGATCACAGGGTAGGCAGAGTCCGGCTGGTCTGAAGGCAAATCCAGAGTCTCCTTGTCCAGGTGGAATGCAATAGCCTTCCTATGCGCACAGCAACACAGTAGGTCCTCACTTGCTTAAGCTCTAATGAGATCATCACTGTTACTCTTCTCTCTCTGTTCCCCGTGGTCAGATAGAACAAAACCCGTATGACTGATGGCCTGAGGCTTGTTTATAGGGACCCTAGAGACGCCCCGACCCCCACAAGTTGCCACCGTCTCTTCTTAGTTATTTTAGGTCGGGCAGCCAACTTGGAATTGACTGTCCTGCCAGTCTCTGAAGTAATGGCGTAGAGCACTTTACTCCCTCAGTATCCTGGCTACCGGAACGCGCACCGGAAGGAGGCAGCTCCTCTCGTCTACTATCCTCTCTGGTATCCACTTGTTGCTATGCCTTCGTTTCTCACTCACTAAGGCTACGTTCACATTTGCGTTGTGCGATGTTGCGTCGGAGACGCAACGCACAACGCAAACAAAAACGCAACAAAACGCACGCAAAAACGCTGCGTTTTGCGACGCATGCATCCTTTTTTGCCGAAATTTGTACGCAAAAAAAATGCAACATGCTGCGTTTTCTGCGCCCAACGCTTGCGGCCAAAAAAACGCATGCGTCGCAAAACGCAGCACAACGCATGTCCATGCGCCCCCATGTTAAATATAGGGGTGCATGACGCATGCGGCGACGCAGCGGCGCCCGACGCTGCGTCGCACAACGCTAATGTGAACGTAGCCTAAAACACGCTTCCTTTCAATGTCTCTTTCTTAGGATGCTGCCGCACGTGGGGCAGGCGCAGCTCCGTGTCCCCTCGTCCTCCTCAGACCGAAGTCTGGATCTGCTGGAGATCACTCCAGACGGCTCGGCCTGGAGACCTTTCTCTCTCAGTCTCCAGCCAGGAACCTTCTCTCTCACTTTCCCTCCAACTACCAGTTTTACCTAACTGTGAGGAGTGGCCTAACAGATAGAACCTTTGCTCCCCCTAGTGGACTGGAGTGTGAAGTGTGTGGTGTGTTTGTGATAACTGGACAGCAGATCTCCTTTATTGCCTCCAGACGTAATATCACTCCCCCTGGTGGAGGAATAACATTACTGCAGCAACCAGGACTCTGGGGCGCTGCACTTATTCTTGTACATAGGGGGCAGTATTATAGCAGTTATATTCTTGTACATAGGGAGCAGTATTATAGTAGTTATATTATTGTACATAGGAGCAGTATTATAGTAGTTATATTCTTTTACATAGGAGCAGTATTATAATAGTTATATTCTTGTACATAGGAGCAGTATTATAGTAGTTATATTCTTATACATAGGGGGCAGTATTATAGTAGTTATATTCCTATACATACGGAGCAGTATTATAGTACTTATATTCTTGTACATAGGGAGCAGTATTATAGCAGTTATATTCTTGTACATAGGAGCAGTATTATAGTAGTTATATTCTTGTACATATGGAGCAGTATTATAGTAGCTATTTTCTTGTACATAGGAGCAGTATTATAGTAGTTATATTCTTGTACATAGGGGCAGTATTATAGTAGTTATATTCTTGTACATAGGGAGCAGTATTATAGTAGTTATATTCTTGTACATAGTGGGCAGTATTATAGTAGTTATATTCTTGTACATAGGGAGCAGTATTATAGTAGTTATATTCTTGTACATAGTGGGCAGTATTATAGTAGTTATATTCTTGTACATAGGAGCAGCATTATAGTAGATATATTCTTGTACATAGGGGGCAATATTATAGTAGTTATATTCTTGTACATAGGAGCAGTATTATAGTAGTTATATTCTTGTATATAGGAGCAGTATTATAGTAGTTATATTCTTGTATATAGGAGCAGTATTATAGTAGTTATATTCTTGTACATAGGAGCAGCATTATAGTAGATATATTCTTGTACATAGGGGCAGTATTATAGCAGTTATATTCTTGTACATAGGGAGCAGTATTATAGCAGTTATATTCTTGTACATAGGGGGCAGTATTATAGTAGTTATATTCTTGTATATAGGGGCAGTGTTATAGCAGTTATATTCTTGTATATAGGGCAGTATTATAGTAGTTATATTCTTGTACAAAGGGGGCAGTATTATAGTGGTTATATTCTTGCATTTCTCAAGTTTGAGGCTTCAGAAAACCACCAGCAGCTTATGGATCTGATGAGACAATTATACGGTCACATACCGGTCCAGGGCCTGGAGTATTCGAGGCAGAGAACTTCGCCATCATGTGCTTCAATTGTTATCATCTCCTCGAAGCTTTCTAAATTATAGATTCTACAGAGGAAGAAATGGAAACAACACTTGATGTAAACTCTCCCCATCTTCATCTTTTACTCGATACCACAGTAGAGAATTACCGTATGTTTCCAGTCCGGTCACCAGACGCCAAGTGACGTCCATCATGACGTATTTTCAGGACACGAATTCCGCTTTTTGAGTCTTTGTGCTCAGGTTTCTCAGAGGTGCTGGAGGTGTCCTTCAAGTGTGCCACATTGTCACTGACGTAAATCACTTTATACAAATCCTAAATAAGACAAACAACTAATTAAAAGAAAAAAAAAAAAAACTACTGTAAGAACATTTAATATACAGATACAATGTGGTGAGGAAGTCGCTAGTCCTGATAGTGCTGTGGTATTTAGCTCTAATGCATCAAAATTACCGTAACTACAAGAAGAAACTTTACCAAAAATCTAAGAAAAATGTCCTACCGTTTTGAGTACTCAGCACCCATGCAGATTTGTGTGTTTCCATGATTACAAGCTACACACAAACTTTGCGTAGTTAGATTCTGCAGTGCTGCAATTTATTCATTTGATCAGGTGCAACCGTTCAGACACAGGTGTGTTTAGGGGTCGTAGACATGAAACGGTAGAATATTATGCAGGCGGGGCGGCTTTATTTTGTAGGGAGCCCATCCACAGACGGTACAATGTCAGATACTCACATGGCTGTAGATATTCCTTTTCATCCCCAGCTCGGAGCTTCTCTCCAAGTTCCATAAGCGGATGGTGTTGTCAGAAGAGCAGGTGAAAAACGAGCCCGGGGCAAAACCCGGCTTCAGCCTGTGCTCCGGGTACACCTACACAACAAGGGAGAATAAATACCATAGAATGAGCTGCTGACAATGGAGTCTGGCAGCGGATCGCCCATAGAGAGCACGGCACAGCCGGACGCTCCAGTGTATGGAGAAGCCGGACGGACCTTCTATTGAGAATGGGGCCCCTTACAATTTCATTTAGTCATTGTGTCCGCTCACCTCTATATTCCAGACGTAGGAGCTGTGGTACAGGGCTGAATAGACCTTCCCCACCTTGCAGGTGTTACTGACGTCCCAGACGTAGATGCTGTGGTCATTGTACACGCCGCACAGCCACTGGTTTCCTCGGTCGTACACCAGGGCGGACGTGTCAGGGTGGCCGCCATGGCCTTGTTTCGCAAAGAGCGAGCTTAAAAGAAAGAAGCAAAAATTATATTGAGACCACATGTAAATGTACAAAGTCTAGTGTATGGGGTAGATGGGGGGTGTTGAGGAAATTAGCTGTATTTGAAAAGTTTATTGAAAGAGTCGTCTCTTTCTAATCTCCTCTGTGCCGATTTATGACCACACCAAAGTTCGGCTCAACTTTGGTGCGATTATAAGTCAGCCGAGAGGAGCTCAGAAAGACATAAAAGAGTGACAAATTCTCCATGAGAATGAGCTCACTGATGGTACTCTAGTTAACTCATTCTGTAGCCAGTAAATGTGCAGGACAACAAAAACCTCAGTAAAATCCAACACGGTACAACTGGAAAAAGGATTTGGAGCCAATGCTGTAATGATGGTCTGTGAAGGCGTCCACACCCTTTGTAGCTGCTCAGCGTACCTCGCGTTGAGGCCCAGGGCGACTTCCACACCCAGGTTGTGAGGTCGGGGTAGATCAGTCACATATTGGAGGTTGTGGGCCTTGAACATCCTGATGACTCCTTCCTCGCAGCCACAAAATACGAACTCCTCGGTGACGCACAGGCAGTTGGATGACGACGTCTGGATGTAAAAATGACACCGTGGACGGTGAACCAAAGCAGCCGCCGCAACAAGGGGAACCCGCAGGTATCTGCCACTCTCCCACCTTCAGCTTCAGCCATTTCTCCAGGACTCGCTTCTCGTTGAATTGACACAGGACCCCGGAGTAGGACACGCAGTATGTGCTCCTCGCGTTCTGCCCCTTGCCACACGCTACTCCGCCAAACACATTGTTGTGGAGGTCGCCCAGCAGCCCCGACCGGCCCACCAGAGGAACGGTCCCGTTCACCTGCAGGAATCCAGACGAGGAGGGTTTTACCAAAGCCACTGTACGGAAACCTAAACTTACAAGTGGGTCCGTACCTGGGACTGTCGGGAGCTCTCCAGGTACCAGAACTTCACGTGCCGATGGCCGGCGGTCACAAAGTAGCTGCTGTCTTCGGAGAAGGACACGGTGCTGACCTTACTGGAGACTTTGTTCTTCGCCACTATATTATTATTCTGCGGAGACCAGGGGGGGAAAAGATTTTAGGTGAGAAATAAGACGAAAGGTGATAATTCATAACTGCTCCAATAAACACATGATGGCAGGGGGCATCCGAGACCTAGAAAAGCCGCAAAACCAGTATAATAGTCCGACAGGTTCAGACAAACTGTATGTAAATGTATTTGCAGGAGGAATAACAGAGGAACAGAACAGTTGCAAGGAAAGATGAGTGAGAATTGTGTCCTTCATCGTGACGCAGAATGGAGGAGGAACCCGGGACAATTAACATTTATGGCAGAGTTCCTGGACATGACAGATGGAAAAAGAGCAAAAAAACATAATAAAAACAAAAAGATAAAAAGGAAAAAAGCAAAAAGAAACCCCCAAAACACCCACCAGAAAAAAAAAAAACCCTTTACCTTCCAGTCCCACACATTGACCACCATGTCATGCTGATACCCCACAGAGACGACGTACTTCATGTTGGGAGAGAAGCAAACGCAGGAGATGCCATATTTGTGACCGAGCATCTCGGAGACCTGCACCTTCTCGGCCACATCCCAGACTCGGACTGCCGGTTTGTGACCGCTCTGAAAACAGAAGACAATTAAAGGGATTTTTTTTTGTTTCGGCAAAAACAGAAGAGTACGTGACCGCTGCAGCCAATCAGTGATCTCCCAGGTCATGTCGTCCATGCTGCGATTATTACTGAAGCCAATAGGCAGGGTTCAATTGGAAAGTCATATAGACAAGTAGGACCGAAAGAGACGAGGATGACTCACGCAGTTCAAGTTGGGGGATTTTTTTTTATTATTTAAATAAAATTGTTTTGCGGCCATTTATAAAACTAAATAGTGAATAACCCCCCTTTATAAAAAAATAAATAAATAAATTATCCCCTGAAAAAAGATGCATCAGCCCTCCTCAGATTCGCTGGGATCCCCCCGATCACTAGCAGTCGGGGACGAATCCAAAGGAGAAAGACTGGAAAATGGTCACAGACGCACGAAACGGGACTGTTGTAATGATCGAGGGGATCCCAGGGTTCATACAAGGTGTAGCCCAAGGAAACGGGAAGACTCCACTCACCTCTCCACTGACGATAAGTTTCCCATCGGGGGAGAATGACAGCGCGCTCAGCTGTTTGCTACAGAGGAAGGAATCACATGATTAAAACTGGGACACTATTCATGGCTACAAAAACCCCCCAACAAAATCTGGTAAACAGGCACAGTACTGCTCCTGCTAAAACAGTAGGACCTCAGAGGCGGAGTATAAGACATGGATTTCCATTTATGGTCATCAAGGGGGTGTGGTCACAGGGAAAAAGTGTATGGCAATCATGAACAATAATGCACATCCACTATATGAGCTATTCATGAGACAGAAGAGCACCTTCAGTAACCGGCTAATACTTCTGAGGTGTAAGAAGGAAAAATTTAGGAAATCGTTTGTGCCAACTGCTATGGGGATGTACAACAATAACATTAGGGTTAAATCATAAAGGGGATTGTCTACTTTATTTCTTCTACTTTTCAGTTCACCCGCTGTGTTTGTCCTATTCTAATGTATAATGTCCTTCTGTCAACAAACTGTCATGTCAATTATGTAATTCATTTTATGATTCTTATGATGTAAGTTGTGCTGCTGTGATACCATAATTTCCCACGGGATCAATAAAGTGTATCGTATCGTATTTAAACACACACCCATGAGAATCCTGTGAGAACTCAAATAAAAAGTCAAAGTGTGTCATAACTCAAAATCTGCATGGGAGGATAAAAATCAAAACAAACTGGATATTTAAGGGAGCAAAAATACAATAAAAGCAAAAACTGGACTCTTTTAAACTAAATGTCAGGACCCCTCTAAATGAAGAATTAGGAGATTCTGTATTATCGAATTTTAGTCCTTAAAGTTTTTTTTGCCCACACAAGCAAGATATATGAACGGATCCGTGGCCTCCTGATAAAGTGAAAGAGGGATTTTTCATACTCAACGTAAAATCTCTTTCTTGGAGCCTTCATTGGGGGACACAGGTAACCATGGGTGTATGCTGCTGTCGCTAGGAGGCTGACACTATGCAACAAAGGAAGATAGCTCCTCCTCCGCAGTATACACCCACCGACAGGCACAAAGTACCTCAGTTAGTGTTAGAGCAGTAGGAGAACCAACCAAAAAACTCAACATATGTACCAATACAACAACGAAGGCACAGACCAAATAATGGTACAACATATGTACCCAAATAATGGTAAAAATAGTTAGGGAGGGTGCTGTGTCCCCCAATCAAGGCTCCAAGAAAGATTTTACGGTGAGTACCAAAAATCCCTCTTTAATCGCTTCATTGGGGAACACAGGTAACCATGGGATGTCCCAAAGCAGTCCCTAGGGTGGGAAACAGGAAGATTCAAGGAATAAATGGACTCAGGTCAGCCGATGCAAAACTGCCGCCTGCAGCACCTTGCTTCCCAGGCCTGCATCAGACGAGGCATGTGTATGAACCCCGTAAAAACTAGCAAAGGAGTGCAAAGATGACCAGGTTGCGGCCTTACAATCTGGAAAGCCAAATCCTGGTAAAGAACAGCCCAGGAGGCCCCCACCGCAGAGCGGAGTGAGCCTTCGCTCCCGGAAGAGCCTTCACCTCCAGAAGAGGCTGTTTGTCCTGAACACGGAATGCCTCCACGGCAACAGTGAACTTAGAAGCTAGGAGCCCATTAAGAAAACCCTCAGATGACGAACAGGGCATCAGATTGACGAAAGGGAGCAGTCCTTGAAAGGTAGACTTGGATAGCTGTGACGGGATCCAGCTTGTAGAGGGACTACTCCAGGAGATGGACCGGAGAGACACAGAAGGAAGGGCAAGGTCTTCATTAATGAGCAATGACAAGACCACCTTGGGTAGAAAGGAAGGAACAGGCCTGAGAACTACCTTGTCCTGATATAGAATCAGGAGCGGGGAACGGCAGGACAGTGCCGCTAACTGAGAAACTCTCCTGATGGACGTAATTTATCTAAGGCTACGTTCACATTTGCGTTGTTGGGCGCAGCGTAGTCGACGCATACCGACGCATGCGTCATGCGCCCCTATCTTTAACATTGGGGGGGGCGCATGGACATGCGTCGGTATGCGTTTTCTAGCGTTTTACGACGCATGCGTCATATTGACGCACAAGACAGGGCGCAGGGGACGCTACATGTTGCAGTTTTCCTGCGTCCTAATTTTTTTAAAAAAACGCATGCGTCGCACTTGCGTCGTAAATGCGCCAAAAAAAAACCATTAGTGTCTATTGAAAACGCATAGGGTGCAAGTGCCTGCGTCGTCCTGCGTTGTTCGGCGCATGCGTCTTTTGAAAAAAAAAACTGAAGCGTCAATTTTTGTAACGTTGGACGCATGCGTCACAAAACACTGCGTTGTGCATGTGTTTTGCGTTGTGCATGCGTTTTCGACGCTGCGCCCAACAACGCAAATGTGAACGTAGCCTAAGACAACAACTGTCCAAGACAGGAGAAAAAACGTCATGTCTTGAATGGAAGACGATAAGGAGGTACCAGGTGGGCGACTCCTTGAAGAAAGGTCCTTTACCTGGGAACGAGAAGCCAGACTTCGTTGGAAAAGAATTGACAGAAACGATAGAGCCAAGTCAAGACCCGCTTGTAGAAAACCAAGAATGGAAGGAAGAGAAAAAAAGAACATAGGGACCAAACCCTTGTCCACACTCCACCGGGGGGGGGGGGGGGGGGGGGGGGAGAGAGGGAAGAGAGGGAAGAGAGGGAAGAGAGGGAAGAGAGGGAAGAGAGGGAAGAGAGGGAAGAGAGGGAAGAGAGGGAAGAGGGGGGGAAGAGGGGGGAAGAGGGGGGAAGAGGGGGGAAGAGGGGGGAAGAGGGGGGAAGAGGGGGGAAGAGGGGGAATCTGGACAGCCTGGAAGCTTCCAAGGGGCGTCCATGAACATGTTTACCGGGCCCTTCTTGGCCAGTCCTGAGCTATCAGGATTATAGGGATTCCTTCTTCCTTTATCCTTTTCACGACACTCAGACTAGGGGAGAGACGGAAAAAGATAAGGCAGTTGGAATTGTGACCATGATAATACTAGAGCATCTCAATAGCTGGCTAGCGGATCCCGGAACCAAGGAATCTTGTGGTTTATCCGAGACGCCATGAGGACGGCGTCCCAGGAGCCCCATTTCTCTGGATTAAGACGACGGGGCTGAGCAATCACCCGCCCGAAGCGAGACCTTGATGGCTCAGAAAATTGGCTGCCCGACTTTCTACCCGCGGAATGTGCACGGCTGACATGGCGGAAATTGAACGTTCTGCCCATTGCAGAATCCTTGTTACCGCTAGCATAACTGGTTTATGTAAGCCTCAGCCGTGGAGTTGTCCGACTGTATGCAGACCGGCTGGCTTGGAAAGAGAGAATGCCAGTGGCGACGAGCAAAGAAAAAATTTGCCCTGATCTCCAGGAGATTGACGGGGAAAGAGGCCTTTTAGGCATTCCAGTGGCCCTGCGCTGTGTGACAAAGAAAAAAGCGGTTCCCCAAATGAAAAAAACTGGCGTAGGTGGTGAAGAACTGCCACCAGAGAGGAAGGAAGGACTTCCTTCATAGGACTGATGCCAACAGTGTCACCAAGTGAGGGACTGCCTCACCCTGAGAGGTAGAAGCACGGAATCATCCAGGAAGATGACCAGCTGAAGAGGATGGGCATGGGACTGGGCAAAAGAAACAGCTTCCATGGCGACAATCTCTTTCCCCTAGAACTCTCATGCAGGACCGTATGAAGAGAGTAGAGTACGGATCCCCAGGAAGAGGGAAGAAAAACCTCTCCTTTGGAAAGAAAACACAGGCTTGGGTCGTGTCGAACCTTATACCTAGAAACACCAGCTGCTGAGCAAAGGTGAGGGAGAACTTCTCTCTGTTATAATCTAGCAGAGATGGACCAGAGTATCCAGAGTAAACTGAAGACTCTGGTTGCAGTCTTGGCGGGATGGCTCCTTGATAGAAGATCGTCCAAGTAGGGAAATATGAAAAAAAACCCTGGGGAGAAGGATGTCCATGAACGCTGCCATGACGTGACTAGTCTGGGAGCAGAGGCCAGGTCGAAAGGAAGGGCCGTGAACTGATAAAGACCCTCCTGGATCGCACACCATAGGAACTTCTGATGCTGAACACAAACAGGAATGTGAAGAATTCTCCCGAGTCCATGGAAGTGATAACCGAATGTAGGGACTCGGTCCTGAAGAGAACCGAAAGCGACAGGTAAACCGCTCGAGGTCCAAAAAGAGGGATTTTTGGTACTCACCGTAAAATCTCTTTCTTGGAGCCTTCATTGGGGGACACAGATAACCGTGGGTGTATGCTGCTGCTGCTGCTGCTAGGAGGCTGACACTATGCAAAAAAGGAAAAGAACAATAGCCCCTCCCCGGCAGTATACACCCACCGACAGGCACTGAGCACCTCAGTTGGTGAAAAAAGCAGTAGGAGAAACAACCATAACTGAGAACACATGAGTACCAACTCAATCAGGAGTTGTAGGCCCAAACACGGTACCAAGAACAAATAACCAGGGGGGGTGCTGTGTCCCCCAATGAAGGCTCCAAGAAAGATTTTACGGTGAGTACCAAAAATCTTTCTTTATCGCTTCATTGGGGGACACAACCGTAGGACGTCCAAAAGCAGTCCCAGAAAAGGGTGGGTAGAAAGGAAGCGAGAAAAGGGCTCAGGTCGGCCGGTGTGCGACAACCGCCTGCAGTACCTTTCTACCAAAACCTGCATCTGACGAGGTCTGGGTATGAACCCTGTAGAACCTCGTGAACGTATGTAAAGACGACCAGGTGGCAGCCTTGCAAACCTGCAAAGCGGAGGCCTGGTGACAAACAGCCCAGGAAGCACCGACGGCTCTGGTGGAGTGGGCCCGTACCCCAGGAGGGGGCTGCGTCTCTCGAGCACGGTAGGATTCCGTTATAGCAGAACGAATCCAATGAGAAATAGTGGATTTGGATGCTTGAAGGCCTTTCCGGCGACCCTCGGCAATGACACACAGTCGGATTTGCGAAAATGGGCAGTTCTAGAAAGATAGATCCGAATGGCTCTGACAACGTCAAGCTTGTGAAGAGACTTCTCCAAGGGGTGAACAGGAGAAGGGCAAAAAGAAGGAAGAAGGATATCCTCATTGATGTGGAAAGTGGAAACCACCTTGGGAAGAAATTCGGGGACAGGTCTTAGAACGACCTTGTCCTGATGAAGAATCAGGAAGGGGAAGAAGCAGGATAATGCTGCCAACTAGGAAACTCTTCTAATTGAAGTGATGGCAATGAGGAAGGCCACCTTCCAGGAAAGAAAGGAAAAAGACGTCCTGAAGCGGTTCAAAAGGAACGGTCTGAAGGGCACCGAGAACTAAATTGAGGTTCCAGCGGAGGACGAAAAGGAGGAGCAAGATGAGCAACTCCTTGCAGAAAAGTCTTCACTTGAGACGGAAGCCAAGTCCCTTTGGAAAAGAATGGACAAGGCAGGAAAATTGACCCTTTAGGGTACTGAGGGACAAACCTGAGTCGAGACCCGACTGCAGGAAGCCCAGAAGGGAAACAGTCATCGGAAAGACGTCGTGTGTCTCGCACCACCGGAAGAAAGCCTTCCAGTACCTGTGGTAAATGCGAGAAGAAGCTGGCTTCCTGGCTCTGATCATGGTCTGTATGACCTGATGAGAAAAACCAGACTCCCTCAGAACCGCAGCCTCAACAGCCATGCCGTTAAATGCAGGGACTGAGAACTCTGGTGGAAGAGTGGGCCCTGTGCGGTCTGGGAGTCTCCAAGGGGTATCCGCGAGCATGTTGACCAGCTCCGCGTACCAGGGGCGCCTTGGCCAGTCTGGAGCTATGAGTATGATATAGAAAATGTTCAGCACAGCCTAAAAGAGGAGGTGCATAGATATAGGTTCCCAAACCTTAATACGTGGAATAGTTACAACTATAGTTACTAGTTGCACACTCCAATGTGATGAAAAAAGGAGGCAGCCAAAACGTATTTGCCCGCGTGGCCAATCTGGTTGCCAAATCAGCCAGTTCCTGTGGGGAAGCTGAAGCCAAAATGCCTCGTCGAAGATTCTTGGCCCAGGCGGAAATGGCCTTTGCCACCCAGGTGGAGGCGGAACTGGGGCAGAGGGAAGCTCCTGATGCCTCGAGAGCTGATTTGGCTAGAGTCTCAATCTGTCTGTCCGTAGCGTCTTTAAGCGACGCACCGTGAGGTAAGGACGAGACTGTCTTGGATGAAAGACGGGAAACCGGCGTGTCCACCTTTGGAGATTCTGCCCATTTGGCAAGAAGGTCCGCACTAAACGGGTATAATACGTCCAGGTGTTTTCTACCTGGGAAGCGCTTCTCAGGATGTTCCCAGTGCTTAGACAAGGTAGACTCAAATTCCTCGTGATTGGGAAAGGAGCGAAAAGGACGCTTGACCCGTTTGAAGGAGACAGAAGGATCCTGTGAGCAGATTTTTTGTTTGGTATATTAAAGCCATTTCTCCTGGATGAGTCCTGTTTAAGCTTAAGAGTTTAGGAGATAGCCAAGATGAGACTATCCACAATAGCCTGTATGCCAGACGTCTGGTCTGAGTCAGAGTCAGACCCAGACTGGGAATCTATGTCCGACCCAAGGTCCTCCTCCGAAGAGGGGAATTGGGAAGAGGTGAGCAGCTTGGGAACTGCTGAGGGACCAGGAGAGCTGGAAGAGGAGCCAGACAGGGACCTCTTTCTAGAATGGCTGGCGCGTTCTTCTGAGGGTCGATAACAGGTGCATGCGACTCGCCATGAGAGACAGTCGGAGCACTGGTGGCTGTAGCTAGATGCGGAAGTCGTTCAAGCGCCTGGACCAGAGATTGGGATACTTTAGTCAAGTCAGAGACTGACTGAGTCATAGCAACTGCCCACTCTGGGGGAGGGGGAGTGCACTCATCCAGAGATTCGGAAGCTTCCTGCGGAGCAGACATGGTAGGCGGACTGCAGGATTGACAAAAGGGTGACGACTGACCTGCTGACCACTTTTTCTTGCAGCGTGAGCAAGCGTAATGAATGATGGTGGGTTTGGAAACAGAAGCCCCAATAGAGTTGGACATATGTAGGCTGTGAGCTTATAGTAAGAAAAAAAAAAAAAAGGGTTGGAAAGCTCTGCCTGTGTAAGTCTAAACTACTGCAGCGCTGCCTCCGGAGTATGATATACTGCAGGGGAGGGTTGCTAGGGTACGGATGAAAGCCCCCCGAGTGGAGTAGTGTCCGGATAGGAAGGAGAATCCAAGATGGAGGAGGAATAGAGGCCTTGTGGGGAAGAGGGGAGTGGTTAAGCGCACAGCAAATGACCGAGAAGAGAGAAACCCCTGATAGGTCCAGCTGGCAGAAGGGGGCGTGCGAGCTCTATTAAAATATCGCTGGGCGCCAAGAAAGCACGGGCGATTAGGAGGCGCGGCCGACTGGCCCGAACGGAGGGAAAGTGAAAGTAAAAAAGGGGAGCCGCAGCGCTGAATGGACAACGCATGGAATAGACGGCAGGGCAGCGCTGACAGGTCCAGGGGAGGGAAGGGAGCCAGCGTGTAATACAAACAACAAGCCCCTTCCCCCCCGATATATCTTCATTACCTTGATCTTCAGCGCTGTATGAGGGTCGTCTAGGGGCCCAAGGGAAGGCAGGGACGCTGGAGAGAAGAACCCTCTTCCAGGAGACGGCATCGACCCCCTCAGGGAAGAAGGGGGGGGGGTCACCGCTGGTGACTACCGTCTCCCTCTCAGCCCAGGGGTGAGGAGGAAATTCGGCAAGGATCAGCCACCAAACTCACCCTGAGGCACCAATGAAGGCACAGGGGAGAAATGTCCTGCCATGCCAGCAGGCCTGAGCGTTGCGATGTGGGTGACACCACACTGCTCGCTCAGCCGCTAATAATGGGAAGGCAGAGTGAATTAACACCCTGATTCCCTAGAAGTTGAATCTGAAAAACAAAATAAATAGTAAAACACAACAAACCTGCAAAAGCAAAAAATGATTAGCTGCGGATCTGGGAGATCCAGGTCCGCCTCCTACAGACACTAAGCACAAACTGAGATGCTCAGTGCCTGTGTATACTGCCAGGGAGGGGCTATGGTTCTTTTCCTTTTTTGCATAGTGTCAGCCTCCTAGCAGCAGCATACACCCACGGTTATCTGTGTCCCCCAATGAAGCGATAAAGAAAAGGAGGGAGAGGTCCGTCTTCCTTTGTGACGAAAAGAATAGAGTAGAACCCAAAAAAAACGTACGTTTCAGGGGACAGGTACGATCACTCCTGCACCTGCCTGAAGAACTCCTGGGGCCTACGACGTATGACTTGGCGGGCGAAACGGAAGGAAACTTCTTCCTGGGGAAGAAGAAAAGTCGGTTTTGCAGCCGGAAGTCGCTATCTCTCGAGAGTGAAACAACCTTTTCCTATTAAAAGGACATTTAGACTTGGACCGGGAAAGAAGGGTGCTTTTCCCGCAGTTGGCATCCGAAATTATTTGATCCAGCTTGGATCCAAAAGGTCTAGAGCCTTGGAGTGTAGAGCAGCAATGTTGCTGGTAGCTGTGGCGGAACAGCCAGCCGCATCAAAAGGGAGAGGTGACGAGATATTTGCCGGCATTGGCAATCTGATATGTCAGATCTGGCATCCCATCTGGAGAAGCTGCCACTAAAATACCCAGAGTAATCATTCTTGCCCCAGCAGACATGGATTTTGACACCCAAATGTAGGCAAATATGGGACAGAGAGGCGCCAACTGCTTCAAAGGCTGACTTAGCAAAAGGATTCAGTCTATCTGTAGAATCCTTAAGCGATGCACTGATCGGTAGAGCCAAGGCTGTCGTGGAAGACAGGCGAGAAGCTAGCGGATCCACATTAGGGATTCTGCCCTTTTATCAAGCAGCTGGGCTAAAGGAAGGAGTAGAGGTTGTAGCCTCTTCCTACCTGGGAATCGCTTTTTAGGGTGTTCCCAGTGTTTAGAAATAATCATGACAACTTCCCTGAGATTAGGGAAAACTCCGGGAAGGACATTTTACCCCTTAGAAAGCAACGGAGTGCTCCTGAGCAGGTGCCTCGTCGAATTTTGGAAATTTGCCAAGATGAGGCTATTGAGCATATCTTGCATCTTTCAGGTCTGGTCCGTATCAGACTCAGAATCCATATTCGACCCCAAAAACCGCGTCCGAGGAGGGGGCATGGGATGAGGAATGCATCCAGGAGAAAGAAGAGGAACCCGCAGCTTCCTTTGTACCCGATTTGTCCCTGTGAAGGTTGCGGTCAGGTGCGTGCGAATCACCGTGAGAGGTGTTCGGAGCACTAGTGGCAGAAAACAAAACGTGGAGGTCGCTCCAGAACCTGGACCAGGGACTGCGGGACTTTAGTCAGATCTGAGACCGACTGTGATATGGCAACAGCCCACTCCGGAGGGAGGGAAGTGCTCTCATCCCGGGCATTATAGGGTTTCTCTGAATGCCACTTTTCTTTTACAGATGGCACAGGCGTCACGGATTATAGGGACAGGAATGGGCCTCCCTGAGATTGGGCATAAGTGATAGACTAGGGCTACAGCTGGGGAGATGTAAACCCTTGTGAAGAGAGAAATTAACCAGTCTGGGCTGGTCCTCCCTGATAACAAAGATGGCGCTGTCACTGCTCAGGCTGCAGTGTCCCCCAGATCCAGTGCAGGTTAGTGATGGACGCCTGTTGTGCACGTTAGACAATATTGACTGCACGATTCTTCATACGCTTTCGAATCTTCACACACTTTGAAGGCACAGATACACTAATTCCCCCCTGCGGGGGGCTTCTCGGGAGAGAGAACACACACTCTCTTATTTGGCCAGGAGACGGAGCCTCAGCATACGATGGGCCCTAATAAGCCGAGAGTCCAGCAAGGGGGCATGGCTAAGCGGATGGCGATCACTTATTGGCCGGGGCCCGGTAAGCGGGCCCAAAGCCAGGGGCTAAATTAATAGAGGACATGCAATTATGAGATGCCTCGGCACCTGCAAGGACAGGACCGGAAAATGGCATTAAGGTCCTAGTCCGGTATGGACACGTCTGACGGTATAAGGGGGTAGGGGCCCTCCTATTGGCTGTGCCGCCGTAAGACTGCACCGGGCAGTGAGAGGAGGCCCCTTGATAGGGAAAAAAAAAAAAAAGAGAGCGATAATTACGCGCGCTTAATGCGGGGGAAAGAGAAAAAGTACATGCACATAAATGTAGGATCACCACACAACTGGGCACAATTACAAAAAGTTAATGCGGGGGGTGTTAACGAAGCACTAGCATGAAGAAAAAGATGGCCGCTGTCGTTCAGAGACACCATGCTCTGTGCGCAGTTCTGTCACGGGTAAACAGTAAGGCAGGCTGGTAGCTGCCGGGGTCAGAGTGGCGGACATACCTATAAAAGGAAAGTCCGGAATCCCTCTTCACTGACGAGGATCACATCAGGAGCCCTCAGGGTGGGTGAGGGTCGCTGAAAACCGGGATCCTCCTTCCCGCACCATCTCCGGACGGTGCAGAAGACGGCATCAACCCCTTACAAGAAGGGGGGAGGTCACCGCTGGTGACCACCGTCTTCCTCTCAGAGGGGTGAGGAGGGGAAAAGGCAAGGACTGGCCACCAGTAATCACCCTGAAACACCAGTAAAGGTGACAGGGGATAAAGTCCTGCCTGCGGGTCCGAGAGTGGGCGATGTGGGTGACACCACACTGCTCTCTCGGTCGCATAAGTGTGGGAAAACAGGGTGAGACATTACACCCCATTACCCTGAAGCTGAAGAACCTGAAAGACAAAGGAAAAAGATTAATCGAACACAACAGGTGACCTGAAAAGGAAAAGACGGATCTGGGATCAGATCCAGGTCTGCCTCCTACAGACACCAAGCTTAAACTGAGGTACTTTGTGCCTGTCGGAGGGTGTACACTGCAGAGGCGCTATCTTCCTCCTTTGCCTAGTGTCAGCCTCCTAGCGAAAGCAGCATACATCCATGGTTACCTGTGTCTCCCAATGAAGCCATAAAGAAATATCTATTATTCCACCAGAAATATTAATGTATGACCGATAGATATTCCCAAAACTCACCTGGACGTATTAAAAATGTGAAATTGTTTGTTTTTCTTGGGACATAAGAGAACAATGACGCATCTGGGAAAGAAGAGGAGAAAATCCATGAACGGCGGATAAAATATGAGACTCGTTAACACTAGTGATGAGCGAATATACTCGTTACTCGAGATTTCCTGAGCACGCTCGGGGGCCCTCCGAGTATTTGTTAGTGCTCGGAGATTTAGTTTTCATCTCCTCAGCTGAATGATTTACATCTGTTAGCCAGCATAAGTACATGTGGGGGTTGCCTGGTTGCTAGGAAATCTCCACATGTAATCAAGCTGGCGAAGAGATGTAAATCATTCCACTGCGGTGAGGAAAACTGAATCTCCAAGCACTAATAAATACTCGGAGGTCACCTGAGCGTGCTAGACAAATCTCGAGTAATGAGTATAATCGCTCATCACTAGTTAACACCTGAATAAACATGAATACCTAAAAACAGGCACCACTCATTTATGATATAAAAAACTCTTTATTCAACATGAGAAAACACCAAACATGGTGAAAATAGCCCACAGTGGGCAGCAGATGAGAAACAACAGATACAGAACAAAAAAAGGGTAGACACCTGGCGACAAAAATCATAAGAGGATAACCTATGAATTACTGATGTACAATGCTCACTTAAAGTGTTTTTATATGTAAACAGAGGTAGTACATAGTAGCGTATATTGTTATGTATATTATTATCTCTGCAGAGTTAGTCACAATGCAACGTTGCATACCAAAACCACATATGCTCCCAATATGAGGACAGACTAATGCACCTTATGTGCTATATAATGAAAAAGTATACAGAGACTAATACTGACCCTACATAAACAGTACAACATCAGTTCATATTTACCAGATAAAGTGAATAGCCAGGCGTCCACCACACCCGACGCGCGTTTCGCACAAGTTGCTTCGTCCAGGGCATATGTGGTTTTGGTATGCAACGTTGCATTGTGACTAACTCTGCAGAGATAATAATATACATAACAATATACGCTACTATGTACTACCTCTGTTTACATATAAAAACACTTTAAGTGAGCATTGTACATCAGTAATTCATAGGTTATCCTCTTATGATTTTTGTCGCCGGGTGTCTACCCTTTTTTTGTTCTGTATCTGTTGTTTCTCATCTGCTGCCCACTGTGGGCTATTTTCACCATGTTTGGTGTTTTCTCATGTTGAATAAAGAGTTTTTTATATCATAAATGAGTGGTGCCTGTTTTTAGGTATTCATATTATGTGCGGCTAACCACCGTGGGTTTCATAATTGGTGTTGTGACCTGAATAAACATTCAACCACACAGAAGACATCCACACAGGACAGAGAAACGGACTTACCCTGCTGGGTAAGCAACCAGCCCAGTGCCGGGGTCACACGTCAGACTGCTGCTGCTGGACACCGTGACCCCCAGAACCTTCTCCAGCTCCATCTACAAATAGGATAGGCGTTATATATCTCACATCACTCGGGGTAGTATTATAGTAGTTATTATTCTTGTACATAGGGCCGTATTATAGTAGTTATATTCTTGTACATAGGGAGCAGTATTATAGTAGTTATATTCTTGTACATAGGGAGCAGTATTATAGTAGTTATATTCTTGTACATAGGGGCAGTATTATAGTAGTTATATTCTTGTACGTGGGGCAGTATTATAGTAGTTATATTCTTGTACATGGGGCAGTATTATAGTAGTTATATTCTTGTACATAGGGAGCAGTATTATAGTAGTTATATTCTTGTACATAGGGAGCAGTATTATAGTAGTTATATTCTTGTACGTGGGGCAGTATTATAGTAGTTTTATTCTTGTACATAGGGGCAGTATTATAGTAGTTATATTCTTGTACATAGGGAGCAGTATTATAGTAGTTATATTCTTGTACATAGGGATATTCTTATCATGACTCCCAATACAATTTCGTGCCCACCTCAAAATTATCATTATATCCAAAAAATCCCTCGTGCGTATATAGGGAAATAACGGAGGCATAAGCTATGGATTCAAATTTCATTAAAAACATTGCTTTAATAAATTACTTAAAATATAACATGTGTCCAACAGGGAAATGCTCAAAGTACATATAGCTGGGAACAGAAAATCCAAACCAAATGGAGCCACAATAATAATAGTAGTCCTGGCTAATAGCAGCAAACAATCAGCACTATAAGATGAAATAACAAATAGCAACAGCTATTAAAAAAGTATTGCAACAGGTATGTTCATCCAGCTCTCCTACATGAAGTGCACATAATACATCACCCAGCTTTGCACACAGACTTCCCTCTGCTCTTTGCTTTCATATGGTATGTTCATCCAGCTCTCCTACATGAAGTGCACATAATACATCACCCAGCTTTGCACACAGACTTCCCTCTGCTCTTTGCTTTCATATGGTATGTTCATCCAGCTCTCCTACATGAAGTGCACATAATACATCACCCAGCTTTGCACACAGACTTCCCTCTGCTCTTTGCTTTCATATGGTATGCCTTTCAGCTAACCCCCGCTTGCCCTGTGTTATTTATGACATTGTTTACTTAGGCTTGATTGTATGCATCTGGTCCACCCTTAATTCTCTGACCAAGATGAGCAGAGACCACTCCTCTCTGCTCCACACCTGAACGCACTTAGTTTTCCATATATTGCATAGCACAAGTCTGCTAGACTTCAGTCTGCAGTGTGTTTTCTAGAAGTGTGGATTACATTAGAATTAAAACCTGAATTGAACCTGAAGGGAACTGAAGGTAACTGGCCTGACACTGCAAACAATGTTTCTGTTTGTTGTCACTTTTACCCCTATAATCTTTCACTTTCTGCTACCTCCCCCAATCCCCACACCAAGAAAGGAACTGTTCATCTCCTCTTCAATCCTCCCCATCCATCTCACTTCCTCCTCAGAACTGTTCCTTAACATACAATCCTCTGTCTCAAAACACAGGCAGCCCCCTCATGCCCTCTCCTGCTCCCACCTGCTAACACTATCTCTGCTCCTTCTCACTGCTGGTGATATCTCTCCAAATCCTGGTCCTCCTCACCACATTCCCACAGTCATTTCTACCTCCCATCCATGCTCCATCACAAACTTCCGTAACCTCTCTAACCTTATACCCATTCGCCCAGCCCCCGCTTCCCCAGTCCCACTAACAGGAGCTCTGTGGAACGCTCGCTCTGTCTGTAACAAGCTTTCCTACATCCATGATCTCTTTGTTACTACCAAACTTTCCTTCCTCGCCATCACCGAAACCTGGCTCACCCCTTCTGACACAGCCTCTCCTGCTGCACTCTCTTACGGTGGCTTCCACCTTTCTCACACACCCCGCCCCAGCAGCAAGCATGGCGGAGGAGTTGGTTTTCTCCTGTCAGATAACTGCTCCTTCACCCCAATCCCACTGCCACCCTCTGTTACCCTCCCTTCCTTTGAGGTGCACGCTGTGCGCATCTACTCCCCCTCCAACCTCCAACTGGCTGTCATTTACCGCCCCCCAGGGCCAGCCACCATCTTCTTTGACCACTTCACCACCTGGCTACTTCATTTCCTTTCTGCAGACATCCCCACTATCATCATGGGCGATTTTAACATCTCCATTGACACTTCCCTCTCAGCTGCCACTAAACTTCTATCTCTCTCTTCCTCCTTCGGCCTCACTCAATGGTCTTCTGCAGCCACTCACAAAGATGGTCACACACTGGACCTCATCTTCACCCGCCTCTGCTCCCTATCTAACCTCTCTAACTCACCTCTTCCTCTCTCTGACCACAACCTTCTCACATTCTCATCTCTCTCCACTCCATGTCTAGAGTCCCCACCCCACAAACTTTCACACCCTCGCAGAAATCTTAAACATCTTGACCTACATTCATTCTCTGAATCCCTCCTACCTCTCACTGACATAAGTTCCATACACAATGCGGATGACGCTGCCGCTCTATATAACACCACAATAGCTGTAGCTTTGGAATCTGCTGCCCCACTTACACATACCAAAGCTCGCAAAATCAACAGACAGCCCTGGCACACCAGCCTGACCAAGGAACTGAGGCGAGCTTCCAGGGCTGCTGAGCGCAGATGGAAAAGATCCCACTCCAACGACCACTTAATCGCATTCAAACAGTCCCTCACTACTTTCAAGACCGCACTCGCCACAGCTAAACAAACCTACTTCTCATCTCTCATATCCTCCCTGTCTCACAACCCTAAACAGTTATTCAACACCTTCAATTCTCTCCTCCGTCCCCCAGCACCTCCTCTGTCCCCACTTATCTCTGCTGAAGACTTTGCCTCATTCTTCAAGCAGAAGATTGATATCAGAGACAGTTTTGGTCAACAAGCCCCAGAGCCCTTCCTCACAACTTCCCTACCCTCCACCTCCAAAACCAACTACTCCACCATTACAGAAGATCAACTCGCCACTCTACTCTCAAGATCGCATCTCACCACCTGTGCACTTGACCCGCTCCCATCCCACCTCATCCCAAACCTCACCACAATCTTCATCCCAACCCTAACCCATCTCTTCAACCTATCACTAACAACTGGTGTTTTCCCCTCAAGCTTTAAACATGCCTCCATCACACCTATCCTCAAAAAGCCCTCTCTTGACCCATCCTCTGTATCTAGCTATCGCCCTATATCACTTCTCCCCTATGCCTCAAAACTACTGGAACAACACGTCTACCTTGAACTGTCCTCCCATCTCTCTTCTTGCTCCCTCTTTGACCGCTTACAATCTGGCTTCCGGTCACACCACTCCACTGAAACTGCCCTAACTAAGGTCACCAATGACCTCTTAACCGCCAAGAGCAAGCGACACTACTCTGTCCTCCTCCTCCTCGACCTGTCGGCTGCCTTTGACACAGTAGACCATTCCCTATTATTACAGACCCTCTCATCCCTTGGCATCACAGACTTGGCCCTATCCTGGATCTCATCATACCTAACAGACCGGACATTCAGCGTCTCCCACTCACACACCACCTCCTCACCTCACCCCCTATCTGTCGGAGTCCCACAAGGTTCAGTCCTTGGGCCCCTGCTCTTCTCCATTTACACCTTTGGCCTGGGACAGCTCATAGAATCTCATGGCTTTCAGTATCACCTCTATGCTGATGACACACAGATCTACATCTCTGGACCAGATATCACCTCCCTACTAACCAGAATCCCTCAATGTCTGTCCACTATTTCATCCTTCTTCTCCGCTAGATTTCTGAAACTTAACATGGACAAAACAGAATTCATCATCTTTCCCCCATCTCACGTGACCCCCCCAACGAACCTATCCATTACAGTAAATGGCTGCCCACTCTCCCCAGTCCCACAAGCTCGCTGCCTCGGGGTAATCCTTGATGCTGATCTCTCCTTCAAACCACATATCCAAGCCCTTTCCACTTCCTGCCGACTTCAACTCAAAAATATTGCACGAATCCGTTCATTCCTCAACCAAGAATCTGCAAAAACCCTAGTCCATGCCCTCATCATCTCTCGCCTTGACTACTGCAACCTTCTGCTCTGTGGCCTCCCCTCAAACACTCTCGCACCCCTCCAATCTATTCTAAACTCTGCTGCCCGACTAATCCACCTGTCCCCCCGCTATTCTCCGGCCTCTCCCCTCTGTCAATCCCTTCACTGGCTCCCCATTGCCCAGAGACTCCAGTACAAAACCCTAACCATGACGTACAAAGCCATCCACAACCTGTCTCCTCCTTACATCTGCGACCTCATCTCCCGGTACTTTCCTACACGCAACCTCCGATCCTCACAAGATCTCCTTCTCTACTCCCCTCTTATCTCCTCTTCCCACAATCGCATACAAGATTTCTCTCGCGTATCACCCCTACTCTGGAACCCTCTACCACAACACATCAGACTCTCGCCCACCATCGAAACCTTCAAAAAGAATCTGAAGACCCACCTCTTCCGACAAGCCTACAACCTGCAGTAACCACCGATCGACCAAACCGCTGTATGACCAGCTCTACCCTCACCTACTGTATTCTCACCCATCCCTTGTAGATTGTGAGCCTTCGCGGGCAGGGTCCTCTCTCCTACTGTACCAGTTATGACTTGTATTGTTCAAGATTATTGTACTTGTTATTATGTATACCCCTCCTCACTTGTAAAGCGCCATGGAATAAATGGCGCTATAACAATAAATAATAATAATAATAATATTCAATTGTCATGGAACTCAGTTCCTACGATCCTATTATAAGCAGTCTAATCTGATGGCAGGAACCAACCTGCAGTATAAAGCGCAACTAAATAAAAAGCATATTGCATATACTCAATTACCATGGAACTCAATTCTTAAGGTGCTAAACATCATCTAAGTTGAATAGTCTGCTCTCTTTCAAAGTGCTTTGTGCATACATAAACGCTGATGTCTACAGTGCAAGTACGATTAAGTAAACTTACATGACTACTTCTCCTGGAGTGAACTGTCCCACAGCGACCCCAACAGCGCCGTTTCGCCTGACTGGCTTCCTCAATAGGGGGCATATGTGCCTATACTTCATTGTTCTATCCTTAAATACGCTAACCCCAGCTGAAATAAAGCGTCGGCGTGATTAGTATTGTGCAGCGCATGCGCCGATCCACAGACTTCCTAATCAATGTGCGACTTCCGCCACTCCGCGCCTGGAACGCAAGCGTGAAACGCTTTGCCCTCCCATATGCGCAGGGCCGGAAGTTGTCACTGACCGGCGCATGCGCAGACCAAACCACCGAGGCTGAAGCAATCTGTACGCCTACAGATGCGGCGTGGGTGTGGAAATACGATGGAACTAAGGATAAACACCTATCTGTGAATAAAGAGAGGTGTGTGTATGTATGTATGTATGTATGTATGTATGTATGTATGTATGTATGTATGTATGTATGTATGTATGTATGTATGGTATATAAAACGGGGGGAAAAAGGCAATAGCAGACAACTACCTATCCACTAACGGATTAATTACCTCTACCAACACAGTCGCACATTGATTAGGAAGTCTGTGGATCGGTGCATGCGCTGCACAATACTAATCACGCCGATGCTTTATTTCAGCTGGGGTTAGCGTATTTAAGGATAGAACAATGAAGTATAGGCACATATGCCCCCTATTGAGGAAGCCAGTCAGGCGAAACGGCGCTGTTGGGGTCGCTGTGGGACAGTTCACTCCAGGAGAAGTAGTCATGTAAGTTTACTTAATCGTACTTGCACTGTAGACATCAGCGTTTATGTATGCACAAAGCACTTTGAAAGAGAGCAGACTATTCAACTTAGATGATGTTTAGCACCTTAGGAATTGAGTTCCATGGTAATTGAGTATATGCAATATGCTTTTTATTTAGTTGCGCTTTATACTGCAGGTTGGTTCCTGCCATCAGATTAGACTGCTTATAATAGGATCGTAGGAACTGAGTTCCATGACAATTGAATATGTGCAATACTTTTTTAATAGCTGTTGCTATTTGTTATTTCATCTTATAGTGCTGATTGTTTGCTGCTATTAGCCAGGACTACTATTATTATTGTGGCTCCATTTGGTTTGGATTTTCTGTTCCCAGCTATATGTACTTTGAGCATTTCCCTGTTGTAGATAGGGAGCAGTATTATAGTAGTTATATTCTTGTACATAGGGGGCAGTATTATAGTAGTTATATTCTTGTACATAGGAGCAGTATTATAGTAGTTATATTCTTGTACATAGAGGCAGTATTATAGTAGTTATATTCTTGTACATAGTGGCAGTATTATAGTAGCTATATTATTTTACATAGAGGCAGTATTATAGTAGTTATATTCTTGTATATAGGGGCAGTATTATAGTAGTTATATTCTTGTATATAGGGGCAGTATTATAGTAGCTATATTATTTTACATAGAGGCAGTATTATAGTAGTTATATTCTTTTACATAGGGGCAGTATTATAGTAGTTATATTCTTGTATATAGGGGCAGTATTATAGTAGCTATATTATTGTACATAGAGGCAGTATTATAGTAGTTATATTCTTTTACATAGGGGCAGTATTATAGTAGTTATATTCTTTTACATAGGGGCAGTATTATAGTAGTTATATTCTTGTACATAGAGGCAGTATTATAGTAGTTATGTTCTTGCATATAGGAGCAGTATTATAGTAGTTATATTCTTGTACATAGAGGCAGTATTATAGTAGTTATATTCTTGTACATAGGGGCAGTATTATAGTAGTTATATTCTTGTACATAGGGGCAGTATTATAGTAGTTACCGTATATTCTTGTACATAGGAGCAGTATTATAGTAGTTATATTCTTGTACATAGGAGCAGTATTATAGTAGTTATATTCTTGTACATAGGGGCAGTATTATAGTAGTTTTATTCTTGTACATAGGGGCCAGTATTGTAGTAGTTATATTCTTGTACATAGGGGGCAGTATTATAGTAGTTATATTCTTGTACATAGGGGCAGTATTATAGTAGTTATATTCTTGTACATAGGGGCAGTATTATAGTAGTTATATTCTTGTACATAGAGCAGTATTATAGTAGTTATATTCTTGTATATAGGGGGCAGTATTATAGTAGTTATATTCTTGTACATAGGGGCAGTATTATAGTAGTTATATTCTTGTACATAGGGGGCAGTATTATAGTAGTTATATTCTTGTATATAGGGGGCAGTATTATAGTAGTTATATTCTTGTACATAGGGGCAGTATTATAGTAGTTATATTCTTGTACATAGGAGGAGTATTATAGTAGTTATATTCTCGTACATAGAGCAGTATTATAGTAGTTATATTCTCGTACATAGAGCAGTATTATAGTAGTTATATTTAGTGATGGGCGGACAGCTGGATGTTTGGGTCCAGCCAGTTTAAAAAACCACGACCACTTTGGCTACTTTCACACTTCCGTCTTTATAAAGACGTTGCAATGCGACGTTCTGTGCAAAAAACGCATCCTGCAAAGTTGCCCGCAGGTTGCGTTTTTTTGCACATAGACTTGTATTACCGACGCATCGCGACGTATGGACACATGTTTCATACGTCGTGCACTGGATGTGTCGGTAATTGGCGGACCGTCGTCACAAAAAAAGTTCAATGTAGCTTTTTTTGTGCGACGGGTCCGCCATTTTTGACTGCGCATGCGCGGCTGAAACTCCGCCTCCTCCTTCCCGAAACTCATAATGGACAGCGGATGCGTCTGAAAACTGCATCCGCTGCCCACGTTGTGCACAATTGTGCATAACGTCCGTCGGTACATCGGCCCGATGCATTGCGACAAGCCCGTACCGACGGATGTGTGAAAGAGGCCTTTCACTTAAATGTGGAGACTGAACATCCAGTAAGTGCCACGCTGTCATGCACATGACAGAACGGTAAACACCGCCTCTGATCGGTGGTAAAATCATTACTGCCAGTCTGGGGGCGGTGGTTCCCACACTGTGGAGTTTAAGGGTATGTGTCCATGTTCAGGATTGCATCAGGATTTGGTCAGGATTTTCCATCAGTATTTGTAAGCCAAAACCAGGATTGTAACGATTAGAGGAAAAGTATAACAGAAACATATGCTCCACTTCTGTATTTATCACCCACTCCTGGTTTTGGCTTACAAATACTGATGAAAAATCCTGACCAAATCCTGATGCAATCCTGAACGTGGACACATACCCTAACTGTGTTTGTTATTTTTAAATAAAAAAGTAAAACTATTTAGTCTTATTTCTAATAAAAGTCTTCATTCTGGCTGTGTCTTTATTTACCACATAACTATAGGATTAGTAATGGGTAGGCGTCTTATAGACGTTTCTCCATTACTAAGCTTTTACGGAGCTTGATGTCACCGGACAATACAAAGGTGACATCAACCCCACAAATATGAACCCCACCTGCCACCACTACAGGGCAAATGGAGAAAGGCGGGCAAAGTGCTGGAACTGGTGCATCTAATATATGTGCCTTTTCTGGGAGGCTGCTAGTTTTAGGCTTGGGGAAGGGGGGCGGCAGCACTACAGCGGTGTCACACACACGGGAGCAGAACTATAGGGGGTTCACACACACACACACCCGGGGGCAGCACTATAGGGGGTTCAAACACACACACACACCCGGGGGCAGCACTATAGGGGGTTCACACACACACCCGGGGGCAGCACTATAGGGGGTTCACACACACACACACACACACCCGGGGGCAGCACTATAGGGGGTTCTCACACACACACACACACACCCGGGGGCAGCACTATAGGGGGTTCACACACACACACACACACACACACACACACCCGGGGGCAGCACTATAGGGGGTTCACACACACACCCGGGGGCAGCACTATAGGGGGTTCACACACACACACCCGGGGGCAGCACTATAGGGGGTTCACACACACACACCCGGGGGCAGCACTATAGGGGGTTCACACACACACACACACCCGGGGGCAGCACTATAGGGGGTTCACACACACACACACACCCGGGGGCAGCACTATAGGGGGTTCACACACACACCCGGGGGCAGCACTATAGGGGGTTCACACACACACACCCGGGGGCAGCACTATAGGGGGTTCACACACACACACCCGGGGGCAGCACTATAGGGGGTTCACACACACACACCCGGGGGCAGCACTATAGGGGGTTCACACACACACACACCCGGGGGCAGCACTATAGGGGGTTCACACACACACACACCCGGGGGCAGCACTATAGGGGGTTCACACACACACACACCCGGGGGCAGCACTATAGGGGGTTCACACACACCCGGGGGCAGCACTATAGGGGGTTCACACACACACACCCGGGGGCAGCACTATAGGGGGTTCACACACACACCCGGGGGCAGCACTATAGGGGGTTCACACACACACACACACACACCCGGGGGCAGCACTATAGGGGGTTCACACACACACCCGGGGGCAGCACTATAGGGGGTTCACACACACACACACACACACCCGGGGGCAGCACTATAGGGGGTTCACACACACACACACACACACACACCCGGGGGCAGCACTATAGGGGGTTCACACACACACACACACACACACACACACACACACACACACACACCCGGGGGCAGCACTATAGGGGGTTCACACACACACACACACACCCGGGGGCAGCACTATAGGGGGTTCACACACACACCCGGGGGCAGCACTATAGGTGGGGGGTCACACACACACACACCCGGGGGCAGCACTATAGGGGGTTCACACACACACACACCCAGGGGCAGCACTATAGGTGGGGGGTCACACACGGGTGCAACACTATAGCGGGGTCACACACACGGGGGGGAGCAGCACTATAGCGGGGTCACACACACCCGGGGGGCAGCACTATAGGGGGTTCACACACACACACACACACACACCCGGGGGCAGCACTATAGGGGGTTCACACACACACACACACCCGGGGGCAGCACTATAGGGGGTTCACACACACACACACACACACACACGGGGGCAGCACTATAGGGGGTTCACACACACACACACACACCCGGGGGCAGCACTATAGGGGGTTCACACACACACACACACCCGGGGGCAGCACTATAGGGGGTTCACACACACACACACACACACACACACACACACACACACACACACACACACACCCCCGGGGGCAGCACTATAGGGGGTTCACACACACACACACACACACACACACACACACACACACACACACACACGGGGGCAGCACTATAGGGGGTTCACACACACACACACACACACCCGGGGGCAGCACTATAGGGGGTTCACACACACACACACACCCGGGGGCAGCACTATAGGGGGTTCACACACACACACACACCCGGGGGCAGCACTATAGGGGGTTCACACACACACACCCAGGGGCAGCACTATAGGTGGGGGGTCACACACACGGGTACAACACTATAGGGGGGTCACACGGGGGGGGGGGGGGGCAGCACTATAGCGGGGTCACACACACACACGGGGGCAGCACTATAGGGGTTCACACACACACACACACACACCCGGGGGCAGCACTATAGGTGGGGGGTCACACACACGGGTACAACACTATAGGGGGGTCACACGGGGGGGGGGGGCAGCACTATAGCGGGGTCACACACACACGGGGGCAGCACTATAGGGGGTTCACACACACACCCGGGGGCAGCACTATAGGGGGTTCACACACACACACCCGGGGGCAGCACTATAGGGGGTTCACACACACACACCCGGGGGCAGCACTATAGGGGGTTCACACACACACACACACACACGCGGGCAGCACTATAGGTGGGGGGTCACACACACGGGTGCAACAGTATAGGGGGGGCAGCACTACAGCGGGGTCACACACACGGGGGGGCAGCACTATAGCAGGGTCACACACCTGGGGGCAGCGCTATAGCGGGGTCACACACACACACGGGGGGCAGCGCTATAGCGGGGTCACACACACGGGGGGCAGCACTATAGCGGGGTCACACACACGGGGGGGGGGGGGCAGCACTATAGCAGGGTCACACACCCGGGGGCAGCACTATAGCGGGGTCACACACACGGGGGGCAGCACTATAGCGGGGTCACACACACGGGGGGGGGCAGCACTATAGCGGGGTCACACACACGGGGGGGGGGGCAGCACTATAGCGGGGTCACACACACGGGGGGGGGGGGCAGCACTATAGCGGGGTCACACACAGTATAAGCGGTTTCCTCGTCGCCTCTCGGCCGCTGACCTGTCTGCTCCCCTTCCCAGTGCCGGCTGTTCCCATGGTCACTCTGGAGGAGCGGCGCCGTCCCGGGGGAGAGCTCGCAGGCAGGAGTACGGGCTGTAACCGCTGAGCAGCGCTGCTGCCCTCAAACATCCCCCGTTCAAATCTGCCGCTGCTCCCGGCATCAACTGCCAGGTCGCTGATTGGCCAAAATACACGGTGGGCGTGGTTACGGTAATATCACTCTCCTTTTGCTTTCTACGCCTCTTAGTGCTGATTGGTGACAAGATGGGGGCGGAGACCCGACGTTCCTTACTTAGCGTTGCTGCAGTGATTGGACAGCACTCCAAAAGTGGGCGGTACTGCCATGAATACTACCCCTCTTTCTGCACTCATTGGCTGGCGCATAGAAGGCGTCAATCCACTTAAAACTACAATTCCCGACGATCATTGCTGGGTAGTACACGTGACACGGAAGTAGCCAATCATATCCGAGGCTGTTTCCAAGGAAGGTAAGGACACTCTTTATGTGTTGTCAGTGAGGGAGTGATACCTCTTGTGTTGCGTGCACGAGACTCATCGTGCAGAGGGCGAGGTGAACTACTAATCACAGTATGCCTCCTTACACATCGAAACAACCAGCTCCAGCTCTTCGTTGTTGCAAAAATGTTTTTTGCTCTGCGGCAGCCAATCAGGCACTTGCGTTCATGCTGGAGATTGTATGCAGCAGATGTAAGCTGATCGCTGATTGGCTGCCGGGACTCAGTGGCCATATTGTGCTGTGTGCGCCCTGCAGGTGAGCTGTGTGTGTGTCTCCTGCAGGTGAGGTGTGTGTGTGTGTGTCTCCTGCAGGTGAGGTGTGTGTGTCTCCTGCAGGTGAGGTGTGTGTGTCTCCTGCAGGTGAGGTGTGTGTGTGTGTGTGTGTGTGTGTCTCCTGCAGGTGAGGTGTGTGTGTGTGTGTGTCTCCTGCAGGTGAGGTGTGTGTGTGTGTGTGTCTCCTGCAGGTGAGGTGTGTGTGTGTGTGTGTGTCTCCTGCAGGTGAGGTGTGTGTGTGTGTCTCCTGCAGGTGAGGTGTGTGTGTGTGTGTGTGTCTCCTGCAGGTGAGGTGTGTGTGTGTGTGTGTGTCTCCTGCAGGTGAGGTGTGTGTGTGTGTGTGTGTCTCCTGCAGGTGAGGTGTGTGTGTGTGTGTGTGTCTCCTGCAGGTGAGGTGTGTGTGTGTGTGTGTGTCTCCTGCAGGTGAGGTGTGTGTGTGTGTGTGTGTCTCCTGCAGGTGAGGTGTGTGTGTGTGTGTGTGTGTCTCCTGCAGGTGAGGTGTGTGTGTGTGTGTGTCTCCTGCAGGTGAGCTGTGTGTGTGTGTGTCTCCTGCAGGTGAGGTGTGTGTGTGTGTGTCTCCTGCAGGTGAGGTGTGTGTGTGTGTGTCTCCTGCAGGTGAGGTGTGTGTGTCTCCTGCAGGTGAGGTGTGTGTGTGTGTGTCTCCTGCAGGTGAGGTGTGTGTGTGTGTCTCCTGCAGGTGAGGTGTGTGTGTGTGTGTGTGTCTCCTGCAGGTGAGGTGTGTGTGTGTGTGTGTGTGTCTCCTGCAGGTGAGGTGTGTGTGTGTGTGTGTGTGTGTGTCTCCTGCAGGTGAGGTGTGTGTGTGTGTGTGTGTCTCCTGCAGGTGAGGTGTGTGTGTGTGTGTGTCTCCTGCAGGTGAGGTGTGTGTGTGTGTGTCTCCTGCAGGTGAGGTGTGTGTGTGTGTGTCTCCTGCAGGTGAGGTGTGTGTGTGTGTGTGTCTCCTGCAGGTGAGGTGTGTGTGTGTGTGTGTCTCCTGCAGGTGAGGTGTGTGTGTGTGTGTGTCTCCTGCAGGTGAGGTGTGTGTGTGTGTGTGTGTGTCTCCTGCAGGTGAGGTGTGTGTGTGTGTGTGTCTCCTGCAGGTGAGGTGTGTGTGTGTGTGTGTGTCTCCTGCAGGTGAGGTGTGTGTGTGTGTGTGTGTCTCCTGCAGGTGAGGTGTGTGTGTGTGTGTGTGTCTCCTGCAGGTGAGGTGTGTGTGTGTGTGTGTCTCCTGCAGGTGAGGTGTGTGTGTGTGTGTGTCTCCTGCAGGTGAGGTGTGTGTGTGTGTGTGTCTCCTGCAGGTGAGGTGTGTGTGTGTGTGTGTCTCCTGCAGGTGAGGTGTGTGTGTGTGTGTGTCTCCTGCAGGTGAGGTGTGTGTGTGTGTGTGTCTCCTGCAGGTGAGGTGTGTGTGTGTGTGTGTCTCCTGCAGGTGAGGTAGGTGTGTGTGTGTGTGTGTGTGTGTGTCTCCTGCAGGTGAGGTGTGTGTGTCTCCTGCAGGTGAGGTGTGTGTGTGTGTGTGTGTGTGTCTCCTGCAGGTGAGGTGTGTGTGTGTGTCTCCTGCAGGTGAGGTGAGGTGTGTGTGTGTCTCCTGCAGGTGAGGTGTGTGTGTGTGTGTCTCCTGCAGGTGAGGTGTGTGTGTGTGTGTGTGTCTCCTGCAGGTGAGGTGTGTGTGTCTCCTGCAGGTGAGGTGTGTGTGTGTGTGTCTCCTGCAGGTGAGGTGTGTGTGTGTGTGTGTCTCCTGCAGGTGAGGTGTGTGTGTGTGTGTGTCTCCTGCAGGTGAGGTGTGTGTGTGTGTGTCTCCTGCAGGTGAGGTGTGTGTGTGTGTGTGTGTGTCTCCTGCAGGTGAGGTGTGTGTGTCTCCTGCAGGTGAGGTGTGTGTGTGTGTGTGTGTGTCTCCTGCAGGTGAGGTGTGTGTGTGTGTGTGTGTGTGTGTCTCCTGCAGGTGAGGTGTGTGTGTGTGTCTCCTGCAGGTGAGGTGTGTGTGTGTGTGTGTGTGTGTCTCCTGCAGGTGAGGTGTGTGTGTGTGTGTGTGTGTGTGTCTCCTGCAGGTGAGGTGTGTGTGTGTGTCTCCTGCAGGTGAGGTAGGTGTGTGTGTGTGTGTGTGTGTGTGTCCTGCAGGTGAGGTAGGTGTGTGTGTGTGTGTGCGCGCGTGTGTGTGTGTCTGTGCCCTGCAGGTGGGGGGGTCACACTATCAGTATCTGTTCAGTATTCTACATCAGTATTTGTAGTCAGAACCAGGAGTGGAACAAATGGAGGAGAAGTATAATAGACACATGTCACCACTTTTGCATTTATCACCCACTCCTGGTTTTGGCTATAAATACTGAGGTAAAATCCTGACTGTGTGCACGCTGCACACCCTGCACATCCATCTATTCTGCATGAATAATTGTCGTCATCGCCACTGACTGTTGCGTGCATCTGTGACAATCGGATATTCCCAACAATGCAAATCAAAATAAAGCTTTTAGAATAAAAGGTTCTTTTCCGGCTCTGTCTGCTGTCGGTGAGTGGAGTGTCTGTAGATCCGGAGGCGCTGAGCGGACGCTTCTCACAGCTGAGGGTTTGTTACTGGTCGCAGCCACGTGTTCTGGACTGTTCTCCCTCATCTGACGGTGAGCGTCCGTCTGGCTGAGTCTTCGCAGTGCACGGGCTCCTGTCTGCGTCTGTGATGGACGCCGTGCACTTTATGGGAGTCTGAGTCACGACTCCACCAGTGATTTCACTATGAGCTAGAATATGCATGTCCCCGTAGTATATGGACAATGATGATTCCAGAATTTGCGGCAGACTGTGCCCATCACTGATTGGTTGAGGCAACCTTTATGACATCATCGTCGCCATGGCAACCATTATGACATCTACGTCGATACTGTGCCCGTCGCTGATTGGTCGAGGCAAATTCGCGGCAGACTGTGCCCGTCGCTGATTGGTCGAGGCAACCTTTATGACATCATCGTCGCCATGGCAACCATTATGACATCTACGTCGATACTGTGCCCGGCGCTGATTGGTCGAGGCAAATTCGCGGCAGACTGTGCCCGTCGCTGATTGGTCGAGGCAACCTTTATGACATCATCGTCGCCATGGCAACCATTATGACATCTACGTCGATACTGTGCCCGTCGCTGATTGGTCAAGGCAACCTTTATGACATCATCGTCGCCATGCTGTGCCCGTCGCTGATTGGTCGAGGCCTGGTGGCCTCGACCAATCAGAGACGCGGGATTTCCAGGACAGACAGACAGAAAAACCCTTAGACAATTATATATATAGATAGATATGGGATATACACCGCCTCATGTGTAATGTCTTCTCCACAGTCCTACACAGCGATGCTGGAGCACGTTGCTTCCTCAGTGACGAATATGACCGTCTCCAAGGAGAAGATATCTGAGAAGATCCTCAATCACGCGCTGGAGATTATCTACCTGCTGACAGGAGAGGTGAGGTATATACTGTATACACTGAGCAGCCATATTGCCTGTTCTGATCTCCGGCCTCAGGACATTACAGCAGATCCTACAAGTCCTGGTTGTTCCACGGTGCGGCCCCCTCAGATCCATCATATCCCACAAATGATCAATCAGATCAGGATCTGTGAAATTTGGAGACAAGTCGTCTCCTTGATCTTTCCCATTATTTGCTGGACGATGCGCGGCCATTATGGATCCCGCTGGGTCTGTACAGTGATAGGTGGGCGTCACATCCACAAGATGCCAGAACACAAGGTTTCCCGCAGAATGTTGCCCCCTCACACTGCCCATCTCTGGTACCATCTCTTCCCCCAAATAAGTGATGGACGCACCCGGCCGTCTACATCATGGGGAAGAAAACGAGACTGATCAGACCAGATGTCATCTTCCATCGCTCCTTGGTCTAGTTCTGACCTGCCGTAAACCCCCCACATCACTCGCCTCGTTGGCGTTGATATGAGCCCGCCGCCTACATGAGGTGATGTGTCCCATCACAATTGCTTTCTTTTTTTTCTGCTTTCAACACATCAATTTGTAGAAGAGACCGGTGGCATCCGGCTCGTTATCTCCCCCTGACGGACACCACTGGCAGCCGGTTATCTGCTCAGTGGTTTCAATGTTATGGCTGATCAGTGTATAATGATATTTCCTGGCTTATTCTTCCATCATCACTCCTGACGTACCTGAACTCTCTGCTTCTTCTGTGTTGTAGAAATATGTCCTCGTGAAGAAGAGGTCGCCTCACTGCTGCATCCACCCGCAGTCTGGGACGGTGAGCACCCGCTATATTACATATAACCCAGACTGCCTGTCCGTCACGTGCCTGGTCGTCTGGACCACCCGTCTGTCGTGCAAAGGGTCACCTCCCGGATGCCTGTCATGTGACAGGTCACCCCTTCCCCCCCTCTGTTGTGTGACAAGTCGCCCATGTCCTTGTCCCCCCACCCCGTTTGTTTTGTGACACCTGTCCCCTCTCACAACTCCGTCCCTCCTGCGACAGGTCACACCTTTCCCCCTGCCCGTTGTATGACAGATTAATCCCCTACCCTCCATTTATCGCGTGACAGGGACAGGTCACCCCCACCTCCGTTTGTCATGTGACAGGTCGCCTAGGCCGTCGTGTGACAGGTCACCCGGCCGTCGTGTGACAGGTCGCCGTTTCCCCCCCCCCACATCCGTCGCGTGACAGGTCGCCCTGTTTCCCCCCCCCACATCCGTCGTGTGACAGGTCGCCCTGTTTCCCCCCACATCCGTCGTGTGACAGGTCACCCTGTTAAACCCCCCCCCCCCCACATCCGTCGCCTGACGGGTCGCCCTGTTTCCCCCCCACATCCGTCGTGTGACAGGTCACCCTGTTTACCCCCCCCATCCGTCGTGTGACAGATCGCCCTCTTCCCCCCACATCTATCGTGTGACAGGTCACCTTGTTTCCCCCCCATCTGTTGTGTGACAGGTCGCCCTGTTTCTCCCCCCCCCCCCCCCCACGTCCGTCGTGTGACAATTCACCCTGTTTCCCCAGCCACATCTGTCACGTGACAGGTCGCCCTATCTACCCCCCCCCCCCCCCACATCTATCGTGTGACAGGTCACCTTGTTTCCCCCCCCCCCCCACATCTGTTGTGTGACAGGTCGCCCTGTTCCCCCCCCCCCCACGTCCGTCGTGTGACAAGTCACCCTGTTTCCCCCCCACATCCGTCATGACAGGTTGCCCGTCCCCCCTGACTTATGGAGAATGGCTTCATTCACATGTCACTTTGTGCTGCAGATTTCGCCCTCTCACGGTTCTGAAGGCTGCGCTCGCACATTCAGGATGAATAAGTTATCTGGGTTTTCATAACCTCATGCACATGTAGCTGAAAAATTTGCACAAAAATGTCCTTCTGCCTGTTTTCCTCATCTATTTCATCGGTCGTTGCCGTGTTGTGCAATGTGGTAGAATCAGCAGCACAATCAGCATGTTCCGCGCAGATTTTGACGCTGATTTTTGGCCAGATACACAGCAGCAAAGCTTTCACGTCAGACCATCGCTTCTGTTCCAGGTGCCGGTGAAGTGTGATGACGTAGCCGTCTACTTCTCTATGGAGGAGTGGGACTACGTGAAAGGACACAAGCAGCAATACCAAAGCGTCATAACGGAGACTGAACCGGGCAGTGACAGGATGGACTCCATGGACTCGGGCGTGACAGAGGATGTCCAGGAAAGCAGCTCTCCAGGTACCGCAGCACATGGCGCACAGCCCACTTGTAGCTCTGTGGATGCCGGGGGGCCGCGCTCCTCCTCTGCCCCCTGAACACAATATTGTGGGAGGGATGATGGGGTCTTCTGCCTGCGCTGGGGTCATCTATATGTATTGTAAGCTCGGTGTTTATTCAGAATTATCGGACCTACATGTGGAAGAAATAGAGTACGAGTCCACGAGCGGGAAGGAGGATGACGACGACTATGAGGAGGAAGACCAGGAAAAAAGCAAACATGAGACGAGTAGTGAATCCCCGGGAACCTCTGCGGGTAAGTAACAAGCAAATAGCGCAACATTACCTATCCTGTATTATACCCCAGAGCTGCACTCACTATTCTGCTGGTGCAGTCACTGTGTACATACATTACATTACTGATCCTGAGTTACATCCGGTATTATACTCCAGAGCTGCACTCACTATTCTGCTGCTGCAGTTACTGTGTACATACATTACTGATCCTGAGTTACCTCCTGTATTATACTTCAGAGCTGCGCTCACTACTCTGCTGGTGCAGTCGCTGTGTACATACATTACATTACTGATCCTGAGTCCTGTATTATACCCCAGAGCTGCGCTCACTATTCTGCTGCTGCAGTCACTGTGTACATACATTACTGATCCTGAGTTACCTCCTGTATTATACCCCAGAGCTGCACTCACTTTTCTGCTGGTGCAGTCACTGTGTACATACATTACTGATCCTGAGTTACATCCTGTATTATACCCCAGAGCTGCACTCACTATTCTGCTGGTGCAGTCACTGTGTACATACATTACATTACTGATCCTGAGTTACATCCTGTATTATACCCCAGAGCTGCACTCACTATTCTGCTGGTGCAGTCACTGTGTACATACATTACATTACTGATCCTGAGTTACATCCTGTATTATACCCCAGAGCTGCACTCACTATTCTGCTGGTGCAGTCACTGTGTACAGACATTACATTACTGATCCTGAGTTACATTCTGTATTATACCCCAGAGCTGCACTCACTATTCTGCTGGTGCAGTCACTGTGTACATACATTATATTACTAATCCTGAGTTACATCCTGTATTATACCCCAGAGCTGCACTCACTATTCTGCTGGTGCAGTCACTGTGTACGTACATTACTGATCCTGAGTTACATCCTGTATTATACCCCAGTACTGCACTCACTTTTCTGCTGGTGCAGTTGCTGTGTACACACATTACATTACTGATCCTGAGTTACATCCTGTATTATACCCCAGAGCTGCACTCACTATTCTGCTGGTGCAGTCACTGTGTACATACATTACATTACTGATCCTGAGTTACATCCTGTATTATACCCCGGAGCTGCACTCACTATTTTGCTGGTGCAGTCACTGTGTACACACATTACATTACTGATCCTGAGTTACATCCTGTATTATACCCCAGAGCTGCACTCACTATTCTGCTGGTGCAGTGTATTTCAGTTTCATATATCTAGGTTACACAGCAGGCAGTAGCGGTGATTTCTGCTCTGAAGGCTGCCTTTCTTTGTCTTCTCCCCAGCTGGGCCATTTCGCTCTGGTGTGGACGGCTCTTATCCTCGTCCTCCTGTATTGGATGAAAGTGAGATCAAGGTGGAGATGACGGAGGAGATAAAGGAGGACGGGACGTACGAGAGTCTCGCCAACAAGACGTCCTCCCCAGACACAGTGGGCACCCCCCATTATCGCTGGCACCCAAACATCTGGAGCATCAGCGAGAGGTTCATCTGCTCCAGCAGCAGTCGGCCCTACGACCTGTACCCGCCCATAAAACCCGCCACCGAGGAAAAGCCCCCCGATCCCGCCCGACTGCAGTTCCTGAACCAGATCGCCTTGGAGGAGAAGCCATTCCGCTGCATCGCTTGTGGACAGATGTTCAAACACAAATCCAGCGCGGTCAGACACTACAGCGTGGTGCACGGGGTGAAGCCGCACCAGTGCAACGACTGCGGGCGCCGCTTCTCCACCAAATTCAAAGCCGTCGTTCACAAGTGCAACCCCCGCAAACACGCCAAGGACTTCTGGGATGATCAAGGGGGGGTTTAGTGTTTAGAAATAAGCATTTTCCTCTCTGTCCTCAGTAAATTTAAGTCCTTGTCTAATATTTCCAGGAACCATCTTCATTCTCACAATCTGTAACTTGGCATGTTTTTTTTTCTATTGGCGGTTTCTCTTAGTCAGCATTCTGCCAGCACTATGGGTGCTGGAACTATATCCCACTTGCTGTAAAGAGACAATGACCCACCTCTATTCCTGTAATCAATCACGGGGGTCCGTGATCATTATCCTGTACATACATCAATAATTTAATCTTCCATTGCACACCCCGCTTTCCTAGAGTCTTGGAAAAGCTGGGTGGGAGCTGTAACTTTAATTTTAAAATTAATTTTCCATAATCACGAACTCACTCAAGGACTCATATTTACTGTTCTTTTTATTTAAAGGAAATGCTTTCGTTATGATAAACTCTGAACGGTCTGCAGGAAGAGAAGTGAGCCGCCCTTAAAGGGGTTGTCCCACGATTACAGCTTCTCACCCACCTCCCTGTAGATAAGTGTGCGATTGCATTGGGCTTCCTTTTCTGGGGCTCATGAGAAAAGAGGGTCCCATTCATCATCTATGGGCAGAGTGCAGTGCTCGCTACCTGAAGGGGCAGAATAGAGGGCAGCGCTCGCTACCTGAAGGGGTAGAATAGAGTGCAGCGCTCGCTACCTAAAGGGGCGGAATAGAGGGCAGCTCTCGCTACCTGAGGGGGTGGAATAGAGGGCAGCGCTCGCTACCTGAAGGGGCGGAATAGAGGGCAGCACTCCAAACACAGGGTTATGGCACCCCGGTTCTTGCAGTCAATAAGAACTTTGTAAATTGTAATTTAGAGACAGCCCCTTTAATGGAGACTTTTTTGCATTTGCTGTTGGGAACAAAATGAATTTAAAATAGGACTAAAAAAAAAAAAAACCATCAAAACTTATGTTTTATGTAAAAAGTTGAAAATCGAACTTTGTCCATGACTCGGATATGGAGAAACAATCCTTACGGTAGGTCATTAATATCAGATTGGAGGGCATGCGAGAGTCGGATTTTTCCACCAATCAGCTTGTGCAGAACAGCACGACTCCATACTCTGTCTAGTGGTCGTTCCTGTGTACTGTAGCTCCGAGCACATTCACTCCAGCAGGCAATGAGCTGCAGTACCGATAATGGTGACAGTGAACAGGACTGTGCATTTCCAGCAGTCATGAGGAGTCCAGATAACAGCTGATCAATAGAGGTCCGATACCTGCCCCCCACCACCCATCTGATATGATGGTTATCAATATCAAAGCCCTGGACGGCCTCTATAACGATGGATAATGGTAATATGAGCTGAAAGTTAAAAAATAAAGTCTCAGATCTGGAATAAAGCTACAATGTTTGCAATAGTGTTAAACCTTTAAAACCACCATGTAGAAACATAAAAAAAAACATTTTGCAATTCCTCCAGTTCTCACACTGACCACTAGAGGGCACTTGCAATGCAATGTTATAATGGGAGTGGAGAGGGTGTACTTATAATTGCTGCATTTTATTTTGGGGGTTTTCTGCATCTCCTTTCCCTGCTCCGGGCAGTAGCCACATGATGTAGTGTGGATCATATTTCGTTTTTTAAATATTATGTTTGAACAGTTTATAACCTGTGCTGATCATTGCCAGAATATTTTTTTTTATAACAATTTTTTTTTCAAAAAAATCTTAGAACAGAAAAAACTTTTTTACACAATTATATCAATATAGCAGTCATGTCCAAATGATCACCACTAGTATAAACTAATTGCTATCATTGGCAGAATATTATACGGGTCAGAGCTGCCTTCAGATAAACCATAGTGTGGAAAGAATGTTGTGGCCTTCTGGAGCCACCACTAGGGGGAGCACATTCTTGGGGCTGTGATGTCACTGTGTGCCTGTAGGGGGGGGGCTGTGAGCTTTATAAATGATGGGATCTCCTTCCTTTCTGCACAGGTCCCAGTGTTGTGCAGGGTCGGACTGTTTCTGTATTGCATTTTTCTGTGGTTTGTAAGGCTGCCTTATGTTAAGCAGGGGCGGGGTCTTGTAGGAGGAGGATTTGATCATTTGCATTTTTTTTTGTAATTCTATGAAATCTGTAAAATGGAAGTTGCTTTAAAATGTATTATTTTTTGTAAGACTCCGCTTAAGACTTTTTGTAAGTAAAAGGTCCAATATAATAAAAGTGAATCACTGGTCAGAAGTGAAGGGTTCGCCGTCTTTCTCTTGTGGTTCTTGTTGGGGCCGGGTCAGACATGGCCGCTCTTACGCAGAGGGCAGTGATTGACAGTCTGATAACCGCTCTGATCTCAGCTGTTTGTGATCAGTTTCCTAACGAAACATTAACACTAGGAAATTGGGACCTGGAAACCACAGTACCAGTATCATCCATATCCCTCACAGAATAAAACTGCTTTTGGTTCACTGATCAGTCTATGGCCAGGAACTCTCCCAATTCCTTTGCTCTATAACCTGCCACCGACTCTTTAGTGGGATGCTCCACTTCAGCATTCTGCCATAACTATATGTGCTGGAAGTTTATGCAACTTCTCAGCATTTAACGTGGCTGTCATTGTCCAATGGTTTACCTGTCCTGAACTGAAATCTGACTCTGGTCTGCTTCTATTCAGTTTAGCAAGAGAGTAGACAAATAAGCCCCACCCCACAACCTGTAGACTGACTAAGCCCCACCCCTGCTTCCTGTAGAGACTAAGCTCCACCCCCGCTTCCTGAAGAGAAAGCCCCACCCCTGCTTCCTGTAGAGACAAACCCCACCCCCACTTCCTGTAGAGACAAAGTCCCATCCCTGCTTCCTGTAGAGATTAAGCTCCACCCCCGCTTCCTGTACAGTCCATCCCCCACTTCCTGCAGAGACAAAGACCCATCCCCGCTAACTGTAGAGCTTAAGCTCCATCCCCGCTTCCTGTACAGACAGCCCCACCCCTGCTTCCTGTAGAGACTAAGCACCACCCCCGCTTCCTGTAAAGTCCAACCCCCATCTCCTGTAGACAAAGCCCCACCCCTGCTTCCTGTAAAGTCCAACCCCCACTTCCTGTAGACAGACTAAGCCCCACCCCTGCTTCCTTTAAAGTCCAACCCCCACTTCCTGTAGAGACCCACCCCTGCTTCCTGTAGAAATAAAGCCCCATCTCAGCTTCCTGTATCTGTCGCTGCAGCTAGAGATGGCGTACACTTGACAACAGGCAGTGGACCATAAGACTAAGCAGAGGAACATAGTGGTTGGGGTGTTGGAGGGATTTTCTGGGGTGAGGCAACATAAGTATTACATAGTGATTTGCCCATTAAGTATCCTGGACACTGCTTGTCATGGAAAGTGCAACACCAAGAAGGAAAAGTCGTGGATTTCACAGGATGGGGAGAGGTTAATGATCTGCAACTAAGGAACAAAATGGAAAAACATTTGCAAATCTCTAGATATATCCAGTCTGGAGAAGGAGAGACACGCAGGCATTTCCTGCCTCAGTTGTTGTCACCGAGGTCCTTAATGGTCGTCTGTGGTAGGTTCTGAGCTGAATGCACTTGGGCAAATCATCAAGATCCTCTGCTGGCAGCTCCTGTGTAATCCTGGCGTTACACTTCCTTCCTTGCGAGATTATGGCGCTCTCCGCCTTTAGTCAAGCTCTTTCCGCCTGCTACTTATCCTCGACGATACTGCTACTCCCGGGTACCGACCCCTGGCTATTCCTGACCACGCTACCTGCCCGTGCAGCCCCGAGTGGTTGCAATACCACTACTCCAACCCAGGTCAGTCCATAACAGTATGGCAATCTAGAAAAAAAATAATCTGAGAAATTATGCAAATATCCCTCTCCTTTCGGCTATGTTCCCACAGACTTAGACTTTTTTTTGGAGGCATTCAGAGAAACTGCCTTAGGAACATTTACTTTTTTGGAGCGTTATTAGATTCATAACATTTTTGGGAATCTCCCCCCCCACCCCCTAAAGATTTTTCTGAGCATTTTGATTGGACGATGCCAAGTATGGAGCAGATTCCATGAGTAGCCGCTCTGAAGACGGGATATGCAATTTTTTTCCCCTTCCCCACCAGCAGTTTTGCAAAACCTTAAGCAGAAACATAAAATGCTGAAAAGATGGAATTTCTGACCATCAAAGGGTTTTTACACTGGAAGTGATGAGTCTTCCAAGAGCTTTTACAGTTTTTGAGGTGGATCAACTCCAAAAACCTTCCATTTGCAGAGAACCTTGCATCACCAGATCATTGTTTCCTGCCTGTGATCTACCTACTTGGGTAACTGTTACCATTTACCCCACGTCCCCTCTCGATGATACAACACACGGCCATTTACCATTATTTTAATTTATTTTATATCTTTGGAACAGAAACAGTGATTAACACTGAAAAAAAAATCCAAAAGAAATCAAAACCCTTCTGAAAAACCATCACGTAATTGTTGATGCATCCCAGAACCTTGGCTACGTTGTGGCTTCTCCAGACCATTCAGCCAGTGGACCACCAGGCTTCTGGTAGAGAAGATACCATACTACTGTCTAGTCTACTCATCGCCAGCTCTTCAAGGACCTCCAAGCAGAGCCGTCATTACACAATTCCATATCGAGGCATCTCGTCCCCGCTCTCCCAAACGAGAAGCCACCGTCGGTCCGCTAGGAGTTGACATGGACTCTCCGTTTATGTTTGTTGAGAGCTGCGTTGTCCAGGAAACACTTCTCGCAATGGGGGCAGGCGAACGGCTTCTCTCCGGTGTGTGACATCTCGTGTCTCAGCATGGTGGCTTTACAGATAAACCCTCTCTCGCAATGTTTGCAGGTGTACGGCTTCTCCCCAGAATGCAATCGTTTGTGGACCACTAAGTTGGCGTTTTGGCAGTAACTCTTGCCGCACTCGTTGCACATGTAAGGTTTCTTCTCCGCGTGGATCCCAGAGTGCTTGACCACGCTTGATTGTCTAGTGAATCTTCTCCCGCAAACTGGACACGAGTACGGCTTCTCTTTGGTGTGGACTACCTTGTGGAGCACTAGATGGGAATGGTTCGTGAATTTCCGTCCACACTCCGCACAGGAGAACGGTCTCTCCCCGGTGTGGATCCGTAGGTGGGCTTCCACATGATTCCTGCAGGAAAACCTCTTTCCGCACGTAGGACATGGAAACGCCTTCTCCCCAAAGTGAAGTTTCAGGTGACGGCTGAGAGACGATTTGCTGGCGAATCTTTTCCTGCACAGTCCACACGGAGAAGTCTTCGCTCCTGACTTTGATTTTCGGCATCTTTTATCAGTGACTGTTAATTGGTAGATGATTTCTGATTTCACAGTCGGATCTTTGATGAAGTCATTATCTGGTAGAAAACCAAAAAAAGAGAGAAGAACGAACAGTTATTCTCCGCCACCATCTGAATAATTATTTCGGAATGAGGACAAAACGAGCCCTCTAGGTGGAAGGGACCCCATTATTCATTGTGGAGGACCCAGCGTGTCCATGCATTACACAAATGGCAAATTTACTTCATGTAATGCTTAAAGGGATTGTCCACAACTTTGATATTGCTGGTCTATCCTCAGGATAGGCCGTAGATATCAGATAGGTAGGGGCAGACACCCAACACTCCCACCGATCAGCAGGTATCAGCTCCTCCGGTGACTGAACAAGGTACGGAGTAGTGTTCTGGCCGTTCTCAGGATCTGGAGGTCAACTTCTATTGAAGTCAATGGAAGGTGGACTGAAGGATCAGAGAAAGGTCACGAGAGTGCATAGAGCTGTGGTGAGATGGCACCATACACCATATATATCCGGCCGGTGCTGCACACAGATTTTGACACCAGATGTTGGACCCCACCTAATCGGATTCCATATTTAAGTTTCCCCCGTGTGGTTGTAGGCAAAGTAAACAGAAGTGGCTGGTGGTGCAGGTCATCGGATAACTCCCATTTATATACCACCCCAGATACAGATATTTTACCTATTGCGGTCAGCCGAGCATTGTAGAGGTCATCAGGCTTCTCAGAGATGTGACTTATGACAGAAGACAGACATTGAGGAGAACCTAAAGGGTCAAAACAGCAATGGTTACGTACAAGGCGCTCGTCTGTCTGACAACCATCTATCTTTGCCCTAGAGGTGGCCATGGTCAGGCACCAAATCTCTCCAAGAATGATAGGATCAGGAAATTATAATCTAACGGCCCGGTCCTCAACTCTCCCAACATCCGCCATCAGGACGAGTCAGGAGACCCCCATACACATTAGATGCCAGCGCTGCTAATCATCTTAGGAGTACGACCCCCAATACTTTACCTGTTTGGATTCTGTCCGCTGCCTCATAGTCGCCATCTCCAGGCTCAGACTTCACATGACACGGGGGTAGACATGTCAGCTGGACTTCTAAAAATCAGAATGATGGAACATATCAGCGGAGCAGGTCTCCCCGGTCATAGATTTCCCTTCTAACTAAAGGGTAGAAAAAAAAAACAATTCAATACACCCATTGATGACTTCTTGAGGTCCACTGTTCACGTTCCTCACGCTTGGCCAGAAAGAAGTCTCTCGCTCTGGAGGATCCGTCCTGTATTATAGGCCATCCGTTAATATGAATGGGCACTTATGCATCAGGACGTCACAGGGCTCAGGAGATATCCAAGGCGCCCAGGACTTCAGCCACAAAAGTGAAGGCTGGCCAGATCAGGCGACTTTCTCCTCAGCTCTAATCTTCCCCCTCTCTTGCTCTTCAGCCTTACCCTCATATTCTCTGGTGTCCGGCTCCTCTTTAATATGACGCTGGGCTGAGACACTCTGCTCAATGTCCTGGTGGTTCATGGAAAGAAGTTCTGCAGGAGATGAAAGGGTAGTCTCAAAATCAAAACTCATCGCCCATTGATCAGAAAGTTTCTAGTCACGTATGGTGGCCTGGGACCTCAAGGGATTACTAGACCCTGTGGTGTCGGTGAATGTGCCCTCCGCTCCATTTACTCCCTAGGGGACTGACTGATAGCTAAGCGCTACAATCTCCATCAGTCCTATAGACAATGAATCCTTAGAAACCCCCGCAATCAGAAACGCATCAAGAATAGATGATCCGTTACAGATTTGGGACCATAAATTTTAACAGGCATTACTTAGTGACCATTTCTATACAGGTACATTGAGATGAAAAACTCCTTTAAGTAATATGTTCCTGATCAAGCCTTCTTAGAAGCTGGCCCCCGGCCTCCACACCCGCAGGCCCCCGGACCCCACACCCGCAGGCCCTCGGCCCACCTTTGGCTTCGCCCGGTCTCTTGTAGTCGTAATGTTCTCTGTGTCCTTCCAGATATTCCCATTCTTCCTTGGAGAAATATACCGCCACATCCTGACACTTTAAGGGCACCTGAAATGCAAGCAGTACGATGGGAACGGCTGTGAAGGGTTTTGCCCCGAGCGTACAGTACAAGTTATCTGTGATCGCTGAAGGTCTGATAGCTGGACTCCCATTGACGGAAAAAAAAAAAAAAAAAACCACACAAGGAGGCTTTCCAAGAGGAGCAAAGGTTGAGTGGTTGCTCCATTCATTCTTTACGAGACCGCCAAACAAGGGTCAGACCCCCAGCAACCGATAAGGAATAGATGGAAATATTTGGTTCTTTTAGAGAAGGAGGCGTCCATCTTTGGACAATCCTTTAAATGGCTTTTTAGAATCCTCTTGCCCCGATTTCCCCACCTCACATGTCAGCAGCCGGATCATCCGATTGGTCAGCTCCAGGATCTTCTTCCGATTTTGGTCCTCTATTCCTAGAAGGGTGAATGAGAGATCCGATGGTGTTGCCAAAGAGTCCAGGCCGTCGTCGTGAACGTCCGCCGTGCGAAGGCTGTAGACACAGTCATTTCCATCGACCTCTCTCTTCACAAGAATATAATCCTGGAGGGAGAGCGTGAGACACAGAACTACTGACCGACAATCTGTAGGGGGCACAACAAGTGGCCGGCGTTCATGGGAGACATGGATTTAGGATAGACATAGCAGGACGAAACCCGGCTGTGTACGGCACAGGGGATCGGATGATCGCAGCTCTAAGTCCCCAGAGGGGACTATTCAATAAGGTTAAAAAAAAAAAAAAAGTACCAATCATCCCAGTTTTGCTCCATTAAAAAATAATTTCACATTTGTTATCGCTGAATTCAGAATTGCCCGGTCTATCAAAATATAAAGTATCATTACCATCGCCCGACCCCAGATCATGAAAAATGGAGACGCTACTGGTCTCTGAAAATGGCAACAAAAGCAAAAATGTTTTTATCAAACACAATTTTGGATCTTTTTCACCTACACATATTTGATATCTGCAAGCTGACCAGAGAAATCATAATGCCGGGTCAGTTTTACCAGATAGTGAACATGGTAAATAAGAACCCAAAAATCAGTTGTGGGATTGCACTTATTTTTTGCAATTTAACCGTTTTTCAATGCACTTTATAATCAAACCAATGGTGCTGTTCAAAAGTACAACTCCTCCTGCAAAAAACAAGCCCTCACATGGCCATATTGACGGGAAAAAAAAAAAAAAAAGTTATAAGGCGTGCGGACGGCACTAGGCTGTGCTGATACAGACTTTTTCTTTAAATTAGCACCGGAATTCGTTTGGTCTCGTGTAGCAAGTGAATTCGCAGACATATGCGGGGGTGCTCAACATGAAATTGCGGTAAATGTCCATAAATGCTGAAAAGAAATGTGGCACTCACCCCAATGCGCTGCTGAGTTAATGTCCTTTATTCATCTTGAAATAAAACAAACGTCATACGGAGAGGCGGCTGGGGTCGGGAGACGGTGTGAGGAGGAAAGGAAAGGACGACGGCCGTTTCGCGCCGATGTGCTTCCACGGGTCCACGAGCACACAATTAAAAACGTCATATCCTTTATAGGAAACTATATGGACGCTGGTTCTCACAGGTGTGAACTTAAAAACACAAATAGAAATTATGTGCAACTAATAATATTGACAAGCATCACTAGTTTAACATGTTAAATAGCATACAACTATGGAAAACAAATATTAATATTAGTTTTATAAAAAGACTGACATGTCCAATTTGTCATTTAATCCTATGGGTCCCTGCGCGTTAGTTTCCAATATCCATCTTGCTTCACATTGCAAGAGGATTTTATTGCGGTCACCACCCTGTAAGGGACTTTTAACCATTTCTAAACCCGCAAAACGTAATATGTTCGGGTTAGCATTATGGTGGTCGCGTATATGCTTAATGAAGCGGGGGCACCCTTTACCAGAGGAAACGGAGATGTAATGCTCCTTGAATCTAGTAACCATCGGACGTATCGTCTTACCGATATAATAGAATAGACACGGGCATAAGATAACATAAACAACGTATTGGGTTTTACACGTGATCAATTGTTGAACATTATGGCTAACTGGACCTAAATGAATAGGATTTTCTAAATATCTTGGGTTACAAAATTTACAATTTCCACATCTGTGGTTCCCTGTTGGTTGGGCTCGTGTGAGCCAATTATTTACCGACGGGGGGAGTCTATTTTTAACAATTAGATCACCTAAGTTTCTCGTACGCTTATAGCCGAATCTTGGTCTATTTGTTACTAAAGCTGCCAACTCTGTCATTTTGTAGTATATGCCAATTTTTATTTATAGCTGCGTACACTTCTTTGTCCATTGGGCTGTGTGTAAAAGTAAAAGTAAATCTTTGTTGATCGCCTTCGTTATAGGAAGTTCGAGTTTTTTGTTTCCGAGTTTTCAATACCTCTCTCTGCGTAAGTTGCTCCACTCGACGTTCCGCTTGTTCCAGAATATTTGATGGATAATTTCTATTTAAAAAGTCAGATTTTAATTCTACTATTTGTTGTTTAAAGATTTTTTCATTGTTGTTTATTTTTCTATAGCGCACCATCTGGCTATAGGGCAAACTATTTTAGTGTGTTGTGGGTGCGCACTAGAGAAATGTAACAAGCTATTTGTTGCACTAGACTTTTTGTGTACTTTCGTGCTGAGTGTGCCATCTGTTATATCAAGTTTTACATCAAGAAATTCAAGTGTGTTGCCTCCAAAACAAGCTGTAAATTGCATATTCTCACTATTAATTATATTGAGATGGGCGACAAAAGAATCAAAATCGTTTTGGGAACCATCCCAAACGATGAAAATGTCATCTGCAAACCTCAAATATAAACGGATAAACTTCAAAAAAGGATTCGTAACGGAGGTGATATAATTTTCCTCAAAAACCGCTAAAAACAAATTCGCAAAAACGCAAGCGACGGGCGTACCCATCGCGGTTCCGGTGTGTTGCAGGAACCATTTTTCCCCAAATTTAAAGGCGTTGTGAGATAAGACAAAATGCAAACTTTCCGTAATGAATGTAATAAAGTTATGATCTTTGTTAGTATTAAAAAGAACAGTTCTGATCGCTTCAATGCCTTTATCCTGGGGTATTCTTGTATAGAGACTGACAACATCAATCGAAGTGAGGGCAAAAGTAGGTTGCCAGTCTATTGATTGTAGCGCTATGAGGAAAGCTCCTGAGTCTTTTACGAATGAGGGAATCTGAAGCAGCAGTGGTTTTAGCAACCAATCAAGAAATTGGGATAAGGGTTCTGTCAATGATCCAATGCCTGATATAATCGGGCGTCCGGGAGGATGCGAGGCATCTTTGTGTATTTTAGGCAAACTATACCAATGGGGTATGGATGGATGGAGAGGGAGAAGTTTCTCTGCCTTATTTTTTGATAGAGTGCCTTTTGCCACATATTTATTTAGTAAGCCTCTCAATTTCTCTTTATATTTCTCCGTTGGATTATGATCCAAGGGAATATAGGTGTTTTTGTCATTTAATTGGGACATGGCTTCATTGACATAATAACTTTTATTAAGTAGAACCAAATTTCCCCCCTTATCTGCTTTTCTAATGATCACATCTTCCCACTGCTGCATTTCCCTTAATGCCAACTCTTCTTTCTTGGATAAATTCTTTTTTGGTTTGCGGTATAACACGGCTTCAATATCCTTTATTACCAAGTCATGGAACAAATCAATCATATTGCCCGGAGATATGGGGGGCATAAAGGCGGAACTTATACCGCCTTTGAAAGGCTCAATATTAATGCTGCTATTACTGTCAGCTGCTGGGACATCAATTTCCTCTGATGATTTATCGAGGTTAGCGAGCAGCCATGCATCTTCTAGATCTTGAGGATTTAGTGGAGGAAAAGCTATGAAACCCAATGAGCCAATGGTAACCGGAGTGTCAGTTGCAACTAAACTTGGATTACTACTTTGGTTCTTAGTGTTAGAAAAATGTTTATGCAGGTGTAATTTTCTTGTAGCTCTGAAAAGATCAATTTTAAAGTTTGTTAAACTAAATTCATCTGGAACACAGAAATTCAGACCCAGAGAAAGCACTTTTTTCTGTTTAGGGGACAAGACTTTATTTGATAAATTAATTATTTGAAGTTCATTGTTCGTCACTTTCTCCAGGAGACTTGTTTGCGTTTCCTTTGCGGACTTTTTTCGACCCCCTCTCCGAGTCTTTTTTCTAAAGGGATGTTTGCCTCTATTGTTGAAGCTGTTGTAGGGGCTTCCTTCCTTAGATCTTCAACGCCGCTGGAATCAGAGTCCGTTACCCATCCATCTTTTTGTGACTTGCGTCTATTAAATTTTTTGGAGGGGTAATGTCTTTGAAAATTTCTTTTTTTATTTTTACTCCAAGTGAAAATTTGTCCCGTGGCGAAGTCGTTTTTATCTCTAAGAAATTTGTCCTTCTTTTGTTGTTTTGTTTCCATTTGGATTAGAACGAGTTTTTTCTCCAATTTTTTAAGAAAGAAATTATTCTGAATGTCAGTGATCCGTGATTTTAGTTCTTTGAGTTGGCATTAAGGGAAATGCAGCAGTGGGAAGATGTGATCATTAGAAAAGCAGATAAGGGGGAAAGTTTGGTTCTACTTAATAAAAGTTATTATGTCAATGAAGCCATGTCCCAATTAAATGACAAAAACACCTATATTCCCTTGGATCATAATCCAACGGAGAAATATAAAGAGAAATTGAGAGGCTTACTAAATAAATATGTGGCAAAAGGCACTCTATCAAAAAATAAGGCAGAGAAACTTCTCCCTCTCCATCCATCCATACCCCATTGGTATAGTTTGCCTAAAATACACAAAGATGCCTCGCATCCTCCCGGACGCCCGATTATATCAGGCATTGGATCATTGACAGAACCCTTATCCCAATTTCTTGATTGGTTGCTAAAACCACTGCTGCTTCAGATTCCCTCATTCGTAAAAGACTCAGGAGCTTTCCTCATAGCGCTACAATCAATAGACTGGCAACCTACTTTTGCCCTCACTTCGATTGATGTTGTCAGTCTCTATACAAGAATACCCCAAGATAAAGGCATTGAAGCGATCAGAACTGTTCTTTTTAATACTAACAAAGATCATAACTTTATTACATTCATTACGGAAAGTTTGCATTTTGTCTTATCTCACAACGCCTTTAAATTTGGGGAAAAATGGTTCCTGCAACACACCGGAACCGCGATGGGTACGCCCGTCGCTTGCGTTTTTGCGAATTTGTTTTTAGCGGTTTTTGAGGAAAATTATATCACCTCCGTTACGAATCCTTTTTTGAAGTTTATCCGTTTATATTTGAGGTTTGCAGATGACATTTTCATCGTTTGGGATGGTTCCCAAAACGATTTTGATTCTTTTGTCGCCCATCTCAATATAATTAATAGTGAGAATATGCAATTTACAGCTTGTTTTGGAGGCAACACACTTGAATTTCTTGATGTAAAACTTGATATAACAGATGGCACACTCAGCACGAAAGTACACAAAAAGTCTAGTGCAACAAATAGCTTGTTACATTTCTCTAGTGCGCACCCACAACACACTAAAATAGTTTGCCCTATAGCCAGATGGTGCGCTATAGAAAAATAAACAACAATGAAAAAATCTTTAAACAACAAATAGTAGAATTAAAATCTGACTTTTTAAATAGAAATTATCCATCAAATATTCTGGAACAAGCGGAACGTCGAGTGGAGCAACTTACGCAGAGAGAGGTATTGAAAACTCGGAAACAAAAAACTCGAACTTCCTATAACGAAGGCGATCAACAAAGATTTACTTTTACTTTTACACACAGCCCAATGGACAAAGAAGTGTACGCAGCTATAAATAAAAATTGGCATATACTACAAAATGACAGAGTTGGCAGCTTTAGTAACAAATAGACCAAGATTCGGCTATAAGCGTACGAGAAACTTAGGTGATCTAATTGTTAAAAATAGACTCCCCCCGTCGGTAAATAATTGGCTCACACGAGCCCAACCAACAGGGAACCACAGATGTGGAAATTGTAAATTTTGTAACCTAAGATATTTAGAAAATCCTATTCATTTAGGTCCAGTTAGCCATAATGTTCAACAATTGATCACGTGTAAAACCCAATACGTTGTTTATGTTATCTTATGCCCGTGTCTATTCTATTATATCGGTAAGACGATACGTCCGATGGTTACTAGATTCAAGGAGCATTACATCTCCGTTTCCTCTGGTAAAGGGTGCCCCCGCTTCATTAAGCATATACGTGACCACCATAATGCTAACCCGAACATATTACGGTTTGCGGGTTTAGAAATGGTTAAAAGTCCCTTACAGGGTGGTGACCGCAATAAAATCCTCTTGCAACGTGAAGCAAGATGGATATTGGAAACTAACGCGCAGGGACCCATAGGATTAAATGACAAATTGGACATGTCAGTCTTTTTATAAAACTAATATTAATATTTGTTTTCCATAGTTGTATGCTATTTAACATGTTAAACTAGTGATGCTTGTCAATATTATTAGTTGCACATAATTTCTATTTGTGTTTTTAAGTTCACACCTGTGAGAACCAGCGTCATATAGTTTCCTATAAAGGATATGACGTTTTTAATTGTGTGCTCGTGGACCCGTGGAAGCACATCGGCGCGAAACGGCCGTCGTCCTTTCCTTTCCTCCTCACACCGTCTCCCGACCCCAGCCGCCTCTCCGTATGACGTTTGTTTTATTTCAAGATGAATAAAGGACATTAACTCAGCAGCGCATTGGGGTGAGTGCCACATTTCTTTTCAGCATTTATGGAAAAATAAAAAAGTTATGACTCTTGGGAAGAAGGGGAGCGAAAAATGAAAAATCGCCAAGGGCGAAGGGGGTTAAGAGGTCCTTCTCCGCCGATTCTGTAACAGTTTTTCTTAGTCTCTGTTCCAATGTTATCACTCCCGGTAATAATTATGCAAATTTAGTGTTTAATTAACTTTATGTAAACCACAGTCAGCGAGCTCGCTCTGCCGGGAGCGTCAGTGACTCTTACCTTCCTTCTTCCGAGCTCTTCTCAGCTGATACGTGGCCTCGGAGAACAGCTGAGAAAATGTAAACTCTTCCAGCAGTGAGCTCACTAATGGTTTCTCAGTCATCTCACTCTGCGGTCACCGAGGGTTTCTCAGTCATCTCACTCTGCGGTCACCGAGGGTTTCTCAGTCATCTCACTCTGCGGTCACCGAGGGTTTCTCAGTCATCTCACTCTGCGGTCACCGAGGGTTTCTCAGTCATCTCACTCTGCGGTCACCGAGGGTTTCTCAGTCATCTCACTCTGCGGTCACCGAGGGTTTCTCAGTCATCTCACTCTGCGGTCACCGAGGGTTTCTCAGTCATCTCGCACTGCAGGCAGGTATATACAGGGCAGTACAGAAAGGTTTTTGATAAGATGCAAATGTTTTCTTTAAAAATAAATACATGAAATTAAGAATGAAAATATTAATCTCCCTCCCTCTCTCACACAGTCAGAGGGGCCGAGCGATTCCGGGATGGTAATGGCTCCTCACCTCTGTAGTCAGGAGGCAGATAATCTCCAGGGAGTGGTTCAGTATGGCCTCCGCCTTCTCCATCGTCTCCTCATACACATGGATCCGTCTTCAAGTGTTCACCGCCCTGGAAAGAGAAGAGGACGAGTGTAGCTGTAGACGAGGGTCCGTCGTGGGCAGGTACAGGCCAGGGGTCTCTCCTCATCCATCACACACACCCATTCAATGCTGCAGCCAATCACTGGCCACACATGATCATCACCACTGACTGGCAGCAGCGGTAACATGAACGGCGGATTTAGGTATAGAAGGAGGTGAGAGACAGACATTGGGGACTTCATACTACAGAAAATAATCCATAGGACAAGGATGATCGCTGGGACCACCATGATCCAGAGGTTCTCAGCTCCACTCAGGAGAAAGCTGAGACCAGCGCTCCGCTCTATAAGACCTCTGCCGCCAGCCTCCTGATAGAGAGAACGGAGCCCCGAGGATCGTCCGCAGCAACAAGGGATCTGCTGGAGATACAGGGCGGCTCAGCGCCTGGAACCCACTCAGGAGGAAAACATTTATCAGTTTCTTTTTATTTCTCTCTCATCCCTTTGTTTTTATTTTTGCGTCCCCAGAAACATACAAGGGCTTGGTGGGTTTTTTGGTGGAGGAGCTGTAGTTGTCACTGATAATGTACTGAAAAAAACAGGGAAAAATCCAAATAAGGGGAAATGGGGAAATAAGAAAAGACTAATTCACGGTATATAATACAATACTAATAAGAAATTGCTAAATATATAACAAAAGAACTATATACACTGCTCAAAAAAAATAAAGGGAACACTAAATTCCCACATCCTAGATATCACGGAATGAAATATTCCAGTTACAAATTTTTATTCCTTGCATAGTGGAATGTGTTGAGAACAATAAAACATAATTATCAATGTAAATCAAAATGAATATCCCACGGAGGTCTGGATTTGGAATGATGCTCAAAATCAAAGTGGAAAATCAAATTACAGGCTGATCCAACTTCAGTGGAAATGCCTCAAGACAAGGAAATGATGCTCAGTAGTGTGTGTGGCCTCCACGTGCCTGTATGACCTCCCTACAACGCCTGGGCATGCTCCTGATGAGGCGGCGGATGGTCTCCTGAGGGATCTCCTCCCAGACCTGGACTAAAGCATCCGCCAACTCCTGTACAGTCTGTGGTGCAATGTAAAGTTGGTGGATGGTGCGAGACGTGATGTCCCAGATGTGTTCAATCGTATTCAGGTCTGGGGAATGGGAGGGCCAGTCCATAGCTTCAATGCCTTCATCTTGCAGGAACTGCTGACACACTCCAGCCACATGAGGTCTGGCATTGTCCTGAATTATGAGGAACCCAGGGCCAACCACACCAGAATATGGTCTCACAAGGGGTCTGAGGATCTCATCTCGGTACCTAATGGCAGTCAGGCTACATCTGGCGAGCACATGGAGGGCTGTACAGCCCTCCAAAGAAATTCTACCCCACACCATTACTGACCCACTGCTAAACTGGTCATGCTGAAGGATGTTGCAGGCAGCAGATCGCTCTCCACGGCGTCTCCAGACTCTGTCACATCTGTCACATGTGCTCAGTGTGAACCTGCTTTCATCTGTGAAGAGCACAGGGCGCCAGTGGCGAATTTGCCAATCCTGGTGTTCTGTGGCAAATGCCAAGCGTCCTGCACAGTGTTGGGCTGTGAGCATAACCCCTATCTGTGGACGTCGGGCTCTTAGACCATCCTCATGGAGTCGGTTTGTAGCCATTTGTGCAGACACATGTACATTTGTGGCCTGCTGGAGGTCATTTTGCAGGGCTCTGACAGTGCTCCTCCTGTTCCTCCTTGCACAAAGGCTGAGGTAGCGGTCCTGCTGCTGGGTTGTTGCCCTCCTATGGCCCCCTCCACATCTCCTGGTGTACTAGCCTGTTTCCTGGTAGCGCCTCCAGCCTCTGGACACTAAGCTGACAGACACAGCAAACCTTGCCACAGCTCACATTGATGTGCCATCCTGGATGAGCTGCACTACCTGAGCCACTTGTGTGAGTTGTAGAGTCCGTCTCATGCTACCACAAGTGTGAAAGCACAACCAACATTCAAAAGTGACCAAAGCATCAGCCAGAAAGCATTGGTACTGAGATGTGGTCTGTGGTCCCCACCTGCAGAACCACTCCTTTATTGAGGGGGGCTTGATAATTGCCAATAATTTCCATCTGTGTCTATTCCATTTGCACCACAGCATGTGAAATTGATTGTCAAACAGTGTTGCTTCCTAAGTGGACAGTTTGATTTCACAGAAGTTTGATTTACTCTGAGTTATATTCTGTTGTTTAAGTGATAAGTGTTCCCTTTATTTTTTTTGAGCTGTGGATTACTATTTTCTTAAATCACCTTATTTGGAACTTTTCTACCCCCCCCCCCCAAAAAAAAAAAAATTAAATAAATAAAGAATGAAGCCCCAATTCCACCATTTATTTCTTTTGTTAGCCGGAATTTGCTCCCGCTGTTGGACCCATCATCACGATCCTACGGCCACTCTGGACATGGATATATGTATTTTTCCCGTTTACTAAGAGTGTGATCTCACTGACTAATCTTGCAGCGCGCCGTGTCCAAAGCTGCTGACCCGCAGGGAAATCCACACATATGTATGAAGGAGGAAGGAACAGAGGAGCCGCCGCCTATACATATTTTTGTGGATATTTTATTATTATTTTAGTGGTAAAGTAGTAAGTGCGCTTCTCCCCCATACAGATGTCACACTGTAACTCTCCATGTAAAAAACAAAAAATATAAATAAAATAAGTACACCCCATACACATATGCAAATTTGAAAGCGAGACCTTGCGAGTAGCAACCAATCAGCACCCTGACTCCGGTTGCTACGGGCAACAAGCCTATTTCTCAGCTCTCCCCATAGAGGAGGCGCACAGGAGCAGACACCAGGAGCATCAGTCCGTGTCGCCCCCGGATATAACACCACCATCGCGCCCTCCGGTCTCCGCTCACAATAATAAACACTTCCCAGCCCAAGCACAAAGCTCCTACCTTCTCCGACCATGTGAGTGGGCGGGCTTACCGACTCTCACACTCCTATTGGCTCTTTATTTATCGCTTCCGAAAAGCTTTCTGGGACTAGTTGTCGTTTCCTGATAATCCAACGTGCAATCACGTCCTCTCCTAAAATACAACTCCCGAAATTCACTGCGGGACGTCGGCGCCTTTCATTTCCGTCCCTTTATATAAACATGGGATATGTAGTTCCGCGCTGCGCACCGAGTATTAGGCTGTAGCGAGAGCTGGACTACAATTCCCGGCGTTCTAAGCGGCTTCTTAGCTTTGATTGGCTGTTTTCTTCCGCCCAGTGCGAGTCGGGCCGTGAAGTTCTACGTCACTTATTGAACGCTTGATTGTAGCGGTGGCTGAACTACAATTCCCAAGATTCCACAGTGGCAGTAGAGCTTTGAGTGGCTGCCTGTCGGGATAAGTAGCTCCGCGGCGGCGATAGACTCCCAGCATTGGCGCTAACAGCTGTCCAGATCCTCTCCGGTTTCAGGACTTCTGCTTGCTGTCAGTGACTGGAAAGTTTTGCACACCCCCAGTGGCTAAAAACATGGCCTGAAAAACAACACATGTAACTAAGGGGCATTAGAGGGGTTGTCCACCCTTTATTAATGGGCCCAGAATAGTAAAAAAAATCCAAACCAAAACTACCGGCGCGGCGTAGATTCTCTATTAAAAGAGAATGCTGTGTGACCACTGCAGCTGGTGATTGGCTGCAGCAGTCACGTGACGGGCAGGGACACCGTCTGAAAGCAAGGTATACCTATTGATTTATGTGGCTGTTAATGAATAGCAGACAAGCCCTTTAAGCTTAAAGGGAATGTGCTCCTTTGGAGGACACGTTTTATTTTTTTTTGCTTACATTTATTGTATTTGGGGCTAAAAACCATTTTTCCAATTGGCTTCCATTAAACCTTTTGTGCGGTTTGGCTTTTACAGGCTCTTTGTTTCCCGCACGTTCAACTTTGGCCATAAATCAGTGGAGAGAAGCTCAGAAAAAAGACGGATATAACGCTTCCAACCAGCGCGCTCGCTGGTGGATGATCAGTTAACTCATCCTGCAGCCGACAAAGAGGCCGAGGAAGGAAAACGGGGCAGTATTTTTAATGAAACCCAAATGCAAAATTACTTTTTAGGCCAAAATGCACAGAATTAAGTAAACAAAAAAAACTGTCCCCAAAAGTGAACTTTTAGAATCGACAATTCCTTTAAACCAAATTTAAAGAGGTATTCCCCTAAACACAGCGATGGGCTATTATTAGGCGGAGCCGTCACTGTACTAGTGGGGGTCTGACCCCTATCTCCATCCATCCCAATAATGAAGGGCTGGGACCCCCATCCTTCCTTAGTATGGCCCCGCAGCCCAGATGTCCACCAGGTGACAGCGTCTCCTTCCTAATACCCAATACTGGCCCTTTAAAGAGCCGCATGACCTATGATTTGAGGTCAAACCAAAAACTCCATTTGCAGACACGCGTTTCGGGGTTTGGCCGGGTGAGACGCCGATGGCAGAGGTCCAATTTTGCCATCCACTGAAAATTTAGTTTTTCATGCTATTAAAAAAGCAATAAAAATGTGAAAAACTGAGACCATGAGCCCCGATTCATTATTGCATTTGCACTTTTTCTTGTCCACTTTTTGGTGTTTTTTTGCTTTTTTTTCATTTACGCCTTGTTCTTCTTTTATACTTTGCGTTTTTTTATATTTGTTTTTCTGATTGTTTTTTGCTAGATGTTTGTTTTTCTGCCAATTTTTTTTTTTATGTGAACTATCAATTACAACTTCTTTAAAAAAGGCAAAATGTTTTTCTCGGTCTCCCCTCCCCCTCATAATTTTATGCACGTCTAGATTTTTTTTTTTTTGCACAAATTTTGCAACTTTCGTTTTTTTGGCAGAACATGTAAGAGAGGTAAAGTAAAATATAAAAAATTGTTTATTTTAGTTTTTTATTTAATGGAGAGAACAAGGTACAAAAAAAGGGAAAGAGTTAATTAAAAAAAAAAAGCACAAAGGATGAATTGGATGGTTTGTGTTTGCGAGGACGTACAGGTTGGATTTTTGTATTTAGAAGATTTACATGCCGTCTTCACAAGTTTGGCACAACGGAGATTTTGTCAATGTGCGGTCTGCGCTCGTGGAAAGGATGAGATCCGGAAAGTAGAAGCAAGGTTTTCTATTAACTCCACGGCGTTTCGGCGACTTTCTCAAGGTAAAAACCCCAAACATTTATTCCTCCCTGAGTAAGGTGCCGAAACGCGTTGGTAAAATAAAAAAACATTGCTTCTACTCTCCAGATCTCATCCTTTACGTGAGTGCAGCCGGCACATCGTGATATGTCCACTTTGCGAAACTGCTATCTGGACGATACTCTCCTCCAGCTACGGTGATGCAGTTACGGCACGTCAAGCTTCTGCAGGTGTTATTTCCTTTTACAACCCCTACAGGTGAGTGTTACCATCTGGTTCCTTACCATTCTGCCCTATCTGTAAGGCTTTGTCCCATCCAGATCTTTCCATCTTCGAAAGTCTGAGATCCTTATGTCATCAAAGTAACGGTCTGACGTTTTTGCAGACAAACCTTCAGCTTGTACTACCCAGGCTTCTGCAGTTGTTGTTTCCTTATACAGCCCCTACAGGTGAGTGTTGCCATCTTGTTCCTTACCATACTGCCCTATCTGTGAGGCTTTGTCCCATCCAGATCTTCCCATCTTCGAATGTCTGAGATCCTTATATGTCATCAAAGTAACAGCCTGACGTTTTCCAAGACAAACCTTCAGCATGTAACAACCTGGTTTTAGTAGAGTTCGGAATCAAGAACAGTCTTGCCCCGCAGTCTGACGCTGAGCTTTACAATGAACCCTTTTGTGCACCATCAGTCAAAACCACAGAATGAAGCTTTTCCCACATTCGCACTGGTAAGGCTTTTCTCCAGTCCTCAAAGTGGACATCGCTGTCACCGTCCAGGTCATCGACGAGAAGCTCCTGCGTCTTGTGCGTTCTCTGGTGTCTGTACAGGTGTGACGAGCAGGTGTAACTTTTACCGCACTCACATTTATAAGGTTTCTCCAGATTACTGCCTCTAGCCCGAGAACTTGCAAAGACGCCTTGGTGAGTCCTCTGATGCCGGTAGAGATGAGAACTAGACGTGTAGCTTTTCCCACACGTGCACACGTATGATTTCACCCTCCCTTGTGTGTCCATCTCGGTATCCTCCACAGAGTCACCTCCATGTTCATCTATCTGGACCTTCTGTAGGGTGTGAGTCTTCTGGTGTCGGGTCAGATGTGACCTTCTGTTGAACGCCTTTCCACAATCGCATATGTAAGTTTTGGCACTTTCGTTAGGTCCTTCTAAGTGAGATCTCTGATGTCTGTAGAGATGAGAGCTGCACGTGTAACGCTTCCCACAAGGGCAGATATAAGGCTTCAACAGACTTGCTTTAGGGTCAGACTCAAGGTTGGCCAAGGAACCAACTTGGCATGTCTTCTGATGTCTGTGGAGATGAGAAATGCTGGTGTAGCTCTTCCCACAGATGCATGGAAAAGATTTTCTACTTGAGACCTTCACTTCATCAGGTTCTCCGACACCACGATCACTACTCATCCCATTATTCCCTACGTGAGTCTTCTGGGGTCTGTAGAGATGTGAGCTGCTGGAGAAGCTTTTACCACACACAAAGGTGGACGACCTTGACTGTTGGTTTTGAGATTGTTTGGTATCTTTGGTCTCTTCGGGTTTTTCTTCTTGGTCACTTTTTTCTTCTTTTATAGTTTTCTGAAGTCCAGTCTTCATTGGCGTATGGCTCGATTCAATTAACAAACCCTCGCGATTTTCTTCAGGATTATCGTCAGCTTTATCGAACGCTGTTGACGGATCTTCTATGGTTTCATTGACAACACAACCGGAGCGTTCCTTCCTAATACAGTTTGTTCCACCCCAAGTGAAATCTTTTTTAGTTTCGATAGACTCTCCATTATGGTCAGTCTTACAGAGGTTGTCCTCGTCGGGACACTTCCTACCACAAATGGTGGAGAATGCGGGCAATGAGGAATCATTGGGTTTCAACTTCTTTAATTCAGTCGATGTTCTTAGGGAAGTTTCTATGAAAGATCTTTTCCTTGCAGTTTCCATGGGCTTCCTACTTATACAATCTTGCTCTTCTCCAACTTAGCAGAATCTCAACTAGACTGGATGATCAGGATCTGCTGGATAGAAGCACAAATATACAAATTATCACCCCAACATTATGTTTTATAGTTATTCAAACAAGCCACTGCTTACATTTGTGCCTCTCCAAGATGCCGAGAGCAAAAAAACACATAAAGGAATATTCCAGTCACAAAAGCATATGCATGTCTTCTGGGTGGAAAATAGTTTATGCAATTGGGTGTCCTTACAAATGTTGCACCCTTTGGCTTTTACAGACTCTTTGTTTATGCTGGCTGCAGAATGAGTTAACTGAGAATCCCGAAAGTGAGCTCCTTCTGAGTTTATAACTCAAGAACTCCTCCGTGTCGATTTATGACCACAACAAAGTTATATTTAACAGTTGAGCTCATAAATCAGCTGAGAGGAACTCAGAAAAAGTCAGAAAAAAGAGTTCCAAACTTTCCCGTCAGAAGGAGCTCGCTGTCAGGTTCTCAATCCGCAGCAGACAGCGCAATGCAGCGGCTGTGGAATTAAAACTGTCCAATATTTTTAATGAAAACTAATTGCAAAAGTGTTTTTTAGCCCAAAATACATCTAGTGATCCCGAGAACGAGGCTCTTTAATGGAGTAGAGTAATGACGGAGCATTTACGGCTGCTGCCATATCGATAGTCATCAGCTTCCCTAAAGTCTTAAACCATATTCACACAGTTGTTTTTTTGCAAGTGGATCAGCTCTAAACTCCTCATAAAATGCTTGGAAATCTCATCCTACTCATGGGAAATCCATCACCATCCACTTCATGACTTTGGTAAAAAAAATTTTTTTTACTTTTCTGTATTGCTTTTGTCATAGAGAAAAATTCAAATCCATGAGACATCTCACATATCACCCTCACATTGAAACATGTGGGACCAATTATTACTGAGATTGCTAAAAACTAAATAAAGCAGGAGAAGTAGAAAGAGCTGAACTCAACATCATTTGAAGCAGGGACCTCCTGCAGCGAGGAGGTAATTGCAGAGAATTGTTTTGAGGAAAAGACAGGAAGCCAGAGATCTGTTTATGCAGAATCAGGGAAGTATCTTTCCTAGGGATAAGTGCTTCCTCTTATCAAAGAAGCTTCTTAAGACTTTTTTGTCTACGATGTCCAGATATGAATATTGGAGTTTTGCATCAATCCGATATTTATGGGATATAGATTTTCAGCGTCGCAGCAAGGGGACAAAAATAACGCATTCAATTACACATCACTGTATGACCAGTAGAACCACTTAAACTCATCTGTCCGATAGATGATGCTATACATGTCATATATCATCTCTATCAAAAGGTAAAATCGAAGTGGGAAACATGATGACAATATCTACCGCCTGGGACCTCCAAGAGCGAAGATATCCCGAAAGTTGGGGATTTCATAAAATTCTGAAGGGCTGAGCACATCCCACAACCAGCCTTACATGAGTTCATCAAGGGAAGGTATGCGGGCGCCACTTTGATCTAGTAAAAAGCAAAATGTGGAGTTGGTCATTTGTCCTGGCAGGTGCAGCTGTGGGTTTTGTCCGTTTTCCTAAGAAGTACCTTCCTCCCCTAAGCTCGGAGCCATTTCGTTGATATCAGGTTTAGTAATTCTCTTTCATTACTCCTTTTTATTCTGTGTTTGTATATATTGTATTGTTTTGTTCTTATTTTGTAATTTGTTTTATAAACCCAGCCTACCTTTCAGGATTCAATATATAAAATTTAATAGCTCTGTTCCTCTTACTCTGTAAACCGCACCCTGAAGCCATATACTGTCTGTAACAATAGTCCAATCGGCCGGTATAAATGATTGGTGATGGCAGCTGGTAATTCCTTTTGTTATTATAAAGTTGGCAGTGGCTGTACCAGGGTATATACACTGCGCAAAAAATAAAGGGAACACTTAAACAACACAATGTAACTCCAAGTCAATCACACTTCTGTGAATTCAACCTGAAGCAACAGCGATTGTGAATCCATGTCTCCTGCTGTTGTGCAAATGGAGCAGACAACAGGTAGAAATGATAGGCAATTAGCAAAACAACTCAAATAAAGAAGTGGTACTGCAGGGGGTGACCACCACATACCATTTCTCTGTTCTCATTCTTCTTGGCTGTTTTGATCACTTTTGCATTTTGTCATTGCTCACCCCTAGAGGTACTGTACAGTAGCATGAGGCAGTGTCTACAACCCACAGACGTTGCTCAGGTAGTGCAGCTCATCCAGGATGGAACATCAATGCGGTCTGTGGCAAGAAGGGTAGCTGTGTCTGTCAGCACAGTTTCCAGGGCATGGAGCAGATACCAGGAGACAGGACAGTACACCAGCAGACGTGGAGGGGTCCATAGGAGGGCAACAACACAGCAGCAGGACTGCTACCTACTCCTTGGTGAAAGGAGGAACAGTGTCAGAGCCCTGCAAAATTACATCTAGCAGGCCACTAACATCCATGTGTCTGCTCAGTCAGACAGACTCCAGGAGGGCACGACGTCCGCAAGTGGGTGTTGTGCTTACAGTCCAAAGCCATGCAGGGCAATTGGCATTTGCCAGATTCGACATTGGAGCCCTGTGCTTTTCACGGATGAGAGCAGGTTCACACTAAGAACATGTGACAGACGTGACAGAGTCTGGAGACGCCGTAGAGAACGTTCTGCTGCCAGCAACATCCTCCTGCATGACCGTTATGGCAGTGGGTCAGAAATGGTGTTGGGAGGCATTTCTTTGGAGAAGGGCTGTGGAGTCGGGTAAGCCAAACCTCTGACTACTCAATTTCCATTAAACCGACTCCACCAAAATGGGCTCAGACTCCACAACTCCGACTCTACAGCCCTGCTTTGGAGGGCAACACAGCCCTCCATGTGCTCGCCAGAGGTACCCGGACTGCCATTAAGTATCGGGATGAGATTTTCAGACCCCTTGTGAGAGCAATATGCAGGTTTACTGCGCCCGGGTTCCTTCTGACGCAGGACAATGCTAGGTCTCATGTGGCTGGAGTGTGTCACTAGTTCCTGTACGATGAAGGCATTGAAGTTATGGACTGGCCCGCCCGTTCCCCAGACCTGAATACGATTGAACACATCTGGGACATCATGTCTCGCACCATCCACCAACATCACGTTGCACCACAGACTGTCCAGGAGTTGGCCCATGCTTTAATCCAGGTCTGGGAGGAGATCCCTCAGGAGACCATCCGTTGCCTCATCAGGAGCCTGCCCAGGCATTGTAGGGAGATCATACAGGCATGTGGAGGCCACACACACTACTGAGCATCATTTCCTTGTCTTGAGGCATTTCCACTGAAGTTGGATCAGCCTCTAACTTCATTTTCCACTTTGATTTTGAGTATCATTCCAACTCCAGACCTCTGTGGGATATTAGTTGTGATTTACATTGATAATTTTTAGTTTTTATTGTTCTCAACACATTCCACTATCTAGTGAATAAAGATTTACAACTGGAATATTTCATTCAGAGATATCTAGGATGTGGTATTTTAGTGTTCACATTATTTTTTTTTGAGCAGTGTATATATCTATTGTATATTTGTTGCAAGGAATGGTCACTAAAACAGTGGAAATGCCTCCAGACAAGGCGTCTCCAGACTATCACGTCTGTCACATGTGCTCAGTGTGAACCTGCTTTCATCTGTGAAGAGCACAGGGCGCCAGTGGTGAATTTGCCAATCCTGGTGTTCTGTGGCAAATGCCAAGCGTCCTGCACGGTGTTGGGCCGTGAGCACAACCCCCATCTGTGGACATCGGGCTCTTAGACCATCCTCATGGAGTTGGTTTCTAACCATTTGTGCAGACACATGCACATTTGTGGCCTGCTGGAGGTCATTTTGCAGGGCTCTGGCAGTGCTCCTCCTGTTCCTCCTTGCACAAAGGCTGAGGTAGCGGTCCTGCTGCTGGGTTGTTGCCCTCCTACGGCCCCCTCCATGTCTCCTGGTGTACTGGCCTGTTTCCTGGTAGCGCCTCCAGCCTCTGGACACTACGCTGACAGACACAGCAAACCTTCTTGCCACAGCTCGCATTGATGTGCCATCCTGGATGAGCTGCACTACCTGAGCTACTTGTGTGGGTTCTAGAGTCCGTCTCATGCTACCATGAGTGTGAAAGAACAACCAACATTCAAAAGTGACCAAAACATCAGCCAGAAAGCATTGGTACTGAGATGTGGTCTGTGGTCCCCACCTGCAGAACCAGTCCTATATTGAGGGGGTCTTGATAATTGCCAATAATTTCCATCTGTTGTCTATTCCATTTGCACAACAGCATGTATAATTGATTGTCATTGCTGCTTCCTAAGTGGACAGTTTGATTTCACAGAAGTTTGATTTACTTGGAGTTAGATTCTGTTGTTTAAGTGATAAGTGTTCCCTTTATTTTTTTAAGATATATATATATATATTATACACACACACACAGGTCACTTCTTTTAGCTGCTTTGAGGCTTTCAAAGCAGAAGTGAAAACAAGAGGACCCTAATAAGTTGTGCTGACATGACCATTCCTAGCTGTGTGCTGTGGGCGCCATGAGTAGTGAACACCCTGGGTAGTGGGCGATATATGTAGTGGGTGCTGTGCGCAGTGTGAACACCGTAGATAGTGGGCACTGTGCATAGTGTCTACTGTGTGTAATGGGCACCGTGTGCAAAGAGTGATGTGGCCGGAGTGCCGTGTGCGGTAGGCCCCGTAGTAGTGTGAACTGTGTGCAGTGTGTAGTGAGTGAACACTGTGCGCCGCCACCTGGGGCGCCAGAACCTCCACCACTCTGGTGTCACCGTGTGCCGCGCTGTGACGGAGGAGTCTCACATTTGGTCCAGCACACGGCAGCCAATCAGATCGCAGCGCTCGTTATCGCAGTGACCTGAGTGGTCGTATTTCTTTATGGTGGTTTTCAGCCCGCGCTGCTGGATTACTAATAAGCCGTCCATAGCTCCAGTCTGGACATCACCAGCGCGGGCACTACAAGTCCCAGCATGGCCAGCCTGAGCTGTAATAACCCGGGGTCCAGCCTCGCACATGCCCCCACCACTCACCAGTGTCCCCCGGGCCCACCAGCTTCTCCCGGCAAGGGATGTGCGCACTGCGCCGCTGACAGTCTAGGTACCAGATTTCAGCCTAGCTGCCCTGTGATTGGCTACGTCTGCTCCAGTGACATCTCTAAGCCAATCAGAGTTCACGTAAACGCGCAGCAGTAGAGATGTGAGCCAATCACAGGGCTGCCTGTAAGATTTTAGTGATGCGCGCAATGTAGAGCAGGGAATGCATGCTGGGAGTTGTAGTTCTCGCTGTGACTGCTGTGGTGGTTGTGTATATGGCACCTGCTCCGCTATTATCCACTGTACATGAAAGCCTCCTGGCGAGTAGGATGGAGGCATTCTGGTGCCTGTAACCCTGCGTGCGCCTGTTCTGCAGAGGATAGATCATGAAGAACTACAACTCCCAGGAGGATTACTACAATAGTCTCGTGTCTCCTAACTGACCTGATAATGACTATGAAACCAATAGGAAATAAAGTGACTGCTCACCAGAGTCTGTGCGGGGCAGCAGACGGGATATTGGTGGTATATCAGAGCGCAGCACCGCGGGTCACAACAACGATGCAACGTCAGGACACGCGGCCGCCGTGCCGATCACTGTTGTTATGGCGACATCAAAATCACTGAGGTCACTGCCAATGAGCTGTTATCAGGCATCGCTAAGCGTCCGCCGCGCTTCACTGTAGGCGACACCAAGACGCCGCCATCATTCCCTGTAGACATTACCAAGATGCCATCATTCCCTGTAGACATTACCAATACCCGCCATCATTCCCTGTAGACATTACCAAGACGCCATCTTTCCCTGTAGACGTTACCAAGACGCCATCATTCCCTGTAGACATTACCAAGACGCCATCTTTCCCTGTAGACGTTACCAAGACGCCATCATTCCCTGTAGACATTACCAAGACGCCATCATTCCCTGTAGACATTACCAAGACGCCATCATTCCCTGTAGACATTACCAAGACGCCGCCATCATTCCCTGTAGACGTTACCAAGACGCCGCCATCATTCCCTGTAGACATTACCAAGACGCCATCATTCCCTGTAGACATTACCAAGACGCCATCATTCCCTGTAGACATTACCAAGACGCCATCATTCCCTGTAGACGTTACCAAGACGCCGCCATCATTCCCTGTAGACGTTACCAAGACGCCGCCATCATTCCCTGTAGACATTACCAGGACGCCGCCATCATTCCCTGTAGACATTACCAGGACGCCGCCATCATTCCCTGTAGACATTACCAGGTCGCAGCCATCATTCCCTGTAGACATTACCAGGATGCCGCCATCATTCCCTGTAGACATTACCAGGACGCCACCATCATTCCCTGTAGACGTTACCAAGACGCCGCCATCATTCCCTGTAGACGTTACCAAGATGCCATCTTTCCCTGTAGACGTTACCAAGACGCCATCATTCCCTGTAGACGTTACCAAGACGCCGCCATCATTCCCTGTAGACGTTACCAAGACGCCATCTTTCCCTGTAGACGTTACCAAGACGCCATCTTTACCTGTAGACATTACCAGGACGCCGCCATCATTCCCTGTAGACATTACCAGGACGCCGCCATCATTCCCTGTAGACATTACCAGGACGCCGCCATCATTCCCTGTAGACATTACCAGGACGCCGCCATCATTCCCTGTAGACATTACCAGGACGCCGCCATCATTCCCTGTAGACATTACCAGGTCGCAGCCATCATTCCCTGTAGACATTACCAGGATGCCGCCATCATTCCCTGTAGACATTACCAGGACGCCGCCATCATTCCCTGTAGACATTACCAGGACGCAGCCATCATTCCCTGTAGACATTACCAGGACGCCGCCATCATTCCCTGTAGACATTACCAGGTCGCAGCCATCATTCCCTGTAGACATTACCAGGTCGCAGCCATCATTCCCTGTAGACATTACCAGGACGCCGCCATCATTCCCTGTAGACATTACCAGGTCGCAGCCATCATTCCCTGTAGACGTTACCAAGATGCCGCCATCATTCCCTGTAGACATTACCAGGACACCGCCATCATTCCCTGTGGACATTACCAGGACGAAGCCATCATTCCCTGTAGGCATGACAGAGCCCCTGCCACACTTCACTGTAGGCGACACAAGACGTCACCATCATTCCCTGTACACATTACCGAGATGCTGCCATCATTCCCTGTAGACATTACCAGGTCGCAGCCATCATTCCCTGTAGACATTACCAGGACGCCGCCATCATTCCCTGTAGACATTACCAGGTCGCAGCCATCATTCCCTGTAGACATTACCAAGATGCCGCCATCATTCCCTGTAGACATTACCAGGACGCCGCCATCATTCCCTGTAGACATTACCAGGACGCCGCCATCATTCCCTGTAGACATTACCAGGTCGCCGCCATCATTCCCTGTAGACATTACCAAGACGCCATCATTCCCTGTAGACATTACCAGGACGCCGCCATCATTCCCTGTAGACATTACCAAGACGCCATCATTCCCTGTAGACATTACCAGGACGCCGCCATCATTCCCTGTAGACATTACCAAGACGCCGCCATCATTCCCTGTAGACGTTACCAAGACGCCGCCATCATTCCCTGTAGACATTACCAGGACGCCGCCATCATTCCCTGTAGACATTACCAGGACGCCGCCATCATTCCCTGTAGACATTACCAGGTCGCAGCCATCATTCCCTGTAGACATTACCAGGATGCCGCCATCATTCCCTGTAGACATTACCAGGACGCCACCATCATTCCCTGTAGACGTTACCAAGACGCCGCCATCATTCCCTGTAGACGTTACCAAGATGCCATCTTTCCCTGTAGACGTTACCAAGACGCCATCATTCCCTGTAGACGTTACCAAGACGCCGCCATCATTCCCTGTAGACGTTACCAAGACGCCATCTTTCCCTGTAGACGTTACCAAGACGCCATCTTTACCTGTAGACATTACCAGGACGCCGCCATCATTCCCTGTAGACATTACCAGGACGCCGCCATCATTCCCTGTAGACATTACCAGGACGCCGCCATCATTCCCTGTAGACATTACCAGGACGCCGCCATCATTCCCTGTAGACATTACCAGGACGCCGCCATCATTCCCTGTAGACATTACCAGGTCGCAGCCATCATTCCCTGTAGACATTACCAGGATGCCGCCATCATTCCCTGTAGACATTACCAGGACGCCGCCATCATTCCCTGTAGACATTACCAGGACGCAGCCATCATTCCCTGTAGACATTACCAGGACGCCGCCATCATTCCCTGTAGACATTACCAGGTCGCAGCCATCATTCCCTGTAGACATTACCAGGTCGCAGCCATCATTCCCTGTAGACATTACCAGGACGCCGCCATCATTCCCTGTAGACATTACCAGGTCGCAGCCATCATTCCCTGTAGACGTTACCAAGATGCCGCCATCATTCCCTGTAGACATTACCAGGACACCGCCATCATTCCCTGTGGACATTACCAGGACGAAGCCATCATTCCCTGTAGGCATGACAGAGCCCCTGCCACACTTCACTGTAGGCGACACAAGACGTCACCATCATTCCCTGTACACATTACCGAGATGCTGCCATCATTCCCTGTAGACATTACCAGGTCGCAGCCATCATTCCCTGTAGACATTACCAGGACGCCGCCATCATTCCCTGTAGACATTACCAGGTCGCAGCCATCATTCCCTGTAGACATTACCAAGATGCCGCCATCATTCCCTGTAGACATTACCAGGACGCCGCCATCATTCCCTGTAGACATTACCAGGACGCCGCCATCATTCCCTGTAGACATTACCAGGTCGCCGCCATCATTCCCTGTAGACATTACCAGGACGCCGCCATCATTCCCTGTAGACATTACCAGGACGCCGCCATCATTCCCTGTAGACATTACCAGGACGCCGCCATCATTCCCTGTAGACATTACCAGGACGCCGCCATCATTCCCTGTAGACATTACCAAGATGCCGCCATCATTCCCTGTAGACATTACCAGGATGCCGCCATCATTCCCTGTAGACATTACCAGGACGCCGCCATCATTCCCTGTAGACATTACCAGGACGCCGCCATCATTCCCTGTAGACATTACCAGGACGCCGCCATCATTCCCTGTAGACATTACCAGGACGCCGCCATCATTCCCTGTAGACATTACCAGGTCGCAGCCATCATTCCCTGTAGACATTACCAGGTCGCAGCCATCATTCCCTGTAGACATTACCAAGATGCCGCCATCATTCCCTGTAGACATTACCAGGACACCGCCATCATTCCCTGTGGACATTACCAGGACGAAGCCATCATTCCCTGTAGGCATGACAGAGCCCCTGCCACACTTCACTGTAGGCGACACAAGACGTCACCATCATTCCCTGTACACATTACCGAGATGCTGCCATCATTCCCTGTAGACATTACCAAGATGCTGCCATCATTCCCTGTAGGCATGACAGAGCCTCTGCCACACTTCACTGTAGGCGTCACTAAGCCTCCACCATGCTTCACTGTAGGCATCACCAAGCCCCATCTTTCACTGTAAGCGTCACTAAGCCTCTATCATGCTTCACTATAGTCATCACCAAGCCCCGCCATCTCTCACTGAAAGAGTCACAGCCGCTGACCACGCTCCAGTGCAGGCATCACTTAGATCCCGGCATCTTTCACGGTAGGCATTACAGAACCTCTCCCACACTTCACTGTAGACGTCACCAAGCCCCTCCATCTTTCACTGTAGACGTCACCAAGCCCCGCCATCTTTCATTGTAGGCATCACCAAGCCCCTTTGTCTTTCCCTGTAGGCGTCACTGAGACCCTGCCATCTATCAGCTCCCACCATCGTTGACTGTAGGCGTCACTAAGCCTCCAACCACACTTCATTGTAGGCATCACCAAGCCACGCCATCTTTCTTTGTAGGAGTCACTAAGCCTCCATCATGCTTCACTGTAGGCATCACCAAGCCCCTTTGTCTTTCCCTGTAGGCGTCACTGAGACCCTACCACCTATCAGCTCCCACCATCATTGACTGTAGGCGTCACTAAGCCTCCAACCACACTTCACTGTAGGCATCACCAAGCCACACCATCTTTCTTTGTAGGAGTCACTAAGCCTCCGTCATACTTCACTGTAGGCATCACCAAGCTCCTTTGTCTTTCCCTGTAGGCGTCACCGAGACCCTGCCATGTATCAGCTCCCACCATCGTTAACTGTAGGCATCACTAAGCCTCCGACCACACTTCACTGTAGTCATCACCAAGCCCTGCCATCTTTCCTTGTAGGTGTCATTGAGACCCCGCCATCTTTCCCTGTAGGCCTCACTGAGCCTCCGCCACGCTTCACTGTAGCATCACCAAGCCGTGCCATCTTTCAGTGTAGGCACTGCCGAGCCATCACCATCTTGCACTGTAGGAGTCACTGAGTCTTCGCTACGCCTCACTATGGACATCAATGAGTTCCACCATCTTTCTCAGTAGGCATCACTGAGCCACCCCATGCATCTGTGGGCATTACTGTAGAAAGGGATTTCTGTTGAGCATATGCTTCAGTCTTCCTGTTTCCACCACACCCCTGACCCATAGTCCCAAAATGTTGCAGCTTTGTTTTATGGCTCCACAGAAGAGAATACCCAACTCCTGTGATTATTTCTATGTTTTTTTAATGTATAACAGGTAACTTTTTTTTTGCCTTTTTAGGTCAGTAGAGGTGACGGCCTAGAGTCCAGACATGGAGACCACCAGACCTATCTACTGTGGGAATAAAGTAACCGAGCGCATTGGGAGAAGCCCGGAGTCAGCTAACATCACACTTCTATGTATTTATTTCTCATAATTGCACGTACCCGGAGAATTGTGTCTGCACAACAAAGGACATAAAAGTCCAAGAAAAATGGTGGCATTAAGTCTGTTTTCCTCCAACATTTAGGCAAATAAGAAAGGAGTAAAAAATTCAAAGCCCAAAAAAAGGAAAATTGCTCAATAAAGAGGTTGTAAAGTAATAAAATCTCTGCAGCTCTAATGGACTCTTTACAGATCTCTGCTTCCTGTCAGTGTACGGCAACAAGTCCTGATCGGCCACCAGATTCATTACATCAACGCTCTGATGGATGAGACTTCTCTGTTATAGATGTAAAATAGAACTCTCTGACAGCAAGCGGAGAAATGTTAGAGCACTTCAAGTTTCCCTCTGCCAACAAAGCTTTATGGAGATGGAAAGGTCATTCTCCAGCAGGACTTGGCATCTGTCCACACGGCCAAAAGTACCAATACCTGGTGTACAAACAACAGTATCACTGTGCTTGATTGGCAGCAAACTCGCCTGACCTTAACCCCATAGAGAATATATAGGGTATTGTCAAGAGGAAGATGAGACACCAAACCCAACAATGCAGAAGAGCTGAAGGCTGCTATCAAAGCAACCTGGGCTTCCATAACACCTCAGCAGTACCACAGGCTGATCGCCTCCATGCCATGCCACATTGATGCAGTAATTGATGCAAAAGGAGCCCCGACCAAGTACTGAGTGCATTTACTGAACATACATTTCAGTAGGCCAACATTTCAGATTTTAAAATCATTTTTCAAGCTGGTGTTATAAAGTACCGTATTTTCCGCTTTGTAAGACTCACTTTATTTCCCCCAAATTTGGGGGGAATTGGGGGTGCGTCTTACAAAGTGGATATACCGCTTATCGTTACAGGCTGGGATGAGGGGATGTCCGCCGCTGCAGTTGTCCGCTGCCGTGGTTGTCCGCTGCTGCCCCGGGTGATGCTGGAGGCTCCGATGCTGCGGGGAGCTCTGGCGACATTTTGTGAAAGACCAGCGCCCGGCAGTTCGTCCACGCTTTCCTGTATGACTGACTCTGGGAAAATGGCCGCCGGAATCTCGGGAGATGAGATTTCAGGGCTGAGATCTCATCTCTCGAGATCTTGGTCCCAAGATCTCCATCTGCACATGCGCCGCCTCCCGGCGGCCATTTTCCCGAACTCCACCGCACAGGAAAGCATGGACGAACTGCTGGGGGCTCTGGCCTTTCACAAAATGTCGGCAGAGCCCCCCGCAGCACCGGAGACAGCCCTGCAGCACCGGAGACAGTCCTGCAGCACCCGAGCCCCCCTCATCCCAGCCTGCAGCACTGAAGCCCCCTGCAGACCCCCTCATCCCAGCCTGCAGCACAGGATCCCCCCTGCAGCACAGGAGCCCCCCTGCAGACCCCCTCATCCCAGCCTGCAGCACAGGAGCCCCCCTGCAGCACAGGAGCCCCCCTGCAGACCCCCTCATCCCAGCCTGCAGCAATGCTCCACTCCTGCCTCCAGAAACGACCCTGGGACCCTGATCCACCGCAGCCATAACCTCTTGTAAGCAATAAGATGCATGGATTATAAGAAGCCCCCCCAATTTATTAAAAAAACGTTTTTTTCCTATTTTTCTCCTCAAAATTTGGGGTGCGTCTTATAATCCAGAGCGTCTTACAAAGCGAAAAATACGGTATTCTAATTTACTGAGATAATGACTTTTGGGTTTTCATTGGCTGCAAGCCATAATCATCAACATTAACAGAAATAAACACGTGATACAGATCACTCTGTAATGACTCTATACAATATTGGAGTTTCTCTTTTTGTATTGAAGAACTGAAATAAATTAACTTTTTAATGATATTCTAATTTAGTGAGAAGCGCCTGTGAATGGATGATGGTGACGATGGTGAGAGAGACTTCACAGCGGCTCTGATCGGCTTCACTTTAATACTGCGCGCAGAACATCACAGATGCGGTAATAATACAGTACAGGATACGATACAGCAGCGACACCAATGATAAACCTCCATCCTCTGCACGACGTGACTGTGACCACACCTGATAATATAAATGTCTCAGTACTAAGAACAGATAGTGGTCTGAGTGCGGGACCTCAGGGGCGGAGACTGACCCAAAGAGATTTTTCTGTGTCTCGCACCACCCCCTCGGGGCCGGAACGGCTCAACTTACATTGATTTTGATTAAAGTGTCCGTTTATCGCTTATCTGTGAATAAATACATTTAACACCATCATAAAAAAACACAATAGATTGATCAGTTGTAAAAGAACATATATATATATATATATATATATATATATATATATATATATATATATATATATATATATTTTACACATTCTTGAATCACCCTTTTTTGCGAATACTTCTACATATGGGCGATAATAGGGAACAATATATACAGTGGGGAACTTAAGTTTTTGATACTTCTCCGGTTTTGCAAGTTTTCCCACCTACAAAGAATGGAGAGGTCTGTAATTTTTATCGTAGGTACACTTCACCTGTGAGAGACAGAATCTAAAAATAAAAACCAGAAAATCACATTGTAGGATTTTTACATAATTAAATTGCATTTTAGTGCATAAAATAAGTGTTTGATTACCGACCAACCAGTAAGAATTCTGCTCTCACAATCCTGTTATGGGACCCTAAACTTAATATTTATCAGACAAAAGCTACAAATATAAAGGGCAGATCGGATCCGGCAGTAATTAAACACAGTCATAGGCCGGGTTCCTGTGAGTAAAAAAAAAAAAAAATGTCCGTCCGCCATTTGTGTCCTCTTCTCACACCCATATTTTATAAAAATTGCATGCACTGCCGATGATCCAATTTTTTGGGGGAGGGTCTGGTTCAGGTAAAAAAAACACCAAACTAAAGAATGTGCTTCATACAACGCATTGTGCATTTAACCCCTTCTTTATAAAAAAATAAATCAAGTCCCCTTAGGGGACTATTGTTCTTCCCCAACATAAATCAATAGTAGGCATGGAAATAAAAAACTTTGGAATTTTTCAACTTTTTTTGGACTGATTATTAATCCCCAATTCATGGTGTCAGTGAAGACCCCTCCTTGCTCCTTAGACTCTTGTGAGCACCAACTGTATTCTCCTCTCTCAGTAATGGCAAAAATCTGTCTTCACCCATGGATTGAAAGTAAAAAAAAAAAAAAAAAAAAAAAATCAGTCCAGGATAAGTAAGAAGATTTTTCTGATAAAGATATATGGTATTTGAAAAGCATAGCTACTTACCGATAACGGTATTTCTCAGAGCCCATGACAGCACCACACAGAGAGAGGGGATCCGCCCTTCAGGGACAGGAAACCTACAGGATAAAAGGGCGGTACCTCTCCCCTGCATCAGTTTGGTTTACAGAGCATCGGAGGTCCTCCAGGTTAGTCACAACAAAAAATATACACTTTTATCATATTGCTTAACAAGTGAACACTGTCTATATAGAAAAAACATATTTCATACAAAAGAATGTGCTCACCGCACACGTGATGAGGGGGGGGAATAAGTAGGTGCTGTCATGGGCTCTGAGAAACACCGTTATCGGTGAGTAACTATGCTTTTCTCAGTCGCCCATGACAGCACCACAGAGAGAATTGCAGAGATATTGCTTAGGGAGGGACCACAGCCTGCAGAACCCTTCTTCCGAAGGTTAAGTCAGATGAAGAGGCTAGGTCTAAGCGGTAGTGTCTAAAAAAGGTTGAAGGTGACGACCAAGTGGCCGCCTTACAGATTTGATCTAATGGTACCTCCGACCTTTCGGCCCAGGAGGTCGCCATAGCCCTTGTAGAGTGGGCCTTCAGACCTTCTGGAACAGCGTTCCCGGTGGATGAGTACTCCAAGGCTATCGCGTCTGTTATCCAACGTGCTATAGTGCCTTTAGAGGCCCTGAGTCCTTTCCTAGGTCCCTGGAAGCAGACAAAGAGAGACCCTTCCTTCCTATAATGCTGAGTGGGTTTTATATACTGAACTAGACACCTTCTCACATCTAGTGTGTGGAATTTTTCTTCTTTCTTATTTCTAGGGTCTGGACAGAAGGAAGGAAGGATTATTTCCTGAGAACTATGGAATGTGGACGCTACTTTGGGTAGATAGGCAGGGTCCGTTTTTAGGATAACCTTATCATCAGGATTTTTGTAAAGGGAGGGTTTGCAGACAGGGCTTGGAGATCAGTTATTCTGCGGGCCGATGTCAGGGCTATTAGGAGGGCAGTTTTAAGTGATAGAATCCTAAGGGGTACTGATTCTACAGGCTCAAACGGGGACTATGTTAACGCTGACAAGACTAGATTCAAATCCCAAGTTGGTAATCTATGTATAGTTACTGGGCTAGACCTTGCGGCTGCTCTAACAAACCGTATTAACCAAGGGTTGGCCGCTATGTTTTCACAGTACAATGCTCCTAGGGCTGCTATCTGTACTTTTAAAGTACTTACTGAAAGGCCTAGATCTAAACCCTTTTGTAGAAATTCTAATATTTTAGCAACTGGGACCCCATCTTGCAATCTTACCCCGGAGGTGGACAAAACTTTTTTCCAGGTTTTGCCATAGATTTTTGTGCTCACGGACTTTCTACTTTTCATTAGTGTAGAGACTAACTTGTCAGAAAACCCTTTTTCCTTCAATAGTGACCTCTCAAATTCCACTCTGTCAGGTGGAGATTCTCTGACTGAGGGTGGAACACCGGTCCCTGTGATAGGAGATCCCGAAGATCCGGAAGAACCCAGGGATCGGTGACCGATAGCATCCTCAGCCAGGAAAACTAGGCCCTCTTGGGCCAGAAGGGGGCTATTAGGATGAGCCTGGACCTGTCCTCCCTGACTTTTCGCAGAACTGCTGGGATGAGGATAGTTGGAGGAAAAGCATACACAAGACTGTGTCCAAGGAATCGTGAATGCATCTACAGCATGAGGGTTCCCCCTGGGGTCTAGGGAACAAAACGTTTTCACTTTTCTGTTGTGCGTAGTGGCAAAGAGGTCTATTACAGGGATTCCCCACAGATCTGTGATTTTGTCGAAGATGTACCGATTTAGAGACCATTCTCCTTGTTTTAATAGGGTACGGCTCAGGAAGTCCGCCTTCTGGTTCTCGACACCTTTTATATATAGGGCAGAAAGGGATAAGAGACTAGGCTGAAAATTTCGGAGGTGGTTTTCATTAGTGCTTGAGACCTGGTCCCCCCCTGGTGGTTTAAGTAGGCTACCACTACTCTGTTGTCCGAAAATACTCGGACATGATGTCCTTGTAATTTGTTTAGAAAAAATACTAATGCACGACTCACTGCCCACAGTTCTTTTTGGTTTGAGGAAGCCCCGTGTTCCTGACCTGTCTATGTCCCCTGAGTGACCCTGTTTAAAAAAATCACAACCAACAGCACCAAAGTATTCGGCTGCACGCTCCAAAGTCCAAGGATCCAATTTGGACAATACTCACAAAAATAGAAAAAGGAAGCAGCATCCGTCCCAGGTGAAAAAGATAAAAAGTCTTTATTCTGCCATAGTCACATACAACGTTTCGGCCATGTTGGCCTTTATCAAGTATACAATACCTATCACCTGGCCACCTTAAATAGTGTGGAGCCAAACAAAGCTCCAATCACTAACAGAGGGCGGCCCTAATATATTTACATAAACAAGTGCAAAAAACCACATAAAACACATTTAAGAAACCATAATGTAATCACCATATTAGTAACACAACATATAATGTAATAAATTCTTCATAATAGAAGAGGGATGATCCGCTGTTCAAGCCGCAGACCAATCGCAGCGTTTGTTATTCCAGTTGTCATAGTAACCGCCCACCGGTTATTCAGTCCTCCATCTCCATGTAATGTGATCTCTGATCGTATCCGATCTTCATGTCAGTATGCCACCTATAAGCAATAAACCCCCACACATCATAAAAAAACAACTCATATCTACCTCCAAATCCGCCGATCCGGAAGCGCCAGAGCAAGCGTGAGGGCACATCACATGTCGGCGGTCACATGACCGTAGCAGTGATACGCCCCACAGCGCATGCGCAAGCCGCGCCGGACCAGACACCACTCTCAGCAACGTTGAAGACTGCACGCAGCCCCGCAAGAGACAGGGAGGACCAGGGCAAAACGCCCTGTCCAACCCCCGACTTCCACGTGAATTGGCTATATCCGGTCCTCCCGTGCATGTTGGGACTGCTGCGTCACGTGGAAGTCGGGGGTTGGACAGGGCGTTTTGCGGATCGGCGGATTTGGAGGTAGATATGAGTTGTTTTTTTATGATGTGTGGGGGTTTATTGCTTATAGGTGGCATACTGACATGAAGATCGGATACGATCAGAGATCACATTACATGGAGATGGAGGACTGAATAACGGGTGGGCGGTTACTATGACAACTGGAATAACAAACGCTGCGATTGGTCTGCGGCTTGAACAGCGGATCATCCCTCTTCTATTATGAAGAATTTATTACATTATATGTTGTGTTACTAATATGGTGATTACATTATGGTTTCTTAAATGTGTTTTATGTGGTTTTTTGCACTTGTTTATGTAAATATATTAGGGCCGCCCTCTGTTAGTGATTGGAGCTTTGTTTGGCTCCACACTATTTAAGGTGGCCAGGTGATAGGTATTGTATACTTGATAAAGGCCAACATGGCCGAAACGTTGTATGTGACTATGGCAGAATAAAGACTTTTTATCTTCTTCACCTGGGACGGATGCTGCTTCCTTTTTCTATTTTTGTGAGTATTGTCCAAATTGGATCCTTGGACTTTGGAGCGTGCAGCCGAATACTTTGGTGCTGTTGGTTGTGATTTTTTTATATGTGCTTTGGATCTTGAACCAGCGTGCACTGACATTGGCTATGGAGCCGTACACTAATCCAGATATGGGTGAACTGGAGACTGCCACAACTTTTTCATATACGGATGAGGATGCTATACGGATTCTGTCTGGTACCTCTATAGACAATGCTTTTTTAAATAAACCCACTGCGGATATGCTCCGTAAGAAATTTGAGAGTGAAAAGAGGAAATTAATTTCTTTTGAGTTGCATGTGACTACGCTTACTGAGTACTACAAGGTACGCAGGATACCTCAGGGCTTACGCCCACATCTGCGCCCAACCTTGCTGGCTGATAATACACAGTTTTGTAACAGATTTGAGTCTATCACTAACAAATTTGCGTTTGATTTAATGCTCCTGAATATTGAGTTTCTACGGATGGAAATGGAACATATAAATAATGCTGTGAGAGACTTGGAGCAACAATTGAGCAGTTTGATGACAGTGCAGGAGTTGGACTCCTATAAAAAACAATTAGATGAAAATTTGTTGAAATTTCGGAATGACATTGAGAAAACAAAGAGGTCCAAATGGTTTCGTGATATGGAAGACTATAGGTCTGGTCGAGTGTTTTCTTGGCATGCTGGTGTACAGTCTTCTTTCAATAGGAGGCCCAGATTTCAGCAACCAAGGAGAAAGAAAAGATCATTTGATAAGGATAATCAGAAGTTTGGTTTTACTACTGCGGACTCTGATTCTACTGATGACTCCAACCTTGGAGCAGCTTCCTCTTCCTCCACTTTTTTAGGAAACACAAGAACGGACACTCTGGCAACAAAAGGCGGATCCGGAGAGGTGGCAGAAAACACAAGAGGTGGAGGCATACATCAGGAACGGAGGAAAATCTACAAATCACCAATGAGGACCCGGAACATGGACGAGCGGCAGAAAGCGAATTAAATTCTAAGGACCTAGTGGTAAATATATCATCAGTTGAATTGTCGGAGAGTGACTATACTGTACTATCTAAAGGCCTTACATTTTGCCCTAGAAACTCCCCTGATTGGTTTCAGATAGAATGTGACCTGTACGCCTTCTTTAGACGGTTACGACTTGCTGTACATTTTTCTGAAGGACAAGTGGGTGAAAACCTAGATATGGGGGTTGTGGATGGTTTTACTTTGAAAAGTACTGGTTTATTTAACAAAAGTTCTTTCCAACCTCCTGCTAGAAACCATTTTGTTGAGTCGTATATCGAACTGGTTGAGAAGGACATGAAATTATTGAAGGGGAGGTTTCGGAGTATGGGCTTTAATAATCTGTCTAATGTAGAAAGACAATCACTTGACAATTTAGCGGGTAATACCAAAATTACAATCAAGCCGGCCGACAAAGGCGGTGCGGTTGTAATTATGGATACTACGAAATATGAAGCGGAAATTTTTGGTCAGTTAGCAGATACTGCTGTATATTTGAAATTGACATGTAATCCTACCACTCGGTTCCAGGGTGAGTTACAGCTTCTGATCGAGGACTCCTTTAACAGTGGACTTATCGATCAGAAGCTGTCTGAATTTCTCTTTGTGGACGCACCTATCACTCCAGTTCTGTACACATTGCCAAAGATACACAAAGACCTGGATAACCCCCCCCCGGACGCCCCATTGTGTCGGGGAGGGGTTCTATGTGTCATAAAGTGGCAATTTTTCTGGATAGAATCCTACGGTGTCATGCTACCTCGGCTAGGTCCTATGTTAGGGATACTAATGATTTTCTGGAGAAGCTAAGGGATATCAGGGTGGGTGCCTCTACCATCCTGGTATCCTTTGATGTTGTTTCCCTATACACGTCAATTGAACACGAAAAGGGATTAGATGCCGTCGGTGTGGTGCTATCGGGCTCGGACGTGGCCCCGGCCTGTGCACAGTTGGTCCTCACCTTGCTGGAGTTCATCCTCAGGAGGAACTACTTCCTCTTTGGGGATGACTATTATCTCCAGTTAAGGGGTACCACCATGGGGTCCAATGTGGCCCCCACATATGCTAACATCTATATAGCGGTACTTGAGGACCAATTTGTGTACAAATCCAGCTACTGGCGCCACGTCCGAGCTTGGTGGCGCTACATCGACGACATCTTCTGTATATGGGAAGGGACCCAAATTGATCTCTTTGATTTTCTATCTGAATTGAATAATGTACATCCACAGTTAAAGTTTACTGTTACTCATTCTGTGGATAGGATACAGTTTTTGGATACCATGGTATACAAGCAAGATGATAGGCTTTATACTGATCTATTCGTGAAGACAACTGATAGAAATAGTCTTTTGGAATATGGGAGTTATCATCCGAGGAGGATGATGGATTCGCTCCCTTGGAGCCAGCTGCTACGGGTGCGTCGCATTGTGTCCGATGACGACATATGCGACGTTAGGTTGGATGAAATGTGTAACAAATTTATTTGTAGAGGTTATCCTGAAAAGAAGGTCATTTCCCACAAAAATCGGGTGACAGAGTTACCAAGTAGTGAATTACAAACAAGAAAAAATAGAGTAATGCAGAAACGGGTTCCTTTTGTATCAACTTATTGCCCAGCTAGTGGGGGTATTGCTAATATCTTGAATAAGCATTGGGGTCTTTTGAATAAAGGGTTACCGCAGATTGATCAATTTCATTCACGACCTATTCTCTCTTACAGAAGGGGACGTAACTTAAAAGATAGGCTGGTTAGGTCTGATGTTGGGACCAGGAAAGTTGCCCTCCAAAGGACTTTGTCCACCTAGGATGGGCAATTTTCCTTGTCTCAACTGTGCCTGCTACAGTAACATGTTAAAGGGCGATAGTTTTTATCACCCTCGCACAGGAAAAAATTTTTTAATTAAAGATCGCTATACGTGCTCCTCCAGTTTCGTGGTCTATTTGATTGTATGTCCTTGTGGACTGATGTATGTAGGGGAGACTACGATGGAGGTTCGGGCACGTATAAGCAAGCATAAGAGCACAATAAGAACTAAATTACTTGAACTACCAGTTCCTAAACATTTTGATGAGTGTCGACACTCTGTGAATCAATTGAGATTCAGGGTGATTGATGGGGTCCCTACACTAAGAAGGGGTGGGAATAGGGTACAATTGTTGAAACAAAAAGAGCTCAGATGGATCTCCACGTTGGAGACCCTGCAACCGAAAGGGTTCAACATCGAGTATAATTTACAAATATGTATCTCTTAATTCCTCCTCTATATAGGTGGCACCCTCATCTGTATATTTGTTTTTAATTGTGCGGTTTTTAATTGTTTTTCCATTAGTATACATCTGATATTTAAGATCTGGGGGATTTTGAGTAAGTGATGTGTTGTCCTGCCTTTCAGGTTAGTTATAATATGCCTTTTGGTTTTTGTCCCCCCTTTTTTTGTCAAATCGCTATCTGTTTATATTTATATATGCCTCTGTTGCCATGGAATTGGCTATATCCGGTCCTCCCGTGCATGTTGGGACTGCTGCGTCACGTGGAAGTCGGGGGTTGGACAGGGCGTTTTGCCCTGGTCCTCCCTGTCTCTTGCGGGGCTGCGTGCAGTCTTCAACGTTGCTGAGAGTGGTGTCTGGTCCGGCGCGGCTTGCGCATGCGCTGTGGGGCGTATCACTGCTACGGTCATGTGACCGCCGACATGTGATGTGCCCTCACGCTTGCTCTGGCGCTTCCGGATCGGCGGATTTGGAGGTAGATATGAGTTGTTTTTTTATGATGTGTGGGGGTTTATTGCTTATAGGTGGCATACTGACATGAAGATCGGATACGATCAGAGATCACATTACATGGAGATGGAGGACTGAATAACCGGTGGGCGGTTACTATGACAACTGGAATAACAAACGCTGCGATTGGTCTGCGGCTTGAACAGCGGATCATCCCTCTTCTATTATGAAGAATTTATTACATTATATGTTGTGTTACTAATATGGTGATTACATTATGGTTTCTTAAATGTGTTTTATGTGGTTTTTTGCACTTGTTTATGTAAATATATTAGGGCCGCCCTCTGTTAGTGATTGGAGCTTTGTTTGGCTCCACACTATTTAAGGTGGCCAGGTGATAGGTATTGTATACTTGATAAAGGCCAACATGGCCGAAACGTTGTATGTGACTATGGCAGAATAAAGACTTTTTATCTTCTTCACCTGGGACGGATGCTGCTTCCTTTTTCTATTTCCCTGAGTGACCCTGTTGTCCAGGTGAGCTCCCGACCCTGTGGGACTTGCATCTGTGGTAACTATCCGAGATACCTCTATCACCCAGGGAATCCCTTTTGACAGGTTGTTGGGGTCCATCCACCAAGCTAGGGAATGAATAGTATCTAAACTCAGAGTCATGTGACTTTCCAAACGTCCCCTTAGTGTAACCTGGTTTCTTAGAATGTCCCACTGGAGATGTCTCGTGTGGAGTTGTGCCCACTGAACTGCTGGAAGGTAAGCAGAGAGGGACCCCAGTAATGACATCGCGTTTCTCAGAGTCATGGAAGGGTTTGAGCGAGTTTTTGATACTAGATTTATTATCTTTTGTCTTTTCTGGACTGGGAGGCGACATTCTTGAGAAATAGAGTCCAAGGTGAGACCCAAAAATTCCTGAACCCTGGTTGGTTCTAGTTTTGATTTTTGAAGGTTTACAAGCCAGCCTAAATTTTTTAGAGTATCTATCACTCTGTTGCATTGTTGATGGCAGAGCTAGGCCGAGTTGCTCACAATCAGAAAATCATCCAAATATGGGACAATCAAAATGTCTTTCTCTCTCAGATGGGCCATCATCTCCGCTATCAGTTTGATAAATATGCGGGGTGCAATTGATATGCCAAAGGGAAGAGCTCTGTACTGGTATTGTCTTATCTCTCCTTTCATGACCACTGATAGTCTGAGGAATTTTTGAGAGCTCTGGTGAATAGGAATGTGATAATACGCGTCGCTGAGATCCAGTACTATCATGAAACAGTTCGGAAACAGGTTTTTGATCGTTGACTTTATTGACTCCATTTTGAATCTCTGGTTCCTTACATAAGTGTTTAACTTCTGTAAGTTTATTATTGTCCTGAAGGACCCGTCCGGCTTGGGAACCAGAAATAATGGGGCGTAAAATCCCTTACCTCTCTCCAAAGGGGGGACTTCCTGGATGACAGCTTTGTCTATCAGTTTTATGATTTCCATTTCTAAGGCTTCTTGTTGTTGAGGAGAGGACCTCAGCGGTGTTACCAAGCAGTTTTGGGGAGGTAGGGATAGAAATTTTCTCCCAGGCCGGGAGGAACTGAGATAATCTCTCCCACTCTGGGGGAGTTGTCACTTGGGAAAGGGGGTGGGGGTGTTTCCGATCCCGTGAGGAATTACCAAAAAGGAACCCCTTGTCTCTTCTTTTCCCTTCATCCCATCTGCTCTGCTCTCTGGGTGGTCTTCTCCTAAAAAATTTCTATTCCGAAAGGGCCGTTTAGTGAATGGTGGGGCCAGGTTAGGGAAACCTTTTTTCTTGTCACCTGCTTACTGCAAGATATCATCCAGAGTCTCTCCAAAAAGAAACTTGCCCTCACAAGGGATTGAACAAAGCTTTTGTTTAGTTTGTAGGTCACCTGGCCAGCTCTTTAGCCATAATGTCCTCCGGGCGGCATTCGAAAGAGCTGCAGATTTAGACGCTAGTTTAATTGAGTCGGCCGATGAATCTGCCAAAAATGCCGCTGCTCCTCTTATCATAGGGATAGACTCTAATACTTTATTTCTAGATACCCCATCCCTCAGCTGTTTTTCTAAGCTGTCAACCCAAATCATTAGGGACCGCGACATGCAAGCAGCTGCTATAGCTGGTCTTAAACATCCCCCTGCCGACTCCCAGGCCCCTTTAAGGAAGGTATCTGCTCTTTTATCATGGGGATCTTTCAGATTTCCCATGTCCTCAAAGGGTAGTGCAAATTTTTTTGAGGCTTTAGCTACCGCAACGTAGAGTTTGGGGGCTTTATCCCATGAAGTAGAAGCCTCCTCTTCAAAGGGATATTTCCTTTTAATAGAGGGGACTGATGAGTTCTTCTCTGGTTTTGCCCACTCCTTTTTAATTAACGCTCGGATGTTTTCATTAAGGGGAAAAACTTTACGCTTTTTTTGGCTGAGACCTCCAAACATTATATCTTGGACCGTCTTGTCAGGACGAGGGTCCAACACCCCCATAGTCGACCTTACTGCCCTTACAAGTGCGTCAACATCATCTAGGGGGAAGCAATGACGACCTCCACTCTCATTATCCGAAGAGGAGAAGGAGGAGTCCCGTGTATCTGAGTCTCTACTCTCGGGGCTGGAAGAATCAGAGTGAGGGTAAACAAGAAGTTCCTTTCTTTTAATTTTACTTCCTCCTTTAAGGGAATTAAACGCAGTTTCTACCTCTAACTTAATTACGGATCGTAACTCAGAGGCAAAATTTGGGGTTTCCTCACAGAGGTCCTATACAGGAGTCGCACAACTTCTTATTCCAGGATTGCGGTAAAGCTTTTTCGCACAAGGGGCAGGTTCTGTGTTTTGTTTTCCCCGTTCTTTTCCTTGCCTAAGATAAACGGAGAAGAGGGAACCCCAATTAAAACAGTGAACTTTCACGAAGATCACTCACCAATCTGACGCAGCCACAGGTACCGGTTCTGGAGGACTGGTAGGATCCTGCAGTGTGAGATCCGTAGGTGGTAGCTGGTTCACCCCGCTGGAGTTCTTGCTGTGCTGCGTGGAATGGCTACTGGACCAAGAACTCCGGGTGTCAGTAGAAGTTCGCTTTTCCTGTACATCCGGCTTCGGTCGCTGGTGGTGGCGCTGCTGCGGCAGCGGCTGGAGCTGCTGGTGGTGTCTTCCATGGTATTACCTTGGGACGGCATGCAGCAAAGAGCTCCCTTACCCACCGTTTTTTAAATCTGGAGCCAACTTCCAGCCCCTCCCCTTGTGGCTGTGTCGCTGGGGAAGCGCTGCTGTATTTTTTTTTCTCTTTCTGCGCATGCGCGCGCTGTCAGGGACCCGGAAATGCAACCTGTGGTTCCGGGGCAGCGGCCATCCTGGTGCACCTCATGCACTCACTGCGCCCGCCCCGAAACCGGAAGTCCTTCACCATTTCCGGCGCGGCATCCATCTTGGAAATCCCTCGTGCGCGTCAGGTCCCTGAAGCCCCTATCTCCAATCCGGAGTGGCGGCTGCGCTTCCCCTCGCTCACGCTCCAGACCCATCGGTCCCAGCAGTGGCGGCTACGGACACCGCACCAGCCGTGGCAGGGGCATCCCCGCTGCCAGAAGTCGGACTGGCCGGCTCCTCGGTTGATCTTCGGACGTGCTTCAGGTACCGATCCTAGTAGGTTCCCCGTCAGGGACAGAAAACCAAACTGATGCAGGTGAGAGGTACCGCCCTTTTTATCCTGTAGGTCTCCTGTCCCTGAAGGGCGGATCCCCTCTCTCTGTGGTGCTGTCATGGGGGACTGAGAAAGTTTGTTATTTTCACATATACTGCTCATTTAGGAAGTGATACGATAGTTGCTCTTTAAATTAAAAAAAGTATTAAAAAAAAAAAATACATAACATTTTTCCCAGTTACAAAAAAAATCCAAACAAACATTATCATTGTATCTATAAAAGTCCGATTTGCCAAAATCTAACAATTATTTAAAGAACATAGAAAACTAAAAATTCTGATGGAACAACAATGGTTTTTCAGTTACTGCATTTCCATTAATAAAACAAATAAACAAAACAAAAAAAAAAGCCATCAAAGCGTTGTACCCCAAAATGATATCAAGAGAAACCATCAGCTCGCTGTATACAGAAAAATAAATAAAAAAAGCTACGGAGCTCAATAATTGGCAACTATTTTTTTCTTCTACAAAGCTATGGTTTGTTTTTTTTAACACTTAAAAAAATAAAATAAAATTTAATAAAATATTTTTTTTTTCCGTTTTTCATTATACAGAAAGCCGACGCTTTGCTCCCACCCTCATGTTCAGGCCGGATCGCTGGTGAGTCAGGATTTCTCAGAGATCCAGTCTGCATGACAGGCGATGAGCTGGAGAATGTGGATTTGCCTCTTACCAGATCGATGGGTGCCGCATATAAAAAGGCCAAATAAATTAGAAATTAGATCCTAATTTTTCCCCATCTTTCGGTAAGTTACATGGTTACATGAATGGTGTCAATGAAAACTACAGGCGGTCCTACAAAAGACGAGCTTATGGCAATGATGGACAGAAAAAAAAAAAAAAAACTTCTCCATCTGAGAACTGCACTCCCACAGACTATACTGGTACCGGTATTATCCATGACAAACTCGGATAGAACTTGTACAAGCAAAACATGTCTGAATGTGGCCCAAGTCTCAGGTGAGGGGTGTTTAAGCTGAGACCACTTGCTAAGCATCCCTTCCCCAAATGCCTGTTTGCCCTCCAGTCTAGTAACAATTCAGCGAGGGGATGGACTGGTTACTATGGCCCTGCCACCTAACGTCCTTATTGATAAGGCTGGTAACTAGGCAGTGTGCCCCTAGTGACCAGGTGACATTACTGCATTATTCCTCTATTACAGTACCTAGGTCATAGCAGCTAAATGTTGGTTATAGGCAGTGTGCCCCTAGTAACCAGGTGACATTACTGCATATTTTCTCTATTATAGTAACTAGGTCATAGCAGCCATGTTTTGGTTGCTAGGCAGTGTGCTCCTAGTAACCAGGTGATATTACTGCATTATTCCTCTATTTCAGTAACTGGGTCATAGCAGCCATGTTTTGGTTGCTAGGCAGTGTGCTCCTAGTAACCAGGTGATATTACTGCATTATTCCTCTATTTCAGTAACTGGGTCATAGCAGCCATGTTTTGGTTGCTAGGCAGTGTGCCCCATAATAACCAGTTGATATCATTGCATTATTCCTCTATTCTAGTAACTAGGTTATGGCAGCCATGTTTTGGTAACTAGGCAGGGTGCCCTAGTAACCAGGAGATATTACTGCATTATTCCTCTATTCTAGTAACTAGGTTATGGCGGCCATGTTTTGGTTGCTAGGCATTGTGCCCCATAATAACCAGTTGATATTATTGCATTATTCCTCAATTCTAGTACCTAGGTTATGGCAGCCATATTTTGGTTGCTAGGCAGTGTGCCCTAGTAACCAGGAGATATTACCGCATTATTCCTCTATTTCAGTAACTAGCTCTTAGAAGCCATATATTTTTTGCCAAATGAAGACGACTCGGGAAGGGAGGCTGCTCTTTACTGATCTTCTTGGACCATGTGGTCACCAATCATTGGAATCGTCCGTGCTCCCAGAAGACTCGGGGTCCGCCTGGGGTCTTTTTTTCGTATGGACTCTGTAGTGCATTTCCAGAGAGAATTTCCTATTGAACGTCTTGTCGCACTTGTAACATTTATAGGGTTTCGCGCCCGTGTGGATCCTCAGGTGCCGCACCAGGTGGGCCCTGCGGCCGAACGCCTTGGAGCACTCGATGCACTGGTGCGGCCGATGCCCCGTGTGAGTCTGTTGATGCCTCTTTAGGCTGGAGGAGTTGGTGAAAGTGCGATTACATATGGGGCACATGAACGGCCTCACCCCCGTGTGGACCCTTGTGTGGGCAGTAAGAAGGGACTGCTTGACAAAGGTCTTCTCACATTCAGAGCACTTGTACGGCTTCTCCCCCGTGTGGGATCGCTGGTGGACCTCCAACGCTCGCTGATCACAGAAGCTTTCAGCACATTTGTAGCCAGTCTGGCCAGAGTGATTCTTCTTGTGTCTGTTCAGGTGAAAGATGTGCTTGAACATCTTCCCGCAGATGAAGCAGACATAACGGACCTCTCCATTGTCATCTTCCATAATCTCAGAAGTGGTTACTTCACCCAAGGACTCTCGGCTGCCATCGTCCCCAGAATCAGCGTTGTACAAGACGTCCATCTGTGGCCCACGGGTCTCATCCTCCTTACTGTCCTCAGTCTGGATGTTGTCATCCATTATCAGATCCTCCATAGTTTCTGGTGGTACACAAGACGAGGTCTGGAGACCATCACTGGGTCTGGCTTCTTGGATGGTTGAAGTTCTTCCTGTCTTTTCAAATCTAGTGCATGTCGTCCGTCATGACCAAAAGACGTTTTCATGTCCAAGACTGAAGGAAGGAGGTTACCAGCAGTACCCCGGCAGGACCTGCCGTCACATTGCGGCAGGAGGTTCCCAGCAGTGCCCGCTGCGGCCCAGTGGGGTCACTTACATGTTGGGTTTCACACCTATAATTAAGAGAAAAATCAATTCTCAATCTTAAAGGGGTCTTCCATGATTAGATATATACCTATCTACATATCTGCTTCCACATACAGCGCCACACCAGTCCATGGGTCATGTCTGGTACTGCAGCTCAGCTCCACTGAAGTGAATGAGGCTGGGCTGTAATGACAGACTCAACCTGTGTACAGAGGTGGTGACATTTTAGAAAAAAATATGTTTTATAGTTTTGTACAACTGTTATTCTTGCCAAACAGTAGCCCCAACTGGACCCACCCACATCCTCCATCCCCGCCCGGACCAGATCTGTCATCATCCTCCATCCCCGACCGGACCAGATCTGCCCCCACCCTCCATCCCTGACCAGATCAGATCTGCCCCCACCCTCCATCCCTGACCAGATCAGATCTGCCCCCACCCTCCATCCCTGACCAGACCAGATCTGTCATCATCCTCCATCCCCGACCGGACCAGATCTGCCCCCACCCTCCATCCCTGACCAGACCAGATCTGCCACCATCCTCCATCCCTGACCAGATCAGATCTGCCCCCACCCTCCATCCCTGACCAGACCAGATCTGTCATCATCCTCCATCCCCGACCGGACCAGATCTGCCCCCACCCTCCATCCCTGACCAGATCAGATCTGCCCCCACCCTCCATCCCTGACCAGATCAGATCTGCCCCCACCCTCCATCCCCGACCGGACCAGATCTGCCCCCACCCTCCATCCCTGACCAGATCAGATCTGCCCCCACCCTCCATCCCTGACCAGATCAGATCTGCCCCCACCCTCCATCCCTGACCAGACCAGATCTGTCATCATCCTCCATCCCCGACCGGACCAGATCTGCCCCCACCCTCCATCCCTGACCAGACCAGATCTGCCACCATCCTCCATCCCAGACCGGACCAGATCTGTCACCATCCTCCATCACCAACCGAACTAGATCTGCCCCTCCCTCCATCCCCAACGGGACCAGATCTGCCCCCACCCTCCATCCCTGACCAGATCAGATCTGCCCCCACCCTCCATCCCTGACCAGGCCAGATCTGTCATCATCCTCCATCCCCGACCGGACCAGATCTGCCCCCACCCTCCATCCCTGACCAGACCAGATCTGCCACCATCCTCCATCCCAGACCGGACCAGATCTGTCACCATCCTCCATCACCAACCGAACTAGATCTGCCCCTCCCTCCATCCCCAACGGGACCAGATCTGCCCCCACCCTCCACCCCCGACCGGACCAGATCTGCCCCCACCCTCCACCCCCGAGTGTACCAGATCTGCCCCCACTCTCCACCCCCGACTGGTCCAGATCTGCCCCCACTCTCCACCCCCGACTGGTCCAGATCTGCCCCCACCCTGACCAGATCTGTCGCCATCCTCCATCCCAGACCGGACCAGATCTTCCCCCACCCTCCATCCCCGACCGGACCAGATCTGCCGCCATCCTCCATCCCCGACCGGACCAGATCTGCTCCTCCATCTCGCTCCTGCCCTCCTCTGATATTACGTGCCCTATTCTCTGACCATCCCGCCCCTTCCTCAGCCCGCACACATCAGTGCAGACCTTGCAGGCAGCTCCCACCTGTGCGGCATCACAGGGGCTGCGCTAAACTAAGAAATCCCCATAGTAGCCAATAACGAAATAAACCTGAACCCTGATTGGTGGAACAAGTGAGGCCACGCCGACGAACGTCTGAGATTTCTTTTCTGTCATTGGTCGAGTCCTTTTAGCCAAGCCTCGCTTTCAGAATGGAACCTAAGAGTCCTGATTGGTGGATTCTGTTCTGGAACGCACAAGATTTCTGGCTGTCAGGAGCGTGAGAGCCGTGCTGCGGAGACTGAGCCGGGGAGAGGAGGTCGGTGTGAGCCGGAGCAGAGGACATGTAATCCCGCCATACCGTGCCTCACTGTCACATTCTCCGACTGTCCCCACATAGTATCCCTATCTAATACTGATGCCCACCCTGCACTGCCGTACAGACTCCCAAGTAATTCCTGTACAATATCTCTATATAATCCCGCCATGCCAGTGCCAGCATTATAGCGCTGCTAATGACCCCCATGTAACGTGCCCATATAGTCCTGTAATGCCGCCATATACTGCACAGGTAATGTCACCGTAATGTGGCACTATCCGGCCCTAACTGTCCATATAATGGTTCCGTACAGTTACTGACTCACAGACTGCACCCATACATCTCCACGTAATACAAATAATGCCGCCATACTGTTCCTGAATACTAAACCCGTATAATGCCGCCATATACTGCACAGGTAATGTCACCGTAATGTGGCACTATCCGGCCCTAACTGTCCATATAATGGTTCCGTACAGTTACTGACTCACAGACTGCACCCATACATCTCCACGTAATACAAATAATGCCGCCATACTGTTCCTGAATACTAAACCCGTATAATGCCGCCATACACTGCCGAATAATCCCACCGTTCTTGTACTAATAAACACATCCTGAATGCAGCCATATAATAAACCCAGAAAGAAGCCAACTGCCCCCATGTAGTCCCTAAATAATCCTCCCTGACCGTGTATACGTAGTGCCGCCAAATAGTCCACTCCTAGACTGCACCAATATAATGTGACACCTAATTAATAGACCGCGCCCATCATGACACCCCTATACTTACTGTACAGCTGCCACATAATGCCACCAGATAACGCCACAAAAATACCCATAGTGCCGTGGTGCGGTTTCGTGTCTTATAGGGGCTTCACACAGCACAACGATTTCACTTTTAATGTCAGATATTTCAAGTTTTTTCTGTTTTTTATTTTTAGGACTCCTCCCCCTCCCCTTACAATGCTCCGCCTCTTCTGTGACCGCGGGGTCATTGGGGGAGCACCCTGCAGGGGCGCCGCTAGCGTCACAGAGCGGATGAGGAGGGATGAGCGTCGGCGGCGCCGGCAGTGTCAGCGGGAGGAGGACGCCGCGCTGGAGACGGTGTGTAGCGCCTTATTACATGGTGCAGCGTGTACAGTGTATGGTCACTAATAGGCGCGATGTGTCCGCAGGCGGCTCCAGGGAGAGGCCGGCACTGGCAAGACAAGGAGACCGTCGAGTACGAAGGCCGCACGGCGCCAGGAGAGAAGAAAGGTAGAAGGGAGAATCAGCGCCATCAGTCTGCTCTAACCTCTGTATCTGGAGGACTAGAGGTGTCAGGCCGACATTACTTGTGATACCTGCTGCTGCCAGGAGAGGGCAGTGTCTCCGCTCCATGGGAAAATGGATGACGAGAGATGGCGGCGGTGCCATAGGGGCAGTGAGTCTTACTGCGTCATGGGGAGGGAGGAGCACAGCGGTAATGTCAGGCAGCAGGTGGCACTGCGCCGCTCTGTGGGCACGAGATGGCAGTATGTCTGCCTTGTATGATCTAGTACTTTGTGGTTCTTGGTGAGCACAGTATGGCAGTATGTTTTCCCTGTATGATGATATGTGTAATGTCTGGCACTATGTGAGCACAGTATGGCAGTATCTTGGCTCTTTATATGTGGCCTGTCTGACACTATGTGGGCACAGTATGGCATTATGTTGTCCCTGTATGATGATATGTGGCCTGTCAGGCACTATGTGGGCACAGTATGGCAGCATGTTGGCTCTGTGTATGTGGCCTGTCTGGCAATATGTGGGCACAGTATGGCAGTATGTTGTCTATATATATATATATGTGGCCTGTCAGGCACTATGTGGGCACAGTATGGCAGTATGTTGGCTCTGTATATGTGGCCTGTCAGGCACTATGTGGGCACAGTATGGCAGTATGTTGGCTCTGTATATGTGGCCTGTCTGACACTATGTGGGCACAGTATGGCAGTATGTTGGCTCTGTATATGTGGCCTGTCTGGCACTATGTGAGCACAGTATGGCAGTATGTTGGCTCTGTATGTGGCCTGTCAGGCACTATGTGGGCACCGTATGGCAGTATGTTGGCTCTGTATATGTGGCCTGTCAGGCACTATGTGAGCACAGTATGGCAGTATGTTGTCTATATATATGGCCTGTCAGGCACTATGTGGGCACAGTATGGCAGTATGTTGGCTCTGTGTATGTGGCCTGTCAGGCACTATGTGGGCACCGTATGGCAGTATGTTGGCTCTGTATATGTGGCCTGTCAGGCACTATGTGAGCACAGTATAGCAGTATGTTGTCTATATATATGGCCTGTCAGGCATTATGTGGGCACAGTATGGCAGTATGTTGTCTATATATATATATATATGGCCTGTCAGGCACTATGTGGGCACAGTATGGCAGCATGTTGGCTCTGTGTATGTGGCCTGTCTGGCAATATGTGGGCACAGTATGGCAGTATGTTGTCTATATATATATATATATGGCCTGTCAGGCACTATGTGGGCACAGTATGGCAGCATGTTGGCTCTGTGTATGTGGCCTGTCTGGCACTATGTGGGCACGGTATGGCAGTACATACACTGTATACTCTGCCGGCCTTTCCTGATTAATGCCCTATATTTCATTCCTAGATACCGGTGTGCCGCTCCCGGCGGCTTACAGTCCCCGATACGTGGAGGCCACATGGTATTCCTGGTGGGTGAAGCAGGGATTCTTTAAGCCGGAGTACCAGGTGAGGACGAGCTGTGAGAGGCAGCACCGCTTCCACTTGGAGTGACCCCCATTATAGTAAGGAGCGCCCCCTACTGTCAGACCATGCAACAAGGCAAGGGGAGAAGAGGGAGACACTGCTGCAGATTCTCACTTTTTAATGAACCCATTCAGGACATGGCCGTTTCTGTCTTTTTCGTTTTTGTCTCCTCCTTTACCCATTGACATCACCGTACGAGGTCTTCTGTTTTTTTGGGACGAGTTGTAGTTTTGATTGTCACCAAAATAAAAGGGAAAAAAATTCCAAGTGCAGAGAAATGGGGGAAGAATAAAATGCATTTTCTCTGTTGTTTTTGCTGCTCTCATTGTGCAGTGACGGGATTCTCCTGGTCGGTGCGATTATGGCCAGATTGTGTCACCTGACCTGTCACTGGCAGAGGGGAGAAAAGACCCCAAATCCGCAGCTCGTTCCTGACCCATTCACATTGGTATACAACCTGCTAAATATAATTTTTTTGTTGTTGTTTCTCCCATCAGAGTCGTCTCCCCCACGCCCGGCCCCAGATCTTCTCGCTCTGCATCCCTCCACCCAATGTCACCGGCTCCCTCCACCTGGGCCACGCTCTCACCGTCGCCATCGAGGACTCTCTGGTGCGCTGGTGAGTAGACAATGTCTGAAAAGCACCTGTGTCCAGAAATTCTGTGGTTCTGATCCATCTCAGAGCAGAACAACAGAAGTGCTGGATCCGTCACGTGAGGGGCCCCAACAATGGGCCCCATGGACCGCAATGACCGGAGCTGACTCTGATCGCTGCTGTTAACCGCTTACTTGACGCTGTCAATTTCTGACTGTGACATTTAAAGGGTTTCTTGTTGCTCCCTACCCATCTGCCCCCATCATGTGATCTCTGGGTGCCGGTGGGCTTCCCTCAAAAATAAAGAAATAATAGAAAGCAAAAGTTTAATCTGTGGAGATATAAATGCTTAAAAGAATGAGGGGGTGGATACTCCAGAATTGATACTATCGTCATCTCCTAACTGCCCCACCCCCCCAAAAAATGGAATAATTGATCCAAACAAATATTGCCCCAAATAATTCCAATAAAAGCAGCATTACACCACATTAATAAAAAATAAAAATGAAAATTCGCCCAGTGCAATGAGTTAAAGGGATTGTCCAGTTAAAAAAAAAAAAAAAAAAAAAAAAAAACAATTCTACTTATTCGCCTCAGCAAGCAAATTATGCAACTTTCTAATGTATTTCCATTATTGGACCTCCGGCTTCTGCTTGATCTACAGGTGACGTTTCCTGTGTGAAGGCAGCCGGCTACTCATTTCCATAGCAAAGCCAGCATTGTCGCTGCCAATGTATGGACCTACAAGGAGGTTGGCCTAGCCATTGAAGAGAACAGCCAGCCCCTTCTACATAGCAGCAGTCATGAGCCAACAGTGGAAAAGCTGCCCTGTTTCAAGCAGAAGCCGAGCCACTGATATTGCAGCTCATCTCCATTCAAGTGATACTGTTCCGTAATACCACATGCTGCCTGTAGACTGGTGTGGAGTTGTTTCTGGGAGGAAAAAATAGTGAAAAATTGAAGACCCCCCCCCCCCCTTTTACTTTCTTCGAATCCTGCATGACCTTTAATTCAGCAGTGATCAGAGCTGACTAAAGTCACATCACAGTCCCGTGTGTCTCTACTTTCTTCTTGGTCAGGAGGAGGATGCTGGGTGAGAAGGTGCTGTGGGTGCCTGGATCCGATCACGCGGGGATCGCCACTCAGGTACGGCACTGGATCTGTAGGAAACAGTCAGATTTCACCCGGATTTTATCACTGGTGCAACGGCTCAATCCTTGTAAAATTTGAATCCCATGCATGTGAATGGGGCTTGTGCCGCCCTGTTACCAGGCTGCACAGGTATTTAGTGCAGTAATACACTGGCCAGGATGACATATGCTGGGAGTTGTAGTCCCTCCAGCTGACCGGCTGCTGTTTCCCCTTCATAGACTGTGGTGGAGAAGAACCTGTATAAAGAAGGGGGCGTCTCTCGCCATGATTTGGGTCGGGAGGAGTTTCTCGGGGCCGTGTGGCGATGGAAGGAGAGGTAAAAGGC